>NW_006159563.1:3960384-4013492 GCF_000334495.1 Tupaia belangeri chinensis | reverse complement strand
TTTTTTTTTTTTTTTTTTTTTTACTATTAAATGCTTTTGCTCTTATCTTTGTATATCTCAGAGAACCTTTAATTTTTAAAACAGTAGTTTTCTGTGTAGGCTGACTATATATTCACAGATGGCATTTATCGGTCCTTAGACCATCTGTAGCATCAACTTAGTCTGTCCTAATTGATGTCATCTTTCATTTATGCAGGAGTTAGTTATTAAAGTAAAACTTCACATTTGTGTAGCATTTTGGGTAAACGTTAGAGTAAAACATTGATTTATTTTATCATAACAATCCTATGCTAAGAAATTTTTTCAACCTCATTTTGACTTTATATGTGATCTTTGGAATTGAACTTAATTCAATTTAACAACTTTTTGAAAAATGTGTATTCATGATGGGGTGTGTGCATGCACACTTGAGAGTGAGAAAGAGAGAAAAAGTGAGAGAGGCACTCTCTGCAGGGTCCGGTCCTACTGTAGTCTCCTTCCTCTCACCCTCCAGCCTGAGCACTCATGCACAGGCCTGGAGTGCTTTAGGCTGACCAGGCCAGGTATTCAAACTGCCATTACCATGTGGGATCCAGCTTCCATTTTTCTGTGCCGGGAATGGGTGTCAACAGTTGTTCGTTGACCATGTTTGTAAGCCTGGAACTGTGGGGATGAAGAATGTATCCCTGTCCTCACTGAGTTTACAGTCTAAAGAAAAGAGACAGGGAGAAAGTAACTACAGTGGAAGAAGAAAACCAATTCTGGGGGCCAGCACAGGGTGTAGTTATTACGTCACTGGACTCCCACATAGCTAACTGCGGTTCAAGTCCCAGACCCTGTGGCTTGAAAATCACTCCGGGCACATATGCACGTGTGCCCAAGATCCCAGGAGGAGAATGGAGGAGAAAGGATTGCAGTGTGGCCAACTCTCTGGGGGGTGATTTTTCACATTCCCTCTCACTGTCTCTCTGTCTCTCTCCTTGTCGAGTGCACGTGCCATAAGGCAAAACAAACAAAAAAAAATTATGATTCCCATTAATGGAAAGAGAAAGAGAGTGGTATGGAAAAGGATGGCAAAGAACTAAGTCTGGTCTAGTGAGTCTAAAAAGCCCTTTCAGAGACTGGGTAAGAGTTGGCCAAGCAAAATGGCCAAGCTGGTGACCATAGGAAAGAGGAAGAGTCTTTCTGGAAAAGTGAGAAAACCCCAATGTCAGAGAATATGGAGTGACCCAGACTTGGAAGAAGTCCAGTCCAACTGGATTTTAGAGGGGGAGGAAGAGTGTGACAGTCTGGGGAGGTAGGCAGGGATCACTCTCCTTGTAGGTCGGTGAAGGATTCTGGGTTTGAACCTAAGATGAGTGGCAAATCATTGATGATCTTTAAGCAGAGGGATGGCATGAACACATTTGGGTTTTAGGAAGACTGCTTGGGGCCATATAGAGAGTGATTGCAGAAAGAAGGAGACAGAAGTGGCTGTGGGGAGGAATGTTTGGAGTCTATCTCAGTCATCTTTGTGAGAGATGATTTCCACTTAAACCAAGGTAGCAGCTGTAGAGACAGAGACAAGTGGATGAATTCCAGAGGCCACCCGCTGGGGATGGAGGAGCCAGCCTGCGTGTGTGTAAAACTCTGTCATATTCTCCTGCGTCATGCTAAGCCAATTGGTTGTTTTACATAGGAGGATTTGAGCCAGAGAAAAATGGAACAAAAATGAGGCCTGAATTTTGTATAATAGCTCTGTATTGTGAAAAGGCATGGCCTTGTAGGGTAGCTAGCTAAAAGGATAAGATTAAAGCACTCAGCTAATTATAAAGTCCTTAATTTAGGCGTCATCCAGGCAGGAGTCTGATGTTAGATTTGCTCTTCACATTGTGTGTGTTATCAGCGGAATTTCAAGAGACAAACATTTTTCAGTGCCTGATGGCTCCCTTTCCTTGGAACATCAACTCTTCCTTTCACCCACTTGTTTATGTCTTCACTTATTTATTCAAAGTGTACCGATGGCCTTCTAGCCATCAGGCATGTTAACTTATTCAGCCTTTCATTTCACATATGGCCATATACCTTGTGTGGGCCCTTGATGTTTATAGTCACTTGATGGGCACAGCTCATTTAGGATACATTTAGTCAGTCAAGTTTTAATTTTACGTAGACAGGGCCTCTCCTTCTTCTTAAGTGGCCATCACGTAGGGTATAGCTATTGCTAAAATCCTGCAAGCCTGACCTCCCCTGTCTCCTCATGTCATTTCCTCTGCGCTTTCTGTTGCTACGCCCTGTCTTGGCTCAGGCTCTGAATACCTAGTCACATTTCAGTCAAGCAGCTGATCAGTTCACCCACCGCCACCACTAGTCTTCTTGTTGCTCTTTGCAGGCCTGTTTTATTAGCCAACGTATTGGAAGCTGTTGTAGCAGATAAATTCTCACCCTCAGTGGTTTAAATGCACTAGAAGTTTAATCCTTGCCAACAAATGTAGTTGGTACAGGATGTGGGTGTAGAAGTTTTTCTGCTCTATTCATGGTCCCAGGCCAGTGGAAGTCAATATATGGCTCCTAAGATTGCTCTGAGTTTGGGACCAGCAGTTAGCATAATGGCTATGTCACTGGACTCCCATATGGCCGACTGCAGTTCAAGTCCCAGACCCGGTGGCGTAAGCTCACGCCGGGTACGTGTGCATGCGTGCCCAAGATCCTGAGAGGAGAATGGAGGAGAAGGGATTGCGGCGTGGCCTTCCCCCCTGGGGGGGTGATTTCTCATTTTCTGTCTCTCTGTTTCTCTCTGTCTTTCTGGCGAGTGCACAAGCCCAAAAGCGAAAACCTCTCAAAAAAAAAAAAAAAAGATTGCTCTGAGTTCAACAACTAGTTCAGGGTAATCTTATGGCCAAGAGAGAAGGAAGGAATGTGAAAGAAGAACCAAGAAGTTTTTATGGACCAAGGCCAGAAGTGGCCTAAATCATTTCTATCTGCACTTCATTGACTGGAACTCAGATACATGGCCACGCCTATGTATCTGGGAAATGTCTGTTGTTTGTACAGGAGAAAAGGGAAACATGGTAAAGCTAGTCTCTGCCATGCCTAGCTAGTGACTTTCCTTGTATGGGACCTGCTCTCTGATTCAGATGATAAAAATGGTAAGGGAGGGGCTGCAGATGTGAAGGAGGGTCATCCTTTGTGTTCCTCAATGGTTGTGTCATGGTCTTAGGAAATGTCTACATTATGAATTCCTAATGTATCTGATAATTGTTATTATTCTGTTCTCATAGGGAAATAAATGCTCGACTTGATGCCGTATCTGAAGTTGTCCATTCAGAATCTAGTGTGTTTGGTCAAATAGAAAATCATCTACATAAATTGCCTGACATAGAGAGAGGACTCTGCAGCATTTATCACAAAAAAGTAAGTGTGATACAAATGAAATCTGTTAAAGCTCACGTGTTCCTTTACAATGAAGATACAGATTTTTTAAAAAAATTTTTTTTGTTTTTTGGAGAGGTTTTTGCTATTGGGCGCATGCGCTCGCCAGACAGACAGAGAGACAGAGAGACAGAAAGCGAGAAATCACCCCCCAGAGGGGATGGCCATGCCGTAATCCCTTCCCCTTCATTCTCCTCTCAGGATCCTGGGCACACATGCACACATGCCCGGCATGAGTTTAAGCCACCGGGTCCAGGACTCGAACCGCGGTCGACTACGTGGGAGTCCAGTGACATAGCCATTATGCTAACTGCTGGTCCCCAGATTTTTTTTTTAAAGAATTATTTTAACTTTATTTATTGTTATTATTATTTTCCACCTTGAACAGAGAGAGACAGAGAGAGAGAGAGAGAGAGAGAGAGAGTAGTGAGAAAGGAAGCCACCAGGTCTGGGACTTGAATGACGATTGGCCATGTGGGAGTCCAGTGCCCTTAACCACCATGCCACCTGCTGGCCCCAGGACACTGGATTTTAAAGGAGACCATCCAAGAGCTCAATTATTATTATTATTATTATTATTATTATTATTATTTTATTTTGTAAATCTTGCAAATGAGAGAATAGTTGACTCCTCGGAAATTTTAATTGCCAAAATTAAAGTTATTCCAGTTTTTCTACAGTAAAAAGTGAAGTTTTCCTACTTCTATTAACTGCAGCAACATATATAGAAAAGCTTCTATTGTACAGATATTGTTTTGCCTTCGAAGTGCAGACCACTATTAAAATGGGATAATTTACTTAGACTTGCGACTGTAGGAAAGAGATGCCTTATTTCTTTTGATCTTAAACAGCTCCTTTGACTTAACCAAAAGAATAAATCTTCTGGTAAAACATTTGTGGATTTATTTGTATGCATATAAATTTAGAAGTCAAAAGTGAGTGAAAAGCATTATTTTGATTTTTTATCACATAAACTTTGCAGTTTGAATTAAAGCATTAACAAGAGTTTTCCACACTGGGGGAAATAATTTATTTTGTCAAAATATGCCTCAAAATTAAAACACTTATCAATTAATTATATTTATAATAATTGTTAATAAATAAACTCTTACAGTGTTTTACCTTTTGCCAAAGTCATTCACATACATTATACTCTTGGTTTGTTGTAAAATTTTTTGATGACTTTAAGAAGATACCTTTTTTTTTTATTTTAAGAGAGACTTTTGCTATAGGGCGCATGAGCCCACTGGAGATACAGAGAGAGACAGAAAGCAAGAAATCACCCCCCAGGAGAGATGACCACACCACAGTCCCTTCTCCTCCAGTCTCCTCTCAGGACCTTGGGTATGCATGCACATGTACCTTGCGTGTGTTTAAGCCACTAGGTCCAGGACTTGAACTGTGGTTGACTTTGTGGGAGTCCTGCAATGTAACCATTACGCCATATGCTGGTCCCAAGAAGATACCATTTTTATCACCTTACTGATGGGAGATTATACATAATGCCATATGTGTACAGATACAGTGGTTTGTATTACCTTGGCTAATATGATGTCTTGAAAGAAGGTTAGTAACTTGCTTGTAAGTGACAAAATTTTTATGTAAACTCAGGGTCTTTAACTGCAGTTTTATTGGCTGTGTCTTTTGGGCACTACAGTGTTTGATGTAGTTAGATTGACTGTCATTGCATGTTTTTTATGGTTGCCACTTCTCTTTTTTTTTTTTTTTTTTTTAAAGACAGAGTCTCACTGTTGCCATCCACTGCCTCAGCCTCCCAGCTGGAATTGATAGGCATATGCCACCACACCTGGATCTTTTTTGCAGACAGGGTCTCACTGTGTTGCCCAGGCCAGCCTCGAGCTCATAGTCCTTCTACCTCACTCTCCACGTTGCTGGGATTATAGGTGCAAACCACTGTGCCTAACCTGGCTGCCACTTTTCATAAGCAAGTTTCAAGTTTCAGTTTTTTGGCCCAAATGTAAATCCTTGCCAATTTAAAAATTGATTCTAGAACAAATTTTGTATGTCCAAAGTTTAGTTGTGACCAGTTTTTCAGTAGTGTTTTGCTTTTTGTAGGCCTTTTTTTCTCCCAGAAAGTATTACTAGATAAGTACTGCCTCTAAGAATATTTGTGGTGTCCAGGAGAACTTATGTAATTGTTCCATATGTTTTAGCTAAATTTGAAAACAAAGTACAAGCCAGAACTGGGAATACTAAGTCTGATGAAAAAGATGTGTGTTTTTGTTATGGGGGGGTCAGTGGAGTCCGTTGCACCATTACTTGGTACAATGTGATAGTTTGCTGGCAGTAGGAGAAGCTGTGCTGATAGTTAAAAATTTTATGGCTGACTTTTTTGAGGTTACAGGGTGGGTGCCAAATCATTTGTTATTTTGTACCCTTGGCTGGTGCCTAACAATCATTGCATATTACCCTTTGTCAGGCAATAGATCTCCAAGTATCTTGCCTTCATTACTTGAAAGAATTCAGTGATGGATGTCAGGATTTTAATTTTTCTCAAAAGAAAATAAGAGCAAAGCCAAAACATTTTTATTGCTAATCCAAAGAGCTAAGTCAATGAGTCCATGACATCAAGATGGCAGTGTCATCCCTAACTGCTATGATTTCCACCACTCCTTGCTACCCCTCTTTGACCTCACTTCGATGTTGATATTTCATAGTGTTTGTATACTTGTAAAGGCTTTAGAACTCTAGTAAAAGTCAGAATCTAATGTATTGTACAAGTGGCCAGTATGTACAGCAAGAATGAATTTTATTTAAAAATTTCAAAATATATTTTACTAAAGGAATTTACTGTGACTCATTCATGTCATTCCTGGTTGCTTTTTTAATATTACATAAGAATATGTCTGAAGATTGGTTTGAAAAGTGGAGAGTAGAGATGCTTTGGTGACAGACCAACCTAAGGAAAGCCAAATGCTTCGAATTATTATTTTTTTTTTAAGTTCATTCATTTATGCCCTCTACAAGTGAGAAAAAGAGAGAGAAAAACAGAAACAGAGACATAGCACCTCCAACAGCAGCCATATTCTGTGTCCACTGCCAACCAGAAAAGGATCAGGGCATGTTTGTGGAGGAGGAGGTTATTTGTATTCAGGGAGCTCTGTGGATATGAATCTAGAGGGAACCTTTCCAAGGAGATTAGCCTGGTGGAGCTTAGTGTCTTACCACTACACCACCATCCAGCCCTAAACCAATTTTTAAAAGATAAAGTTAGGTGGTTCGTAGAACACACCATCAAACACCTGTCTGTTCTTTATTGTTAGATTACTCTAAGTAAACTTCTACCGTATGAACATACTAGTGAGTGATATCATGGGTACAGACTGTGAAAGTCAGAAGTTGGTTAGGGACACTCTGCATGTCAAGTAAGTGGTAAGCCCAGGTCATATGATTATGTGGAAAATGCCATGGAATATGCACAAACAGGTATTTTTCTGATTATAATGACAGGATATCCCTAGCTGGCTGAGCCTGGAAGAAAGTAAACTTTTTTTTGGGGGGGGTCATTTTTGCAACTGGCATGTGGCGAACAAGGTTTTTGCTATAGGTTGCGTGCGCTCGCCAGACAGAGAGAGACAGAGAGACAGAAAGCGAGAAATCACCCCCCCTAGGGGGGGGATGGCCATGCCACAATCCCTTCTCCTCCGTTTTTCTCTCGGGATCTTGGGCATGCATGCACACACGCTTGGTGTGAGTTTTAAGCCACTAGGTCCAGGACATGAACCACAGTCAACTAAGTGGGAGTCCAGCAACATAGCCATTACACTAGCTGCTGGTCCCCAATAAACATTTATTTTGGTAGTAAAACTTAAAATGTTAGAAAATATGACTTTGTTCAAGGATTGTTTTGTGAGAAATTTGTATATTGGGTCATTGGAAAAGTCATGATGTATTTTTGCATAGGAAAACACGTCATGACTTTCCTGACACCTTAATAAATGCTAAGACTGGTGAATACATTCAAAGGATAATAGTACTTCATAAATGTTGAAAGTGTTTCCAGAAATTTGATGGGTAGAATAGTTTCTTAGGCAGACTAGAATAAGCCCAAAGACATATTGGCAATGTGGCCCTTAGTCTGGGGCCCCTTCAGCCCTGTAATATCTTGCCTCTGTGCTGTGGGTCTGTTCAAATGCTATCCCACAGAAAAGTTTGCTGTTGCCAGAAGTGGGGCTGAACGTGCGAAACTTCAGAGCGAGCGAGCCACTTTACTCACCTTACCCTCAGTTTTCTGCCGGTTTCTTTGAGTTTTTTTGCTTAAGAAGCTTGAGAACAACTTGACTTGGGCTCATAGTACTTGATTGGAAAGCACATCTTGTTTTCACTCTGCTTCTGTTGCTGACTTAACTTCATACATCATATCTGAGCTTGAAAAATTAGTCTCTTTCTTGGCTCTCAAATTGCATTAATTATAAGAAATTATTATCCAGTATGAAAATATTGGCCCAGCCACTACGGGGTACCAGTAACCCAGTGCCCTGAGATGCTGGATGCCATGTAACCATCTGTAACCATGGTTTCAGATCCCTGGACAGAGTGGACACATACCTAAGTGCTCATGATCCTAAGGAGTTGGAGAGCTGGGAAAAGGGATTGTGATGTGATGAGACCATGTCAAAGATGTTATGTCTCTCTCCATCTCTCTGTTTCTGTCTCTTTTTTACAGTAGAGAGCACATGCTTGCTATAATTAAAAAATGATATGTAATTGTTTCTTTTTAGTTCTTCTCTTTATTTAAAAGAATGTCTCTTTATCTAGTAGCCAAAAAGCATCTGGGCTCCACATTTATGCAGTCTAGCTTTCTGTATTGGCAAGGGGATATCTTTCCCAATATGAAGTAGCTTTTCTAGATAAGAGTTGGTTCATGATATACTTAGAGCTCAACCTTTACTAATTTATTTTCCTGCATTATTTGCTTTATCTCCTGTGGTGAATAATTGTTTTTTAAAATATATTCTCAGCAGTAATCCATTTTGTATATGCTACTTATTATGTGCCTTATTAATTTAACCCTAAATCATCCTCTCATCTCAAGATATTTATTTTCTATCAGTTATTTCATTAAACCATCAAATGTTCCATCAATTTTATTTTCTAGAAGAATTCTCTTCTAGAGCCTTCTGACTTGATTCAGTCCAGACTGATTACCCTCTATAGCTGTTGAATAGCTACCATCTTAGATTCCCTTTTTACTTTCCTTGAGTTGATTCTTCTGTTTTCTGTATTCCATGTGTTCCTCTTGATTTATTTCTTCACTTTGGTGAAGTACATCCTCTAGAAGCTTCTGAGCAAGAGTGTTGAAAATAAATATTTCAAAACGTTGATATCTGGGTATAGTTTGGCTGGTTATAAAATTCCAGATTATAAACTAGTGTTGTGTAAAATTTTGTGTTACTCCTTTGTCTTCTTCTATGATTGTTGGGCAGTCTGAAGCCATTCCATTACCTGATTCTTTGTGCGACTTCTTTTTTTCTTTGATTTCTTTCTCCCCACCTTCTCTGGAAATTGAAAAATTTTATTTCCACATCTTCTAAAATTTTACAGTAATTTTTTTTTGGTTTGTTTCCATTTTTTTTGTATTTGAATTCTGAATCTGGCAACATGAATCCTGAAGTTCTGGGAAATTTTCATGAATTAATTTTGATGATTTTTTTTTCTTTCTGCAACTTTATTTTTTAATTATTGGATCTCCTTGACAGGTCTAAATTACTTATATATTTTCTACTATTTTCCACCTCTTTACATTTTTGCTTTACCTTCTTGTAGATTTAATCATGTCAGTCTTCTGCTTCTGTCAAAATTTTCATTTCTAGTTATTATAATTTGTAAAAAAAAAAAGTTGTTTTATTCTCTGAATGTTCTTAAAAATAAAAATAGCACACCACTCTTGTTTCATGGCGGCAGTATTCTCACTCTCATTGAGGATATTAATTTTTTTTTTCAGAAGTTCTTTCCCATGGAGAAGGGTCAGCCTGCCTGCACCATAGGGGCAGCGGTGACCTTCTGCCAGCTGCTGTCCTGTGGCAGCTCAGTGGCGTTGGCCTTTGCCTCTGGAGCCTGCCGCCTTGCAGTGTAGCTCTTGCTGAGCAGGGAGAAAGAAGGTCACACACACTTGCCAGGTTTATGATGACGAGGACTACAGAAGAGTTCGGTTCGTAGGTTGTCAGAGGGAGGACAAAGAAACAAGGAGCAGGACATGTGGCTACTGTGAACTGCCTTTCAGACAGCACTGTCACTAGGGCGGCCATGGTGGAGGTCATGGGAGCCTCACATGGCATCACCCATTTTTGGAGTGGGTGTCCTGGAACTGAATAAAGGTGCTCTGTCAGAGGGGTTAAAAAAAATATTTTTCCTATGGATATGGGCTTTATCTCTCCAAGTTTTATTGATTGCTTGATAGTTTTGATCTTTATATTTTGTGTTAGAATTTTTTTTCTCAAATGGCTGATCATTTTTTAAGACTGAAGAATTAGAATACTGATAAATGGTCAATGTAGTTGAATGTGGCTTAGGAAAAAAAAGGTGAACTACAAGGTGTACTTAGCTGGGCTATTTACTGGGAAAATTCCTGCTATAATATCTTTCTTAAATTTTTATTTTAATTTCTTTTATACATTCAACCACTCTATATCACATAGCTTGTAAAGTGAAATTTTCCAACATGAATATTTTTTTTTTTTTTTTTTTTGAGAGGTTTTCGCTATAGGGTGCGTGCGCTCGCCAGACAGACAGAGAGAGACATAGAGACAGAAAGCGAGAAATCACCCTCCCCCCAGAGGGGATGGTCATGCTGCAATCCCTTCTCCTCCATTCTCCTCTCAGGATCTTGGGCACGCACACACACGCGCCCGGCGTGAGTTTTAAGCCACTGGGTCCGGGATGCGAACCACGGTCGACTACGTGGGAGTCCAGCGACATAGCCATTACGCTAACTGCTGGTTCCCTAACATGAATATTCTTAATACCAGTCCAGTTGAGATACTATATATGTTATTATCAACAGATAATAATCCATTTCTGTGCCCCATAGATGTCTTGCCTCTGTATTTTTCTCCTTAATGTCTTCCCTCACACTCTCCCCTTTCTCCTACCCCCTTCCCACACTGTCCCCAGTATCCATATCATTTTCTATGCTTCTATATACTCTACTCTTTCAGTTTCTGCCATAGAATATGGACAGTTGGTATATATTAAGTGGAGACATACATACAATGTCTCTTTTTCATAGCCTGACTTGCTTACTTCACTTAGTGGTAAATCTTCCTTATTTGTCCACTTTCTTTCAAATGTCAAGATCTCATTTTTGTTTGTATTTTTATGGCTGAGTAGTATTTCATGGAGTATATGTGCCACACTTTTTCAATCCATTCATGTTTGTGGACATTTTGGTTGGTTCTATGTCTTAGCAATTGTGAATAATACCACAATAAATGTAGATATGCAAGCATTTTTCCAACTGAGTGTTCTCCTGTCCTTTGGTTAGATACCCAGCAGTGGACTTGCTGGATCATATGATACTTCTATTTGAAGATCTTTAAGGAACTTCCATATTGTTCTCCACAGTGACTGGACCAATTTACATTACCACCAGCAATGTAGGAGAGTTCTTTCCACAGCCCTGCCAGCACTTAACTTTTTTTTTTTTTTTGAGAGGTTTCTGCTATAGGGCGCATGTATTCACCAGAAAGACAGAGAGAGACAGAGAGATACAAAGCGAGAAATCACTCCTGAGAGGTGATGGCCATGCCGCAATCCCCTCTCCTCCATTCTCCTCTTGGGATCTTGGGCACACACGCACATGTGCCTGGCGTGAGTTTAAGCCACTAGGTCCGGGAATCAAACAGCGGTCGGCTATGTGGGAGTCCAGCGACATAGCCATTATGCTAACTGCTGGTCTCTGGCACTTAACCTTTTTTTGTAATCGCCATTCTGACTGGGGTTAGGTGGTATCTCATTGAGATTTTGATCTGCATCTCCCTTATGATGAGGAATGTTGAGCATTTTTTCATGTGCTTTTTAGCTGTTCATGTGTCTTCCTTAGAGAGTTGTTGGTTCAGCTCATTTTCTCATCTTTTGATTGGGTTGATCATTTTTGGGGGGGACAAGCTGCTTGAGTTCCTTGTTTATTCTGGTTATCAGTTCCTTATCTGAGGCATAGTTTACAAAAATATTCTCCCATTCCAAGGGTTGTTGAGTCACACTAATTACCGTGTCTTTTGCTGTGCAGAAACTTCTCAATCTGATGTAGTTCCATTTGTCTATTTTTGAGATTATTGCCTTTGCTTTAAGGGTCTATTTAAGAAGGTTTTGCCTACCCCAATGTTTCCCAGAGTTTCTCCATTTTTTTTTTTTTTTACCAGTTTTTATAATTTGAGGTCTTAGGTTTAGATCTTTAATCCACTTTGGGTTGATTTTTGTCAGTAGTGAGAGATAGGGGTCCAGATTCATCTTTCTGCAGGTGGATACCCAGTTTTTCCAGCACTATTTGCTAAAGAGATTTTCCTGGATTGACTGGTATCCTTTGTCAAAAATCAGTTGGCTGTATATTTTGGTGTTTATTTCTGGGTTCTCCATTCTGTTCCATTGGTCCATGTGCCTGTTTTTGTGCCAATACCATGCTGTTTTGATTCTCACAGCTTTGTAATATATTTTGGGGTCAGGGACTAAGATGCCTCCTACATCACTCTTGCACAGGATTGCTTTGACAATACAAGATCTTTTATGATTCTAGACAAATTCTATGATTGTCTTTTCTAATCTGTGAAGAGTGTCTCTGGTAATTTGATTGAGATTGCATTAAATATGTTGATTAATTTGGTAGAATTGCCGTTTTGATTATATTAATTCTTCTGATCCAGGAACATAGGATGTCTTTCCACTTTTTTGTGTCATTTTCTATTTCTTTTGTTAGATTTTCATAGTTTTCCTTGTAGAAGTCCTTGACTTCTTTGGTTAGAATTTTTGCATCTATATTCATCATAGATACTGGTCTGTAGTTTTTCTTCCTTGTCATGTCCTTGTCTGTTTTGGGGATAAGGGTGATGGAGGCTTCATAAAATGAATTTGGATGGGTTCTTTCCTTTTTGATCTTTAAAGATAACTTGAGTAGAATGGGCATTAACTCTTCTTTAAAAGTTTTGTATAATTCAGAAGTGAACCAACCAGGACCTGGGCTTTTCTTTGTGGGGAGGTTATTACTCATTCAATCTCATTGTTTGTTATAGGTCTAATCAGGCTTTCTGTGTCCTCCTGATTCAATCTTGGTAGATTATATGTGTCTAGGAATTTGTCCATCTCATCCAGGTTTTCTTGTTTGTTGGCGTATAATCACTCATAGATCTTCTAATAGTGTTTTGTGTTTGTATTATGTCCATTGTAATATTTCCTGTTTCATTGTGAATTTGACTTATCTGATTCCTTTCTCTCTTCTTCTTGATTAGTCTAGTTAATAGTGTGTCAATTTTGTTTATCTTTTAAAAAAACCCAGCTCTTCCTTTCATTTATTTTCTGTATAGTTCGTTTTTTATTTCATTTATTTCTGCTTGAATCTTTATTATTTCTTTTCTCCTGGCATTTTTGGGACCTTTTTTTGTTTTGTTTTGTTTTTTGCTTTTCCAGTTCTCTGAGGCATATGTTAGGTTGTCCATTTTCCATCTTTCTTTTTCTTATGTGCACTAATTGCTATGAACTTCCCTCTTATGACTGCTTTCGCTGTGTTCTATAGATATGGAAATTTATATACTCATTATCATTGGATTCCATGAATCTTTTGATTTTATTCTTAATTTCTTCAGTAGCTGTGAAGTCATTCAGGAGTAGGTTATTTAGCTTCCATATGATAGTGTATTTTCATTTTTTTCTGAAATTAATATCAAGTTTAATTCCATAATGGTTGGAATAGATGCTGGATATACTTTCTATGCCTTTGAGTCTCTAAAGGCTTGTTTTGTGCCCTATCATGTGGTCAGTCTTCGAAAAGGCTTCATGCTGGGGTGAGTAAAAAGTGTATTTTGTAGTTTTTGGGTAGAAGATTCTATAGATGTCTGTTAGGTCCATTTGATTTATGGTATCATTTAGATCCTGTATCTCTGCTTATTTTTTGTCTAGATGATCTGTCCAAAGGAGATAGTGGGGTGTTGAGATCCCCGACAATTAATGTATTGCAGTCTCTCTGTCCTTATAGATCTAGAAGTCTATCCTTCACGTATCTGGGCGCTCCTTAGTTGGGTGCATAGATATTTATAAGCATTATATCTTCTTGATGAATTAACACTTTTACTACTATATAATGCTCATCTTATAGTTTTTGTCTCATCTTATAGTTTTTGTTTTAAAGCCTACTTGTCTGAAATAAGTATACTGACTCCAGCTCATTTTTGGTTTTTGTTTGCATAGAATACCTTTTTCCAGCCATCAGTTTTAGTCTATTTATGTCTTTATCCATGAAATGTATTTCTTACAGGCAACAGATAGAGGGCTTCTGGTTTTTTAATCCATTTAGCCAATCTGTGTCCCTTGATTGGAGAATTTAATCCATTAATATTAAATGTTCTTATCAATATTTCCAGAGTTGTCTCTTCTATTAAATTGGCCATTTTCTTGGTTGTTTTTTTAATTCTGTTATTTCTGTCTGTCTCTTTAATTTTCCTGGTATAGCACTCTCTTTAGAATTTCCTGAATAGCTAGTATGGTGTTGGTAAATTCATTCAGGTTTTGTTTATTGGAAAAGGTTTTTATCTTTTTTCCCCCATATAAAGGATAATCTTGCTGGATATAGTAATTTTGTTTGAAATTGTTTCTCTCTTAACACTTTGAATATATCTTCACATTCTCTCCTTGCTTGCATTGTTTCTGGTGAGATATCCAATATTAGCCTTATGGGATAACCTTTGTAAATAACTTGGTGTTTCTCTCTTGCCAGTTTTAATATCTTGTCTTTATCTGTGGTTTTGGCCTGTCTGGCTGTTATGTGCTGTGGAGGGGATCTTCTTGGGTTGATTTTATACAAGGTTCTTTGTATTTGATGGGTCTGGATGTTTGAATGTTTATCTAGACTTGGGAAAGTTTTCCTCTAGGATTTTGTGGAATAGCTTATCAATGTCCTTATCAGTTTCTTCACCTTCTGGAATACCAATTGTTCAGATGTCTGGGAGTTAAATGGGATCTAGTATTTTTTTGAGTTTTTTTTTCAGTCCTTTGGTGATTTTTTTTCTTGGTCAGAGGTTTTGTTTTCTACATCCAAGATTTGGTCTTCTGCAAGGTCTAATCAGCTTTTAATTATTTCAAGATAAGTTTTGATTTCCTGTATTACAGTCTTCATCTCTAACAGTCCTGTTTGATTCTTTTTTATGGTGTCCATTTCTTCTTTCAAATTGTGGAAGGACTTCCTCATCTCCTGGAGTTTATCGTCTCTCTTCTCTTCCATCTCATAGTTTTGTCACCATGAATGTTCTGAATTCTTTTTCTGACATTTTGGTAACTTATTCTGTTTTCTCAAAAGTCGGAGGTGAGTTACCATCTTCTCTTGATGGAGACATATTTCTTGGTTTTCTCATACTTGAGGTTTTTATGTGACTTTTAGTCATTTGGTGGTGAATTCACTTTTGGGTAACATTTCTGCACCTGTGAGCTCATTTGCTTCCTTTATGCTGTAAATTGCTTCTGTGCCAGTGTTTCTCTTCTGCTGTGCTTAGCAACATGGTCCCCATAGGAGGAGTTGCCTGTTTAGGTTCCTGAATAGGAGTTTCTCCCTTTTTGCTAGTGGTTCAGGGAGGAGTAAGGATTTCTCTGAGCTTCACAATGTTTAGATGTTTGAAAACTATAAACCTAAACCTGTCTAATCCTTCTGGGTGGTGGGACTGAGCAGAAAATGACAATATAAGGTAAAGAAACAGAGGAAATGAAAGAGGAAAAATTCAGCAGGGGGCTTCAGATGGAGATGGGTGGGCTCTAAAGTTTGGAGCTGTGGCTGGGGCTGAAATTTAACCCTGCCTTAGAATCCCTGTCTGGGCAGGAGGCTTCAAATGTCATTGGAGTCTGCTTGAGAAGCCTGCAACTGCCCTGTCCTTTCTATAGTATCTTTTGAATTTTCTTCCTGGGCTTGCGATACACTCCAGGGATTCTTTCAGTCTCTTGACTGGTTGATAGTGTTCTGGGAGTTGGAGTGGGATAGCTGGGAATCTCAGCATTTCATTTGTTCCTATAATCTCCTGGTTTCAGGGTACTTTCATCCTTTATTGTATCTGATGAAGATCCAGGTACCCTCTATTTTATCTTCTGAAGAAGGGAACCAGCAGTTAGCGTAATGGCTATGTCGCTGGACTCCCACGTAGTCGACCGCGGTTCGCGACCCGGACCCAGTGGCTTAAAACTCACGCCAGGTGCATGTGCGTGCGTGCCCAAGATCCTGAAAGGAGAATGGAGGAGAAGGGATTGTGGCGTGACCATCCTCCCTGGGGGGTGATTTCTCGTTTTCTGTCTCTATGTCTCTCTCTGTCTGGTGAGCGCAAGCGTCTTATAGTGAAAAATCTCTCCAAAAAAAAAAAGAGAGAGAATAACATTAGTGTCTTGTAGGGTAGGAGAGTAGTAGTTGTTCAGTGGCATAGTGAGGAAGAGGGGATTAAGAGATTGAATTGCATAAGTCACTTTCAACCAATCCTTTCCCAGCCTTCAGCTCCTACTTCTAAAGATACATCATGCTCTAGTTCCTGTGTCTTATAGGACCCTTCAGATAAATCAAGCTTTATCTCAGTTTTCTTCAAGTACAGATTAAGATTCCAATGTCATGAGTTGTCTAAGTCAATTACTATTTATATCTTCTAAAATGTTATTTTTTCTCTCCTTGTTAGTCCTATGGTTTTATACCTTTTAAAATAATCTGTTGACTGAAGTTTGAAGATGGAGGGAAATTAGATGGATGTGTTTAGGCAGCACTCTTTAGCAGAAGCCCCAATGTAAAAGTTACTCATGGCATGGTGGTGAAGGCACTGGACTCCTACATGGCTGACTGCAGTTCAAGTCTTGGACCTGGCAGCTTGCTTTCTCACTTTCTCTCTCTGTATCTGCCTCTGTCTCTTCTCTCTCTCATAAAATAAAAATAACAATAATGCTTAATAAAAATAAATAATTCTTATTTAAAAAGATAATAGTATTAATAATTAAAAAATTACAGTCATGTACGGAGGTATAAAATGAAGAGTAAAAAGTCTCTCTTGCTTTTCCTTCTTTATGCAGAGGTAACCAGAGTTATGTGTGTACTCTTTCAGAAATTTTTTGTTTTCTATTTATATAGAAGAACACATATACTTTAAAGAATCACAAAAGAAAATATTGCTGAGTAAATATATAAGCATATATATGTATATAAATAAAATATGGTTAAACTTACACATGTTTAATGTATTGAAATTATGGATTTCTATATCAACATATAGAGTTCTTAAAATTTTTTAAAGAATTATTTTATTGAACTTTATTTATTTATGTATTAATTTATTTTAGTTTGACCAGAGAGGGACAGAGAGAGAGAGAAAGAGGGAAAGCAAGAAAGCACGCGTCAGGTCCTGGATTTGAACTGCCATTGGCCATGTGGGAATACAGCACCCTTAACTACCACGCCACCTGCTGGTCCCAATTTCTTAAATTTTTAACTGTTTCATAGGATGCTAGCATATGAGTTGTTTTTAATAAAATCCCAAAAGATGGATGTTTCTTATTCATGTTTTTAATATTATTACAAACAGTGCTACTATAAATACTCAGTAACATTTTTCAGCACTTACTAACGTATATTTTTAGATAAATTTTTTTGAAGAGGTTTTTGCTATAGGGCACATGCCTTCACTAGAGAAAAAGAGCGAGACAGAGAGACAGAAAGCGAGAAATCACCCCCCAGGGGGATTGCCACGCCGCAGTCTCTTCTCCTCCATTCTCCTCCTGGGATCTTGAGCATGCATGCACATGTGCCTGGTGTGAGTTTAAGCCACCGAGTCTGGGACTTGAACTGCAGTCGACTACATGGGAGTCCAGCAACATAGCCATTAAGCCACTGCTGGTCCCTAAATTTAAAAAATTATTTATTTATTTAATTTCATTTGTTACTATTATTAGTTTTTTAATGTGACCAGATAGAAACAGAGAGAAAGAGAAACCGAGAAAGCAAGACTCCAGGTCCGGGACTTGAACGTGGTCAGCCATGTGGGAATCCAGCACCTCTAACCACCACACCACCTGCTGGCACCTATGTAAATTTTTTAAAGTGAATTTGCTTAGTCAAAGGGTATGTGTATATTTTTTTTAAATCACGAATGTATGCCAAGTTGCTCTTCAAAAAGGTTATGCCTTTATTAATAGGATATAAACATGTCCTTTTTTTCATACCTTTTGTGATGTGATTATTATGAGGCTTTTAAGTATTTGACATTGCAATTAGTGAAAACTTATTTTTTGTAGTTTTAATTTGCTTGTCTTTGGTTATGTCTGAAGCTAATCATGTGCCTATTGGACATACTCTTTGTATCAGTTCATATTCAGTTTATTTAGCCATTATTACTTGGATTACTTATCTTTTTAAAAAAAAATGTTTTTACCATAGGGTGCATGTCCCAGAGAGAGAGATAGAGATAGAGAGAGAGAGAGAGAGAGAGACAGTGAGAAAGAAAGTGAGAAGTCACCCCTCAGGGGGATAGCCATGCTATAGTCCATTCTCCTCTTGTGATTTTGGGCATGTCTGCGCATGCATCTAGTGTGATTTTCAAGCCACTAGGATTCAAACCTCAGTCAGCTATGTGGGAGTCCAGTACCATAGCCACCACGCCACCTGCTGGCCTCGGATTATTTATCTTTTTTTATGTCAATTTGTAAGAGCCTATTATATTTGGGAGAATTTTGCTCTTTATTTCTCATATGACTTGTAGATATTTTTCTCAGAATTGTCCTTCACATTTTTGACATTGTTCATTATATTTTTTGCAAAGTAGTCAGGGTATTACATTTTTTTTTTTTTCCAGAAGGCACATACACTTGAGAGAGAGAGAGAGAGACAGAGAGACAGAGAGAGAGAGAGAGAGAACTCCCCTAAGGGCCATGGTCACACTACAATCCCTTTTCTTCCATTTCTCCTTCCTTTCAAGATTTTGGACACACATACACATGCATCTAGCCTGTTTTTGAAGCCAGTGGGTCCAGGAATTGCACCTTGCAGTAATTCATGTAGAGTTCAGCTCCCTTAACCACTAGGCCATTAGTTAGCCTCTGTTGAACGTATTTTAAGTAAAAACAATTTTGAATAAGTATTAACATTTTTTATCCCTGGTTCAAATTATTTTCTTTATAGCTTTAAAATATTGCACAGTATTCAGCCACATTAGAGGGTATCAGTAATACTTTATATCAACTAATTAGTTCATAAATTAGCATTTTCCTTAATTTTGATTCTAACTTTAAAAAGATGATTAAATAAATTTCATTTTCATGTATCTTATGCTATTTAGCTAAAAAATATTTCTTTTTCAGTGTTCTACCCAAGAGTTCTTCTTGATTGTTAAAACTTTGTGTCATCTGAAGTCAGAATTTCAAGCATTAATACCTGCAGTTAATTCGCATATCCAGTCAGACTTGCTTCGGACATTAATTTTAGAAATTCCTGAACTCCTCAGTCCAGTGGACCATTACTTAAAGATACTTAATGAACAAGCTGCCAAGTAAGTACCAGACCTTCAATTCTTCCTTTCCAGCTGTGAACATAATTTATTTGCCACATGATGTATGAAATTTTAAAAAATGGTAATTTATTTAGTTTATTTATCATTATTATTATTTTAAATTTGCTACAGGGTACGTGTGCTCTCCAGAGAGAGACAGAGAGAGAGAAAGTGAGAAATCAAGTTGCCAGATCTGGGACTGAACCTCAGTCGGCCATGTTAGGAGTCCAGCCCTTTAACAACCTCATCACCTGTTAGCTCCCCAATGTGTGAATTTTTTAATCTTTACTAAAATAACATAGAAATTATGTGAGTTCAGATGTAATTGGGAAAGTGACTGGATAGTAAGAGGTTTACTTTGGGTCTGGAAGTAACACTTTGCTGTCTAAACTTGAGCAGTTCACCACCTAGCACAGGTATAGCACTGTCCCAGGTATTACATGGTAAATAAATAACTCCCAGGTAAAGCCAAGTAGTAGCAGTTTACTAACTCCAAAACCATGTGAAATGGTGTTTTGTACTTACTTCCTAGATATTCAAGATGGTCTGCCTTTTATTTAGAATCTGTAGAAGCAGTTACTCTTTAAAAGGTAGTCATTCCACGAAGCACTCTATATAAAAGAAAAAGGCGCCAGCCAATGATGTGGTGGTTAAGGCACCTGGATCCCATGTGGCCGAATATACATTTCAAGTCCTGTCTTGGTGTCTTGAAAAACACACTGGGTGTGTGGGCACACATGCTCAAAATCCCAAGAGGAGAATGCAGGAAAAGGGATTGTGGTGTGGCCATCCCCCTAGGGGGTGCTTTCCCACTACCCACCTCTCTGTTTCTGGTGAGAGCGTGCACCCTATAGCAAATTGTGTTTTTTTTGAAGAAGAAGTTTTTGCTATAGGGTGCGTGAGCTTGCCAAACAGACACAGAGAGACAGAAAGTGAGAAATCACCCCCTGGGGGAGGCCCACGCTGCAATCCTTTCTTTTCCATTCTCCTCTTGGGATCTTGGGCATGCACGCATGCACACGTGCCTGGCATGAGTTTAAGCCACAGGGTCTGGGACACAAACCCCCTATAGCAAATTTTTAAAAGTAAATAAATAAAAGAAAAAAGATTTGACATTTACATTTGTCTTTTTTTCTGAATAGGCAAACTACACATATTTAATTATATCTCTTGGTTTCACTGTGGGAATTCTGAACTTGCAAAGTGAAAATGATTTATGGTAATTTTGTCTGTGCTCAGAGGTTAAGAAATGTACCCATAAATATTTAGTGGCAGAGCTGGAATTAGAACCACATTAGAGAGAGACAGAGAGACAGAGAGAGAGAGAGAGAGAGAACTCCCCTAAGGGCCATGGTCACACTACAATCCCTTTTCTTCCATTTCTCCTTCCTTTCAAGATTTTGGACACACATACACATGCATCTAGCCTGTTTTTGAAGCCAGTGGGTCCAGGAATTGCACCTTGCAGTAATTCATGTAGAGTTCAGCTCCCTTAACCACTAGGCCATTAGTTAGCCTCTGTTGAACGTATTTTAAGTAAAAACAATTTTGAATAAGTATTAACATTTTTTATCCCTGGTTCAAATTATTTTCTTTATAGCTTTAAAATATTGCACAGTATTCAGCCACATTAGAGGGTATCAGTAATACTTTATATCAACTAATTAGTTCATAAATTAGCATTTTCCTTAATTTTGATTCTAACTTTAAAAAGATGATTAAATAAATTTCATTTTCATGTATCTTATGCTATTTAGGTAAAAAATATTTCTTTTTCAGTGTTCTACCCAAGAGTTCTTCTTGATTGTTAAAACTTTGTGTCATCTGAAGTCAGAATTTCAAGCATTAATACCTGCAGTTAATTCGCATATCCAGTCAGACTTGCTTCGGACATTAATTTTAGAAATTCCTGAACTCCTCAGTCCAGTGGACCATTACTTAAAGATACTTAATGAACAAGCTGCCAAGTAAGTACCAGACCTTCAATTCTTCCTTTCCAGCTGTGAACATAATTTATTTGCCACATGATGTATGAAATTTTAAAAAATGGTAATTTATTTAGTTTATTTATCATTATTATTATTTTAAATTTGCTACAGGGTACGTGTGCTCTCCAGAGAGAGACAGAGAGAGAGAAAGTGAGAAATCAAGTTGCCAGATCTGGGACTGAACCTCAGTCGGCCATGTTAGGAGTCCAGCCCTTTAACAACCTCATCACCTGTTAGCTCCCCAATGTGTGAATTTTTTAATCTTTACTAAAATAACATAGAAATTATGTGAGTTCAGATGTAATTGGGAAAGTGACTGGATAGTAAGAGGTTTACTTTGGGTCTGGAAGTAACACTTTGCTGTCTAAACTTGAGCAGTTCACCACCTAGCACAGGTATAGCACTGTCCCAGGTATTACATGGTAAATAAATAACTCCCAGGTAAAGCCAAGTAGTAGCAGTTTACTAACTCCAAAACCATGTGAAATGGTGTTTTGTACTTACTTCCTAGATATTCAAGATGGTCTGCCTTTTATTTAGAATCTGTAGAAGCAGTTACTCTTTAAAAGGTAGTCATTCCACGAAGCACTCTATATAAAAGAAAAAGGCGCCAGCCAATGATGTGGTGGTTAAGGCACCTGGATCCCATGTGGCCGAATATACATTTCAAGTCCTGTCTTGGTGTCTTGAAAAACACACTGGGTGTGTGGGCACACATGCTCAAAATCCCAAGAGGAGAATGCAGGAAAAGGGATTGTGGTGTGGCCATCCCCCTAGGGGGTGCTTTCCCACTACCCACCTCTCTGTTTCTGGTGAGAGCGTGCACCCTATAGCAAATTGTGTTTTTTTTGAAGAAGAAGTTTTTGCTATAGGGTGCGTGAGCTTGCCAAACAGACACAGAGAGACAGAAAGTGAGAAATCACCCCCTGGGGGATGGCCACGCTGCAATCCTTTCTTTTCCATTCTCCTCTTGGGATCTTGGGCATGCACGCATGCACACGTGCCTGGCATGAGTTTAAGCCACAGGGTCTGGGACACAAACCCCCTATAGCAAATTTTTAAAAGTAAATAAATAAAAGAAAAAAGATTTGACATTTACATTTGTCTTTTTTTCTGAATAGGCAAACTACACATATTTAATTATATCTCTTGGTTTCACTGTGGGAATTCTGAACTTGCAAAGTGAAAATGATTTATGGTAATTTTGTCTGTGCTCAGAGGTTAAGAAATGTACCCATAAATATTTAGTGGCAGAGCTGGAATTAGAACCACATTTCCCTGACTTTCAACCCTTCGGTTTTTCATTATACTATGAAAAATAATTGATAACTGATCTAATTAATATGATTTGATATATGTGTTTTCATTTTTTAGAATTGGGGATAAAACTGAATTATTCAAAGACCTTTCTGATTTCCCCTTAATAAAAAAAAGGAAGGATGAAATTCAAGAAGTTACTGACAAGATCCAAATACATTTGCTGGAAATACGAAAAATACTAAAAAATCCTTCTGCACAGTATGTAACAGTATCAGGACAGGAGGTAATGTCAAGCATACTTTTATTTTGCATTAGTTTTCTTCAAGTAGAAAAGCTATTTTAAAATGTGAATCAAGATCTGAGGATAGAATATAAATGTCATCCCCTCCCCCAAATTATCTGTTTTGTTCTTTAAAAATATGTTGTTCTAACTCGTCTTGATAAGAATTATTCTCATGATGGCATTTTATTAGTGTCATGGTAAAGTAATGCCACTTAATGTTACATGCGTTTTAGTGTTATCCGCTGAAATTATATTATAGAAAACCTTGATTATTGCAAATAGTTACTTTTAGAATTCATTTGTTCTAGATCCAGGAAAGAGAAGTGAGTCTTTGATCTCTAGCTTACAGATGGTGAAATTATACAAAGTGGACCGTTGCTGTTGATAGAATCCCTCGGTGATTAAATGGCAGAACTTCCTTTTGAAGTTAGCATGAGTATGCTGCTAGAAAAACAGAAAGCTAAAAACCCAAATCTACAGTGAAAATCCACATCTAGTGGTCTTTCATAAGTTTATGGTGTTATTTAAAATGTGTTTTTTGGGATGTGTACTTCTGTTTTAAGTTTGGTATTCATGTCCAAATGAGAATCAGAAAAGGAAGAGCTATGCTTTTTAGGTATGGACGTTACCTTTTGGTCCTATTCTTTGTCTTGAGGCATACTACTTCTAGATCTTATGTTTCATAATATATGAAGATTTCAACTGAGGAAATTTGAGAAATTCTACTTCACTAAAATAGCAAATTTGAAATTTATTAATGATTTTTATAGGATGAACATTTTATTTAGGCTTTTTTTTTGGTGAGGTTTTTTGTTATAGGGCACATGCGCTCGCCAGACAGACAGAGACAGAGAGACAGAAAGCAAGAAATCACCCCCCCAGGGGGAATGGCACGCCGCAATCCCTTCTCCTCCATTCTCCTCTCGGGATCTTGGGCATGCATGCACACATGCCCAGCGTGAGTTTAAGCCACTGGGTCCAGGACTTGAACCGCGGTGGACTACATGGGAGTCCAGCGACATAGCCATTACACTAACTGCTGGTTCCAACATTTTATTTAGGATTTTTAAAAATACTTTTATTTTTGATGGGGAAAAGCTGAATTGCCATTCACACTTAAATTTTTATATTGCTTCATGTGTTTTTCTAAAAGATTGTTGGCTGTATGGTTATTTGAAATAAAAAGCTCTGCAGTGAGTGATAATCTTCTTTAAAATGATTATTTATCTCAGGCCATTTAATAGATTTAACCATTGATTACTTGAGCATGTCTTCTAGACTGAAATTATTAAGATGTCTTAGGCAGACATTTCATAATGCATTCCGCTTAAAGCTCTTAAGGCAGATAAATGATTTAGCAGTATGTACACTTCTGTTTATCTTTCAATAGGAAAACACTGAATGTTTAATTATGTCTCTTGTATGTTTCAAGCAGTCATGACCATGAAAAAAGTGATCTGAGGAGCACTCTTCTGGCTATTTGTTAAAACCAGATGAGCAAAACTTCTTTAATAATATATATATATATACACACATATACATATTATACATGTATATATATATTTTTTGAGATGTTTTTGCTGTAGGGCACGTGCACTCACCAGAAAGACAGAGAGAGACAGAAAGTGAGAAATCATCCCCAGGGGGGATGGCCATGCCCCAATCCCTTCTCCTCCATTCTCCTCTTGGGATCTTGGGCACGCACGCACACACGCCCGGCATGAGTTTAAGCCACTGGGTCCAGGGCTCGAACTGCGGTCAATTACATGGGAGTCCAGCGACATAACCATTATGCCAACAGCTGGTCTGTTTTAATTAATGTTATTAATAAAAGATACGTAGTGGGAAAGCAACTACTTGGCATTACAGTAAGAAATGCTGAGTGTAGGTGTTAGTTCTACTACTTACATGCTGTACGTCTAGACCATGGGAGAGTCATCTGGGAGACTATTGTGGAGGTCAGTTAAGTTAAAATACTTGCAAGTGCTTTCTAGACATACAGCACTATGTTAATGCTACTCATATAATAACAGTAATAGTGAAATAGTTACTATTTTTCAAGTACTGGTACAAGTCCAGAATGGTGCTAAGTGCTCTAGACAGACTTCTTTTAAATTGTTTTTTAAATAGTTTGTTTTGCTATAGAGTGCATTCACTCACTAGAGAGACAGAGAGATCCAGAGAAACAGAAAGTGACAAATCACCCCCTGGGGGGATGGCCACGCCACAATCCTTTCTCCTTCATTCTCCTTTCAGAAATTTGGGCACACGCACACACATACCCAGTGTGAATTTCAAGCCTCTGAGTCCAGGACTTGAACCGCGGTTGATCACTTGGAAATGCAGCTATGTAACCATTATGCCATCTGCTGGTCCCCTTATTTAATTCTTATAACATCACGAAAAGTGTTTATTCCAGTTTTATTGGGAAGAAAACCAAGGTTTGGAGAAGTTAGATAGTTGCCCGATGTCAGAAGCCCTGTTCTAGTCTGGGTTCTGCCTGACCCAGCTTTTCTACCTTATCATTATTTTCTTCCACTCACAAGTATTAACACAAGGGATTATCAGCACCTCGGAGCTCACTTGATAAATGAAGACATTTTAGAGCTCATACTATTAAAACATGTTTATATATTTAAAATTATTGATGATAACATGTATGATTAAGCTACTATGCAGTATATCCTAGATGGGAAATCATATTTTGTATGCTGTGACGATGCTCAGAGAATGAATGTTAATTAATTAATTAATTAAAAAATGTTTCAGAAGAAAATTACAGTGCACTTGTCACTAGATTTTAGCTCTATCTATATTTTTAGTTTAAAGTATTTTGTGAATAAATAAAGTGCGGAAAAAAAAGTTTAGTATGGAAGGGAGAGAGGGGAAATGGGAAGGAAAAAACAAGTAAAAATATGCTTAGTTGACAAAAAGTGAGGAGCTATTTGCTGATAAGTTACAGAGTACTATTTTTGACTTGACTGACATGATGGTATTTGTGCTGAAAAAAGATATGTTGTACACTGTAAAGATGTGATTAAATGTAAATAAATTAATTAGTTTAAAAAAAGAAATGAACACTTCCCAAAAAAGAGAAAAGAATAATGATAAAGTTAAAATAAAATGATTCTTTCTTGGAGAGTTGGTTTTTTTTTTTTTTGTTATAGGGTGCATACGCTTGCCAGAAAGAGAGAGAGAGAGAGAGAGAGAGAGAATCAGAGAGATAGAAAGTGAGAAATCACCCCCCCCGCCCCCCCAAGGGAGATGGCCACGCCGCAATCCCTTCTCCACCATTTTCCTCTCAGTATCTTGGGCATGCACACATGCGTGCCCAGAGTGAGTTTACACCACTGGGTCTAGGACTCAAACCGTGGTCAACTATATGGGAGTCCAGTGACATAGCCATTACGCCAACTGCTGGTCCCAAAATAAAATGATTCTTTTAAAAAAAAAAAAAAGGCAAAAAAAAAAGGACAGCATGGAGATCAGTAACTGTGTTGTTTTACATATGATTAGCAGTGAGATAAGTTGTCTTCTCATTCTTCTACCTTTATAAGGTTAAAGTGTTGAGTTTGAGGGAAGAAATGTCTTAGTTATTAATAGTTAGATGTGCTCTTGTTGGTTTCTAACAACTTCAAGAATTTTAGTAGTACATTAATACAGAATTATTTTAAATTTTTTTTTGAGAATTGTTGATTCTCTTCATTTAAACACCAAATGAATTATAAGTAGTCAGGATCATTATAATCAAATTCTTTTTTTAGAAAATGACCTAAAGTTATGAGCAAATTGTTTAGGGATACTTAAAGGGCTAAGAATAGTTCCATCAAATGCTGAGAAGTGAGGGAGGCAGGGAGGAAAACTCTTTATCTTCTGTGGGCATGTGTTTCTTATTTTATACTCTTCTGTTCAGTCTTGACCTTTTCTTTCCGTTCGTATGGCTTTGTAATACTTTTTAAAGTCCAGATAGCAGCGCTATGTGATAGCAGCCTGATGGATCTTGTTATTACTAAGGTTAACATATAAATGTGCCAGACTGTCAAGCCACTGTGCTTTTCACAGCACTAATTTTTCATCTTTGTTCTCAGATTTTTATACAGTCATTAGAATACTAAGCCTCACTGTTTGGGCCCTTGGTGTCTCTGGCTCTGAAAATTCTGGTTCACAAAAAACTAATAAAAAGAGAAACTTATGTAGCTTTTTGTAGTTCATTGCTTCTGTGACACTATCATATTTTATGAATATGGGGAACTATTTCTTAATGTTGAGTCAAATATGATTTTGACATAGTATTTAGATTTAGGACAGCCGTGATAAGTCTTATTATTCTTTATTTAATAAATTATTTTTAATTAATTAATTTTACTTTCATTCACTGAGCATAGTCACAGCATACAAAATGTGATTTCCCATCCAAAATATACTGCATAGTGGCTTAATCATGCATGTTATCGTCAATAATTTTCCATTGCTAGTTTCATATATGTATTTCTCCCCTCTCCCCCATTTCTCACCCTCTGCCTTTTCTCAACCTCCTCCCACACTATCTCAGGTGTCTACAGTCGCTTCCCATTCTTTTTATTCCCCTATGTTTTATTGATTCACAAGATATCTTAAATAATCTAACTACTTTCAATAGCAAGGTCAGCTGATATATACATAGCTGAATGAATATACTATAATGTAGTATATTGCTGTAGTATATATAGTATAATGCTATATAGCTCATTAAGTAGGTATTTTTAAATATATTTTTTAATTTCAAGAGAAGCAGTTTTAATTTTAATAAATCAAAATAAAAGAAATGCTAAGGAACTTTACCTAAAACTTAAAGCCAGGAACAGGAAACAGGTTAGGATTCTGTTCAGATAGTAGGTACCTGAACCCATCAGCAGTTCGAGACAGGACAAAAATCCTTAAATCGGGAAAACAAAGCCTAGAAGAAAATTAGTAATGTTTTAGACAAAAGTCATAAAATTCTATTTCACCAGTTCAGTCTCATGTACTTAATCTTTTGTTGTGGTCTGATCTTAGCAATTAAATTTTGGGATATAATATTTAACTTCAGACTTGTCCCTAGGATTAAGTTGGTCATTTTCTTAGTTGTTTTTGAACCTTTATTTCTGTGTGTCTCTATTAGTTCTCCTTGTATAGCAATCCCTTGGGAACTTTTTGGAGAGCTGGTCTGGTGTTGGTAAATTCTTTTAGGTTTTGTTTATCAGAGAATGTCCTTATCTTTTCTTCCCATATGAAAGATAATTTTGCCAGGTACAGTATTCTTGGTTGGAATTGCTATTCCCTTAACACTTTGAATATATTTTCCCATTCTTTCCTTGCTCACGTTGTTTCCAATTAGAGGTCCACTGTAACCTTGATGGGATATCCTTTGTAGGTAACTTGATGTTTCTTTCTTGCCAATCTCAGTACCTTGAATTTGTCT
Organism: Tupaia belangeri chinensis; assembly: GCF_000334495.1. Lineage (NCBI taxonomy): Eukaryota > Metazoa > Chordata > Mammalia > Scandentia > Tupaiidae > Tupaia > Tupaia belangeri. The sequence goes on along the minus strand of NW_006159563.1, from coordinate 3,985,409 downwards.
GTGGTTTTGGTCAATATGGCTATAATGTGTCTTGGAAAAGATCTTCTTGGGTTGATTCCATTTGAGGCCCTTTTTATTTCTTGGGTATGGATCTTTGAATGCCTTTCTAGGTTTGGAAAGTTTTCTTCCAGGATTTCATGGAATAGATTATCAATGCCCTATGAGTCTCTTTGCTTCTGGGATATCAATTATCTGGATGTTTGTATGTTTAATGGTATTTAGAATTTCTTGTTTATTATTCTCATTTTGGGGGGCAATTTTCTCAGTCTTCATGGTGGATTTTTCTAGGCCAGCGATTCTATCTTCCACATCTGAGATTTGATTTTCTGTTTGATCTAGTCTGCTTTTAATACTTTTGAGGGAGGTTTTGACTTCCTGTACAGCCTTCATCTCTAACAGTTCTGTCTGATTCTTTTTTATGGTGTATATTTCCTCTTTCAGATCTTGCAAAAACTTCCTCTCCTCCTGGAAGTCATCGGCTCCTTTCTCCTGCCTCTTCTGCAGTTTATTGTCTTTTCTTCCATCTCTGTTAGCTTTGTCATTATGAATATTCTAAATTCTTTTATCTGACATTTCCGTGAGTTTATTGTACTGTTTGAGGATGAAGAGGAGTTATTCTTTTCCCTTGGAGGAGAGGTATTTTCTCTTTTTTTTTTTTTCATATTTCTTTTCATTTCTTTCCTTTTTTTTTCTTTTGAGAGGTTTTTGCTATAGGGCACATGGACTTACCAGAAAGAGAGACAGAGACAGAAAATGAGGTATATGGCCATGGCACAATCCCTTCTTCATTCTCTTTTTGAGATTTTGGGCATGTATGCACACACACCTGGGCAGCATGCACACAGATGCAAGTCACCAGGTCCAAGAACTGAACCACAGTTGACTACATGTGAGTCCAGTGAAATAGCCATTACGCCAACTGCTGGTCCTTCTTTCTCATATTTCTTATGACCCTGTGGTGATTTCTGGTAATCTGATGGATTATGCATTTCTTCCTAAATCTTGAAGTTTAATCTGAGCTTTCAGAGGCGTGCAAGAGGAGATGATCTGTGATCTCTCTTCTGTTCTGTTTTTCACTCTTTGTGTGTCAGATTTAGTGGGTACAGTAGCGAAATATTCTGACCCTCATTGTATTCAGATGTTTGGTTACTGTTGACTTTGACCTGTCAAGACACTCAGTGCGTTGAGGTTGAGCAGCCAATGAATGAAGTTAAAGGAAAAAGGAAAAGAAATAGAGATGAGGAAAGAAGAAGAAAAAGAAAAGAATAAAAAGAAAGAAAAGACAATAAAAAAGATATTCTAATTTTAAAAAGCAAAAAATGAAAACTGTGTGATGCAGTTGTGCCACACCAAAGCAATATTTCACAGCCCAAGTTCAGTAGCCATCGCAGGGTTTGTGCCTTTCCCAAATGGAAGGGAAAAAGGCACAACTTAGCTCAATAAAAGAGGGACTTGAGAGCCCAGAGAATGCTTTACCTTAAAAAAAAAATGAAGACACAGGTAGACAGAGAGAGACAGAGAGAGACTAAAAGACAGAAGGATATGGAGGTAGCCCTACCCACTAGAAATGAATCTGGAGGGAGAAGTCTCAGTAGAATATCTTCATTTTTAGTCCCTGAAAGCAATATTTCACAGCTCAAGTTCAGTAGCCATCTCCCATATTGTTATTCTTAAAGGAAAAGGAAAGGAATATTGAGGGAAAAAAAAAATCCTTAGAAAAAAATGTTATGCGTAGTATATTAAAATATCTGTTTGGTATATTTAAAATGTGGAAAACCTTCCCTATAAAATCCTATCTCTCTATAAAACATATTTGAAAGTCCTTAAGACAGAGTGAGAAAAAAATGAGGGGACAGAGAAATAAGTGTGGTGTGAAGGAAAGAGAAAACAATTCCTGGGGTGACTTAAGAATCTCAACAAACCTGGCAAAGATTCCAGTCCAGTGATACTACAGGCTGTAGTTCAGGTAACAATATCTGACATTTAACTAAGACTGAACTGGATCCTGTGAGAATATGAGAGATTGCTAGGAGAATCAAGACAGATTTCTAACATCAACACCTGCGAAGCAAAGTTCAGAAACTATAGAACAGGGAAAGTTGTTATGAGAATTTTCTAAGATCTCTAGGCTATATGCTGTTTTCCAGTGTTCGTTAGTTTCTTTACATTATTTCTTTAGCAATAAAATCCTAAATAAAAGGTCTACCTGTTCCTTCATAAAATGGTTGAAAAGGGTAGAAAGATATTTTTCTATCCTATAGCTAGTATAGAGGAGAAAAAAGCTAGCTGACAGTTCTAAAGAGGAATGGACTGAAAACCAGAGGGCCACTGAAAGGGAAAAGAGAACACACAGGATCAGCACCTACCTGAGGCTATGACTGCAGGGGTTTAGTAAACAGGAGGTCCATGTAGGCTTTCCTGACTGACACTCTGTTTTCTTTCTGTGTGTGTGTGTGTGCGTGTATATGTGTATGTTTTAATTTGCCAGAGGATACTTGAGTGAGAAAACAACCCCTCCCCAATGTGGCCTAGTCACACCACAGTCCCATAGTCCCTTCACTTCCATTCTTCTCTCGGGATTTTGGGCATGCATGCACATGGGCCTGACATAGTTTACAAGCTGGCAGTCTGGAATTTGAACCATGTAGTTGGCCATGTGGAATCCAGTCGCCTTAAACACTATGCTACCAGCTGGCCCACTCACTATTTCCGAAACTCTGTGATGGCTCGCTGGAGCTATCATGGTCCTTAGAGATCTTCGGTGCTTACAGATTGAAGAGCTGCATTATAGACTGTTCCCAAGGTGCTCCTGGTTTTTGTCGACTTCCTTTCAGAATTGCCACTGCCCCTTAGGCAGTGACTCCTGTGGGCTCTGTTAGTCATAATGGATCTGGGTGTATCTTTTCAAGTATCAGTGCTGCAATGTTTTCCTGAGTTTTGCTGTTTGCCTTTGGCATAGCTCGTCCAGAATTATTTTATAAAAAGATTAATGTGTCTTCTCAAACAGCAGTATTATTTAGTCTAGTTTGTGATTTCAACTTTCCCATTGATGTATTTATTTTGTAGGGCTTTTATTCAGTTATTTTTTTGTGGTGAAGGGGTCTTTACTTTTAGAATCTTTACTATTAACTATTCAGCTGGGTGTGGCAGATTTGAAACTATTAACTTCTCTCTATACAAGAGGATGTTAGTTCCAGAATTTTTGCTAAATATGAAAATTCCTAAAATTAGCTATTCAGTTCTATTATAAGAATGTGACAGCTACATTTTTCTTCTGAATGAAATAAAAACCTCAAGAACTAGGTTGATACTGCTAGTAATATGAATATTATACATATATAAAGTTAAATGCATGTGAATATTATAAAATTGGTAAGTATGAGAAAGTTCTAGAGCTATCTCAAAATTAATAACAGCCATAGAGCTTTTAGGTTCTGTTCTACACCAAATAGATTTTTAAAAATGTGTTTAAATAAAACACTGAATTCAATTGTAGTATTATAGGGATGAGAGCACACTGAGAAGAGATTTATGTGTGTAATACACATATATATACACACAAATATATTTATATGTATTTATTTTTACATTATATATATACATATATATATATGATGCTAAAAATGAAAGGAACAATACAAAAACTTGACTTTACTTGCTTTCTGGCTAATTTCAGAGATGATTCCTTGTAGAACCTAGTTGGCTCTGTAAAGATATGGTTTATAAAAGTGGAAACTCTTATTGAGGGATAAATATCTTCCTGTCATAGCAATTGGGTAACTTTCCTTATGGGAATACTCTTACAGCATTTAGGTTCTTGATTAAAAAGCTATTACTAAATATAGCTCTTCTGTTTAAAATAGGGGAAGGGCCAAACTTAAACTACTATAACATCTAATAATTGGCTATTTTAAGATTTTATGTACATTAGAAATTCAGTCTTATTTGAGTAATTCTCAAGCTAAATGGATACTCAGGCCTGGCATGGTGGCACGGTGGTTGAGGCGCTGGTTTCCCATTGGTCAATCATGGTTCGAGTATCAGACCCGGCAGCTTGCTTTCTCACTTTCCCTCTCTCTCTGGTCAAATTAAAAAATAATAATAATAAATAAAATTAAATAAATTCTTAAAAAAAGACAAATTGCCACTAATAAATGAAAAGGAATTATGAGTGGAAAAATCATTATTCGCAGTATGCACATAATATTATAAACATTAAATCACTGAGTTATATAATTTATTACAGACTTTTTACTCAATGTAATTTCTACTTTTTACCAAGTATTAAAACCGTAATTAATAATATTTGGCTATATTGACATATAAAATCTTTCCCAAGAACAATACTGGATTTACTTTGAGTATTTGGAACAATATTTATTAAACTATTGTATCTCAATTTTTCTCTCTTTTTTTTGAGAGTTTTTTTTTCTGCTATAGGGCGTGTGCGCTCTCCAGACAGAGAGAGACAGAGAGACAGAAAGCCAGAAACAACCCCCAGGGGGATGGCCACGTTGCAATCTCTTCTCCTTCATTCTCCTCTCAGGATCTTGGGCACGCACGCACATGCACCTGGCATGAGTTTTAAGCCACCGGGTCTGGGACTCGAACCGCAGTCAACTACATGGGAGTCCAGCGACATAGCCATTACTTTAACTCCTGGTCCCAAACTATTGTATCTCAATTTTGAGGAAGCTTTTCAAAAATATGGGGCCAGCAGATGGTATGGTAGTTAAGGCAATAGACTCTCACATGGCTGACCATGGTTCAAGTCCTGAATCCAGCACTTGAAAATCACATCTGACATGATTGTGTGCCCAAAATTCTGAGAGGAGACCAGAGGAGAAGGGTTTGCAGTGTAGCCATCTTCCCTGGGGGGCTGATTTCTCAATTCCCTCTCTCTATTTCTGTCTCTCTCTGGCAAGCACACACACCTTATGACAAAAATACTTAAAGAAAACAAATATATATGTATTGGGTCATCAGGAGTGTCATGACACACTTTTGCATAGAAAAACACGTCATGACTTTCCCAACACCTAATATAATCGTGGGCCAGCAGGTAGTGTGGAGGTTAAGAGGGCAGGATCCCACATGGCCAAGTGTGCAGTTCAAGTTCCAGACCCGGTGGCTTGAAATTCACTCCAGATGTGAGTGCATGCATGCCCAAAATCCCAAGAGAAGACTGGAGGAGAGGGGATTGCAGTGTGTCCATCTCCCCAGGGGGTGATTTCTCACTTTCCTTCTCTCTTGCTCTCTCTGTCTTTGGTGAGTACACATGCCCTATAGCAAAAACTAAAAAAGGTTTATATATAATATATCACACACACACACACACACACATAAAACGATAAAATGTTTAATCATGTAAATGTCTAACTGTTCATTTATTTTATTTTAGTTTATGATTGAAATAAAGAACTCTGCTGTATCTTGTATACCAACTGATTGGATTAAGGTTGGAAGGTAGGTTTACAAATACATTTTGTTTCTATTAACATGAATTATAGTGACATCCATAAACCTCTAAATTACTAGACTGATAATAGCTGCATTCTTGTTTTCTTAGAGAACTTCAGATTTCTTCAGAACCTTAATCAGATATAATTATTTTAAATTCTTTATCATTTACTTAAAAAGTTTTTTTTTCCAAAAGGGTATCTTGTTTGTATACATTTGTTTTCTCATGTTGCAAATTACTCTTTTACTCTTATAGTTCAGAGTAGACATGGAAAAGAAATTGAAACTTCAGTTGTGCAATTAATTTGGTTGCTTGAATTTCTTGATGAATGCTATGCCTGACATTTTTCTTGTAAGAAGCTGAAATTTCATTTTCTGCCTCACTGAGCCCTGCATTTCTTTATTCCTAATGATTTCCTTGGCACATAGTTAGAATAGTTCTTATATCTTTGTGTGGAAACTTATATCATGGATTGATGAAAATGAATTAATCAAAACCAAAGTAAGATAACCCTATTGTGATTCTGCCTTTCCTCCTTGGTCAGGCATTAATCCCAAGAGGAGACTCATTTAAAGAAGTAATCGTAGAGAAGTCTATATTTCTATGCGTAGTATCCTTTGTGAAGTATCTATTAGTATTGTATTAATAAATTTTCATGAACGTAGATGAAAATATCCTGTTTGCCTAAGATTCTAGAAGAGGACCTAGTGGCTGATGATGGTTATGTTAACAGCGAAGGGAAATTTTGACATGGATGTCCATAATTATTCATTGAAAAAAGGTATTTCTGTTGCCATAGCAACAGATGCTGACAACACAAGCAAGAGTTTCTTTAGCTCTCATACCATTCTTTCCCCCACCCATGCTACCAAAAGCTGTACTTTAGATTTTAATATTTTTGGTTTTATGGGATATTTTCTCTCCATGCAGGCACTCCTCCTTTATCTACTTTGTCTCATATTGTAACTAAGGATTGGAAATGTGCTTTATGAAGAGAAGTTACTGAAAGTCTAGATATTATGCTATCTAGAACAGTAACCGAAAATTCTCACTAAATGAATTTTGTCAGAAGAGAAAGCTACGATAAATGTGTTTGCATGGAAGTCGGTGATGTCATTTAAAAGTAGCAAGCAAGGCAAAAATCAGTGCCAGCAGTTTTCTAACATTCAATAATCTGAATTGAGTGAACGAATAAGATGGTTTTGGAAAGGTTCATTGCAGTTTTTATCCGTTTGGTCATCAGGCAAGGATAGGTTAACACATCATCAGTCAGATTTTGAATGTGAAAGGTCCACCCTGAATCTAATAGTTTATTGAGTAAAGATAATTGGACAGTGTGTTACAGGGGGAGAAGAGCAGACAGTGGGCAAGATACATTCTGATCTTTTCCTCCTAAATATTTTCATAATAATAATAGGATAACAGCAGGAACTGGGCGGCCCCATTGTGTGGGAATTCTGGGGGCCAGATCCCACAGGACTGACTGAAGTTCGTATTCCAACTCCACCAGCCTGACAAGCATGCTGGGCACTTGTGCACACTCCAGGTCTCAACAGGTTGGAGAAATGGAGAAGGGATTTTGTCATGATCGTGCCCCATCCGGGGATGCTTTCATTCCCCTCTCTCTGTCTCTTTGTTGCTGAATGATTACATGTGCTTCTGGCATTTTTTTTTTTTTTAAGTTTTGCTTTAGGGCGTGTGCACTTGTTGAAGGAAAGCAGAGAGAGTGAGAGAGAAAGTGAGAAATCACTCCCCTTCTCCATTTTCCTCTTGGGATTTTGGGTACACACGCACATGTGCCTAGTGTGTTTTTCAAGCTGCGCAGGTCCAGGACTCCAACCACACAATTGGCCAGGTGGGATCCAGCCATCTTAACAACCACACCACTGGTGATTCTCAGTGATTAAAAACAAAACGAAACAGAAATAACCACCACACAAAACAACAGCTGGCATTTATTGAGAATTTACAGCAGGTACTCTTTTAAGGACTGTTTATGATTCTCTCAACAGTACCTGTGAGGTAAATACTATTGTTTTCTCTATTTTATACATGAAGAAAGTGATGTTTAGAGTTCAGCTCTATTGTTCCAAAGTTCTCATAGCTAGGAAGTGGCAGGATTGGAGCCTTGGCCTGAGCTTCTCTGACTGGAGGCCAATGGTGTTTTTTCCTTTGTGTTCTGTGGCTTCTTGATGAAGAGAGTAGAAATTATGCTGAAGCCCAGAAGAGGAGCATGTATTGTATTTCTTCCCATCCAGGGCCACTGAGTCTACTGTAAGATCATGAAGAACTCTTCTTTTTGATTCCCTCTGGAATTAGCACACTAATCCTATTCACTACTACTACTTGTGGTGTCTTAATATCCCCTCCCCACACACACACTGAACTACTTCAGTCATACAGAAAAATACAAAATACAAGGAATACTGTGACCTTCATCAGTTTATCCACCTCTTAGCTTTTCCACTCCTCATTTTGCCATAATCTTAAAAACAAGAAAACCCAAGCATTTTTATTTAGTATAAATTAAAGGAAAAAAAAGCCATTTGCCTATGAAATAAAAATTCTAAACTCTGACTGGGCCATATGGATATAATTTGAAAAGCATTTAAAGAGCTTCCTGAATGAAGTCATCATCTTCAGAATCAATACAATGCAGGACCATAATTAAAGAATGTTCTCTATTTACAGCTGTTTACTTTCAAGGTTCATCAACGAATAATAAATAGCTGCTTTAATTTTCTGAAGTGATGGGATTACTGATGTCTTAGTAACCTTGATTTCCTATTTGTGTTCTCCCCCCTCTTCTAGCACAAAAGCTGTGAGCCGCTTTCACTCTCCTTTTATTGTAGAAAATTACAGACATCTGAATCAGCTCCGGGAGCAGCTAGTCCTTGACTGCCGTGCTGAATGGCTTGATTTTCTAGAGTGAGTTTACAATGAAAAATGTAATCTTTTTTGCTATGAGAAATAGACCGGAAAATCTTTCCATCTGAAAGAAAAGTACAGATTACTGCTTGTGACCTGCCATAAAATAGTTGAGTACATGTGTTCTCTGGTTTTATGTTTAATCATTGAAATGTAAGTTCATTTTAGTCTTTGGTGAGAGACCAAATATACTTTATTGTTACTGTACTGCCATTTTTATTGGACAAATATGGGTTAGTTGTTTTTTTTTTCTATCATCTCCATTTAATTTTTTATTTTGTAATACCCCTCATCCCACGTTTTTATTTTTAAAGATTTTTAAATTGATGGGAAAGTTGAAATAATCACCTATACACCCTTCTCCTAGATTTACCAAATGTTAATATTTTACCACATTTGTTGAGTAGCTCATAGCTTATATATGTGTGTGTGTGTGTGTATAAAATGGTTCTCTCTATATATACAAATGTGTGTGTGTGTGTGTGTGTGTATATATATATATATGTGTGTGTGTGTGTGTGTATATATACATTAATTATTATTTCTCACATGAACCCTGTGAGGCTAAATATTATCATCACACCCAATTATAAATGAATAAAATGAGATGCAGATATAGTAAGAAAGCTGCTTATAACAAGGGTAGATGATGCAGCCAGGTTCAGCCCAGCTGTGTGACCCTCAGGTGAGTGCCCTTTGCCCTCAATCTGTTTAGCCAGCCCATGGTGGAATCTTCTGGCTTCACTCTAAACAGAAATCCCTGTTTATTTCTTCCAAAACGTAATAGTAAAAATTCAGTTTCAGGGGACCAGCAGGTGGCATGGTGGTTGAGGCACTGGACTCCCGGTTGCCGTTTGAGTCCTGGACCCGTTGGCTTGAAATATGCTGGTTGCGGATCTGGGATTCTGGGAGGAGAAGGGATTGTGTCATGGCCAGCCTTCTGGGAGGTGATTTCTTGCTTTCTGTCTCTCTCTTTCTCCAGCCAGCATTTTGCCCTATAGCTAAAATCTCTCTCTCAAAATTAAAAAAAAGAAAAAAAAATCAGTTTCGGGAACTTTATTCTGTATTTAAAGAAAACAACCTGACAATTGAAGGGGAAAGAAAAAGAACAAAAAAAGGTATTAGGTGAGAGTTTTTAAAAGGTAGTAAGTAAGTACCAAGCTCTTTTTGCCCAGATGAGTTTTGAATGATAAGACCAGGAGGAGGTTCATTTTACTTATCCTGAATCTTTTGAGATTACCTTGACTCAAGAGTCTTGAATCCAGGGATGGAAATTTTGTCTGAATATTCAGTTCCTTTCCCAGTTTGCTTTCAGTTTTCCATTGAAGGGCTTTCAGGGCCTTTCAGGTTTTTAGTTCTCCTGGATTTTTCCTCAGTAGAATCACCAAAAACTTAAAAATTGGACTAAAATAACACCTTTCAAGCTTCAAGGGCCATGTCCTACAAGGGCCCTAGGATTTGGTGAGGTAATTCCATGTTTATTCTACTTAGAGCAGATGTGATTTTACTTACAGATCATGCTTGTACTATGTTCTCATTGTTCCAGACTATAGAAAGTTCAGGTGTCCAGCTCTAAAAACTTAGTGTTATTCTTGATTATTTTTTTCTTCTCTACTATCAAGTGTTTTTTTGTTTTGTTTTGTTTTAGATTTTTGCCTTAGGATGTGTGTGCTCACCAGAAAGAGAGAGAGAGAGACAGAGACAGAGAGAGTGAGAGGGAATGTGAGAAGTCACACCCCCCCTGGCCATGCTATAACCCCCCCTCTTTCATTCTCATATACATGCCCCCAGTCCCACCGGGTCTGGGACTCAAACCATGGTCGGCCATGTGGAAGTCCAGCGATGTAATCACTACATCGTCTTCTGGCCCTGTTATCAAGTTCTTAACTGTCATTTTTCCCTTGGAAATACCCGTTTGCTCTGTCCTTGCTTCTTCTGGACACGAACATGCTGTTACCTCCCTCTGTTCTTTCAGTATTAGCCATCTGACTGGGCCCTGATAGCAGGTGAACCCAGGAGAGCTCCGTTTCTATCGTAACCACCCCTTTGCTGTAGTTGAGAGCTGCTGAGAGAGAGCTGACATTAAGTATAACGTCAAGAAGAACAGGGGGCTTATGATGTTTTTCTGTCTCAGTTTGTGACTCCATCGTTAACAGAAGCACCCGGGACTTAGGGGTTTATAAAGAGATAGAGGCTTATTGAATCATTCTGGTGGCTCGAAGGTCTGAAGGCATCACAGAATGGAGGAAGGTGGAACCTTGAGCAGGGCAGAGCAGTGCGTGTTCTGTGTCCACACGGCCTCTCCTGCCTCGTGGCCTCTCCTTATTGCACACTGGAACTCAGTCATGGGGGCCCTGTCCTGATGACTGTGTCACACCCAAGGCCCCACCCTGGGACCCCATAGATGGATTACATTTTTTGCTTAGTACATTTATAGTTAACAACCACGTCCTGACAAATGAACTTTTGGGGTACATCCAGTTACCATCTACTAAGACTAAATTCTAAAACATGAAGCTTTGGGGGAAAAAAATCACTGACCAAGGAATTAATATAAAACATTTTTAATTTTACAATTTTATCTGTGTATATTCACACTATTTCTGGAGATGAAGTTACTGGTGTTTTTAATTTCTTTACTTTGTAAATTATGATTTTAGGAGTTTCTATGATATACATATATAACTTAAAAAAAAAAAAAGGGCCAGCAGGTGGCATGGGTGGTTTACATACTGGATCTCTCATGACCGGCTCTTTGGTTCGAGGCCTAGACCCAGCAGCTTGAAAAACATGCCGGGCATGTGTGCATGTGTACCCAAAATCCCAAGAAGAGAATGGAGGAGAAAGGATTGCAGCATGGCCATACCCCCTGGGGGCGGGGGTGAGTGCTCATTATCCCTCTCTCTGTTTCTCTCCAGCAAGTGTACAACCCTATGACAAAAAAAAAAAAAAAAAAAAAAAAAAAAAAAAAAAAAAGGAGCAAAAAAAAAAAGAAAAACATAGTGAAATTTTTACCTAAAAAGAAAAAGAATATTGGTTGAAATAGCAAGAGTATTGCAGCTAAATCCCCCACTTGAGAGCAGCATCGACTGTCATGCATGCTGTTTATTGAGGTGCCAGATGGTATGAATGTGATGTCATTAAGAAAATGATTAACCTCAATGAACCTGACATCAGAGGATTAAATATCAACCATACAAATATATTTGTCTCTTTCCGAGGTACTGTTGTGTATTAGTCATATTATTTTTGATCAAAATGTTGCAAGAAATCAAGGCTATAAGTACCAGTCTACATGAAATTTTCTTTCAAAATATGTCCCTTCTTTTGTATTCTAGAAGTTGTACTGTGGACATTGAACAGTCCTCTCAATTGCAAATTCTTTTAAAGTTCAAATATACTATCATGTGATAGCTCAAATATTTTAGAAATGCATTTGCAAATAAAGAAATAAAATACTTTCCATTTGTACTAACTTCAGGTGTCATTGAGCAACATTTTTTGGTCAGGTTCTCTAGTCATCACAGCAGCTTCATAACCCATGTCTCCATCTGCTTCCCATGGACCCAGCAATACCTTTTTTTCTTTTTTATAAGAGAATGATTTTTGCTGTAGGGTGTGTTTGTGCTCACTGGCAAGACAGAGTGAAAAAGAGAGCGAGAAAGCAAGAAACGACCCCCCCCCAAGGGGGATGGCCACACTGCAGTCTCTTCTCCTTCATTCTCCTCTCAGGATTTTGGTCATGCACATAGACATGCTCGGTATGAGTTTCAAGCCACCAGGTCTGGGACTTGAACCATAGCTGGCCATGTGGGAATCCAGTGGCTTAGCCATTACACCATCTGCTGGTCCCACCCAGCAATATCTTTTTTTTTTTTGGAGAGGTTTTTGCTATAGGGCGCATGCGCTTACCAGACAGACAGAGAGAGACAGAGAGACAGAAAGCAAGAAATCACCCCCCCAGGGGGGATGGCCACGCCGCAATCCCTTCTCCACCATTCTCCTCTCGGGATCATGGGCATGCATGCACACACGCCCGGCGTGAGTTTTAAGCCACTGGGTCCGGGACGCGATTCGCGGTCGACTACGTGGGAGTCCAGCGACATAGTCATTACGCCAACTACTGGTTCCCCCCAGCAATATCTTTTGGCCAGAAATTAAAATCATAGCACTTTGACTTCATCCTTAAATTGGTTCATAGCACTGAATAAAGTTGCATGTGGTTAAGGTATAAACCCAGTCTGTCAGGTTGTTACCTGAATTGCCCATTTTTTCAGCTTGTCATTTTCTTAATTATGAATAATTTCTTTGCAATTTGGCAAGGTGTAGCAAATGGACAAAGACCAAGAGGTCAAACAAGGCTTCTTTGAGAGTTATGATGATGTTTACAATTTATGACAGTCTTTCATTTTATTCACATCTTATTTATGTCATTGCATGGAAAAGAACATTGCTGTCCATATCAAAATGACCTTGTCCCTCCTTGTTTTTTGTTTTACTAACTGAAATGGTACCTACTGAGAGCTGCATCATTCATATTCATCCCAGAAATTGGAAGATCAATAGGGACAGTTACCCTTAACCCCAGGCTGCTGGGTAGTAGGGAATTAATATTTTTGTGGCATGGTTAAGACCTGAAAATGGAGGGAATGAGAGTAAGAAAAAAAATGAACTCTTTGTTAGTGCTAGCATACTTTGTGATTCATGTCCAGAGAGGCAACGACAGAAACATCAAATATGACTGCTTCCTGGCAAAAGAGAAGGTGCCAGGATAGAAACACCGTGTGGATCAGGAATTAGAACAGAGGCAGCATAGGCCAGAGTCCACAAGGTCAATGAGTGGTCAGTTCTAAAATCAACCATAAACCGGGAGTGACAAAAATACAGTCAGAGGACAACAACCCAGGAGTATTAGGTCCACATAGCACGTGGCATCTTTAAAACTCGGAGGCACTTTTGGGGTCAGCAGGTGACGTGGTGGCTGGGGCACTGGACTCCCACATAGCCAACCGGAGTTTGGGTCCAGACCTGACAGCTTGCTTTCTTACTTTCTCCTTTTTTCTCTCTCTGTTTCTCTCTGTCTTGCCAGTGAGCACACACTGTGTGCCCTCTAGCAAATTAAAATAATAGTAATAATAATAAATCAAATTAAATAAATAATTTTAAAAAGAAACAACTAAAAGACATTTTGGTGGCAACTGAAAGCTACTGGTCTGATGCCTGGGGTCAGTTCCCTGTGGCCTTAGAATTTTGTACAGACTCAAATACTGTTAGTGATATCCATTTTTTTTTTTTTGAGAGGTTTTTGCTATAGGGCGCGTGCGCTAGCCAGACACACAGAGAGAGACATACAGACAGAAAGCGAGAAATCACCCCCCAGGGGGGGTGGTCATGCTGCAGTCCCTTCTCCTCCATTTTCCTCTCGGGATCTTGGGCACGCACGCGCACGCGCCCGGCGTGAGTTCTAAGCCACCGGGTCCGGGACACGAACCGTGGTCGACTATGTGGGAATCCAGCGACATAGCCATTATGCTAACTGCTGGTTCCCATATTATTTGTTTTGATGAACTTTTAGGTTGGCAAAGAAAGGTAAATTTACATTTATTATACTCTGTCTACCCAGACAAAAAGGTGTATGTCTCAATTCACATACAGTTTAACACACAAAAAAAGTTGACTACTTAAAATTCTTCAAATATTTGGAAAACATCATTTGTATAGAATATTATATATTATAATAATACTGGAAAAATAGATAACAGGTTTTTTCTTTAAACTTAAAGATGGTGATTATATAGAAATAACTGATCTTCTCAGAGCTTAATCTGAATATCCTTTCAAGCTAGAAAGTACTCTTAAAAACCTTTGGATTTAAGTAGCAAACACTAAATCTCAGTTATAGATATTTTCTCTATAATAGAGAAATTAAAAAAAAGAATTTGCAAGAAGATGTCTGCAGTAGCCAGAGACACAGAGAAAGGGGGAGAGAGCACCCCCTAAAGCAACGTAGTCACACTGCAATCCTTTCTCTGTCTCCATCATGTTGGTTTTCAGGAGCAAATGTACACACACAGCATATTTTTGAAGCCACTATGGCCAGGATTTGATCTGTGCGGTCAGCCATGTAGGATCTGGTTCCCTTAGCTACCAGGCCATGAGGCTAGCCCAAGAAATACTTCGTAAGTGTCATTCAATGTAATATTTTTTAACTCTTTTTTTTTTTCTTTAAAAGGATTGAAGAAATATCTGAGCTTCTCTACACTGATTTTATGCAGAAATTAGGCTCCTTATCTTATTTCTATTTTATTTTTGTATATATACAAAATAAGAAAACATACAGGCAGGAGCCTGTAAAATTACACTAGGAAATTAGGGTATAAAGAGTCGCAGTTTGAATCTAAGCTTTGTTGTGTAATAGTCATGTGACCTTAAGCTAATGACAAACTATTTGTAAAACTTAGGTAATGAAGACCTATCTTAATGACTGTTATAAAGAAATAACATAGGTGCCTCTTCATAATCTTTGGCTAGTAATATATGTTTTCCCGTCAGCTTTCTTGAACCTGTTTACAGTTAATCGTCATTACATTCCCTCCTTTTCTAGTCTCTGAGGAATTTGTGTCTTATCACCACCTCAAGTTTTTAAAAAGTGGTTTGTTTTGTTTTGTTTTAGATTGAACAAAGTTTCTTAATCTCTTTTGGAGGCAAAGTAGTTACTGTAAGGATTTAAATACTGTCATATATTTTTATGTAAAAATATATTTTATATTGGGCATTTAAAAATTAAATTTTGGGTCCTTTTGTTGTATAATTATATACATTTTAAACATCTATAATTGATCACTTTATATAGATGTCCACAATTTATACATGTTGCACATGTTGACATAAATTGCAATGATATGAGATAATGGGATAATTTATGGGAAAAAAAGAATTACTTGCATGTATTCCTACGTAAAAAATATATATCCCTTCTTTATATATCCCTCCAATTAAATTATACCTTTCACTCACACATGAAGGGTATAATCCTGTACTTAACAGCATTCACTTTGCAACCAGCTAAAGTTGGAATGGAATCCCATCTTTAACACTGACTAGCTGTGTGATCTTAGGAAAGTTACCCAAAGACAGCATTTTTTTTTTCTGTTTGATTGCTCCAGCCATAAGGCATGTGTGCTTGCTAGAGAGTGAGTGAGAGAGAAAGTGAGATATCACCTTCCTGGAGGGATGACCACACCATGATCTCTCCTCCATTTTCCTCTTGGGATTTTGAGTATGCATGCACACATGCCTCTTCCTTGATTTTAAAGCAGAGGGGTCCAGGACTCAATTTACAGAGTCAGTCATGTAGGATTCAGCGCCTTAACCTGGGCACTATCTGTTGGCCCCTTGAAAGACTTTTTAATAGGACTAAAAGGATAAAAGACTTTCTAAACGAAGTCCTTCAGTAAAAGAGCTAAAGACTTTCTTAAATAAATCTTTCAGTAAGTCTTTTAACCTTTTAGATCACCAGGTATTAGAGTTTTAATTAGCTGAAGATTTATTAAGTGACCATTATATATATATATTTTATAGAAATTTTTCTTATAGGGAGCATTCGCTTGCTGGAGAGACAGAGAGAAAGAAAGTGAGAAATCACCCCTCAGGAATATGACCATGCTGCAATCCCTTCTTCTCCTTTCTCCTCTCAGGATCTTGGGCACACACACACACACACACACACACACACACACACACACACACACGCCTGGCATGAGTTTTAAAGCGCCAGGTCCAGGACTTGAGATGCAGTTGACCACAGGGGAGTCTAGTGATGTAACCATTATGCTATTGCTGGCCCCAATGATCATTGTTTTTTAAAAAACAAATCTGAAACTTAACATTTACATGCAGTATAAATAAGATAGTTAAAGACAACTGGCAAAAGTACTTTTTTACTTGCTTGCCTTCAATTAATATTTATTGCAATATTGATTCTATGCAATATTATGGAGTAGACCTTAGGGAAATCAGACAGATGTGGTTTCTGTGTTCGAGAAGCTTGAGTTTGTGTGAGAGAAAGGAATTGAAAGCCCTTGTTCCAGATTTGGACGATGCTATGAAGGACATGCATGCGGGGAAGCCAACCCATCCAATGGTTCATGATGTTATTGAAGCTAAATAAAATGATTGCTACATTTGTGTTAATTACATCTAAGTAGAAATGTCATTGCCAGATGAAATTATAATATGGTATTAATAGTAGACATCTTTAGATGGAAGCTTTTAAAATTTATAAAATTACATTCCTAACCAAACACAAAGAAGCCGCAGTAATCTAGTTGTTACATTAAAAGAAAAGGAGATCAATGTCATTTCCATGTATTAACTGTTAGTGAGCTTGATTGTTTTGTCTATGCTTACATTAGCTAATAAGAGCGATTTGGTTATTTACAGTAAAGCAGAGTGGTTAAAAAGTTAATTTTCTCGCTTTGTTGTTGTTGTTGTTATTGCTTCTGTAGGAATTTCAGCCAACATTATCACTCCTTGTGTAAAGCCGTGCATCACCTAGCAACTGTGGACTGCATTTTCTCCCTGGCAGAGGTTGCTAAGCAGGGAGAGTACTGCAGGTATTTCCATTCCCCCCCTTTGTCAATTTTAGATGAGATGTCATTATTCAGTTAACTTTAGTGTCTCTTATCAAACTGAACGTTTACTCAAATGTGTTAAACTCTTGGTGAGGCTGAATGTCTCACACATACAGCTTGATTTGAAAATTCTCAAATTCTTTTATTGCTCGGTCTCTCACTGATATTCAGTATAACTCTAAAGTGACTGTTACGTTTTAGTTTTTAAGTATATGTGGGTGATATTTATGTAAAGCTTGACTCATTTGTTGGTTTTGACTTGAGAACTTTGTGATTATAAAAGCTCGATTAGACAAGAAAGGACTGATCGGATGGGGAGGGGCTGTGTATCTGTGATCATTCTTTCCAGGAAGTGTTTAGATTTCCTCACTTCTTTCTCCCTCACTGATATAACATTAGCGTGCTTTTCTTATCTTTCATGCGATAAATGTTCTGAGTATAAAATCCCAGCTCTGAATTATCCTTTGCTTCTTACTCTGTCAGGAAGTGTTATATCATTATATAATTTTGATAGCTACAGAATAAGTCAGTGAAAATTTTAGAGCAGAACAAATTACTCAAAATTTATTTCTAAACTGAAAAATCTTCCTGGGAAGTGATATCAATGTCATGAATAAGATATGTTGATTTCACTTGGCAGAACACCTCAAATTTTATTATAAAATTGATAACACAAACGCTTTTTTGTTACTGTCATTTTTTTTTACATTAAATTCATAACCCATCTAGGTAAAAATCTTATGCATAGAAGTATACTTTATGATCCCAAATGATCTTTTCTTATATTTTTAAGCATCTCTTTCTGATGGATGATTTCAGGTGATTTACTCTGGAGGTACCTGAGTCAAGGTCTCTTGACATTTTGAGGGGCCAGTTCCAAGGCATGGCAGCAATATGTTACTCAAGAGAAAATGGGCACCAGCCACATGGCTTGAATTCCTGGCCTTGATAGTCTGCAACATGCTCGGCACACACACAGGTGCCCATGATCTGTCATGCTGGAGGTTTGGAGGAGGGAGACCTCAGTGTGAATAGGCCCTGTGGAGGGTGCTCCTCCTCCTCTGTTTCTCTCTGTCTCTCTCATTCTCACTCTCAGTTTCATTTGTTCTTTTCCTTTTCTTTTGAGAGAGAGATTTTTGCCATAGGGAGTGTGTGCTCACCAGAGAGACAGAAAAGGAGAAATCACCTCCCCCCGGGGGGCTGGCCATGCCATAATCCCTTCTCCTCCATTTTCCTTTCGGGATCTTGGGCACACACGCACATGTGCCTGGCATGAGTTTTTAAGCTGCTGGGCCTGGGACTCGAGCCGTGGTCAGGTAGGTGGGAATCCAGTGATGCAACCATTAAACCATTTACTGGTCCCTTTCGTGTGTTCTATCATGACTTAAAAAAGAAGAGTACATTCTTGGGATTTTATTAGTCATATATATGTATTGGGTTGTCAGTAAAGTCATGACACATTTTATACAGAAAAACACAGGAAAATACATCATGACTTTCCCACTGACCTAATATATACACCCACATATTTAAGTGTGTTTACTTATTTCCTTTATGGGTTGCGAGAGACAGAGAGACAGCACCCCAACAGAGTCCTGACACTGATCCACACCCACCCTGCAGCTATCTCTGGGTCACGGGCACTTGTGTGTGACTGGCATAGAAAGGTCTCAGCACATGAACCCAGAGCCTTCCCGCATGGCTCAGTCTCACAGAGCATCCCATGTTATTGCTGTGCCACCATCCAGCCCCCAGCTAGACGTATTTAAGAATTCATTCATTTAGGAAAGTAGTATTTCTTAGTGTTATGAGTAAGCTTGGAAATATATTTGTCACATGTTCTCAGTCAGAGAATGTGAGGTCATTGATGATATATTATGCTTAAAAAGACTTACAAATGACCAAGAAATTAATAAGAAATATCTTACTTTAGTAATTAATGAATGTGAGGGGGCTAGCAGGTGATGGGGTGGTTAAGGCGCTGGACTCCCACATGATAGGTTGTGGCTCAAGCCCTGGACCTGGCAACTTGAAAATCACCCTGGGTGTGTGTGTGTGTGTGTGTGTGTGTGTGTACCAAAAAATCCAGAGAGGGAATGGAGGAGAAGGGATTGTGGTATGGCCATCGCTTTCTCTGTCTCTTTCCTTCAAGCACACGTGCCCTATGGTAAAAACTTTTAACAAAGTTATTTAATGAGTGAAAATTTGAACAAAGGAATTACTGCTGCTCACCTAGCACATTGTCAAAAGCTAGAAAAGGTTGATAATAGCAACTCTAGGTGAGGGTATGAAACAAGTCACCTTTCGTGTCCTGCTGGTGAGAAGGTAAATTTGTATAGCTACTCTGATATATTATTACATAATAAGTACTTGTACTATGTCAAGAATTTACTCCAGCTTAGAGAAACACTGGGACACACACGTGGAGGCATGTGTAGGACTGTTTGCAACACAGTTTATGAACGCGAACATTTGGACGCAGTCTAGGTGTTCAGCCATGGACCCATCTATGCGATAGCTTCAAAAGTGCTAAAGTGTGAGAAATGGTCCTTAATCTTGAGTGTACCATATCATAAGAGACCACTGGCCCTAATTTAAGCTTCTTAAAGGTTTTCTATATTTTAGAAAACCTTTACTTTTTTCTCCTTTTCTTCACTTGCCAGAGGGTACGTGCTTTTGCCTGAGAGAGAGAGAACCTCCCAGTGGAACGTGGTCATGCCACAGTCCTTTTTCCTCCATTCCACCTTCCCATTAGGACTTTGGACATGCATGTACGTGCATAAAGCCTGTTTTTTAAGCCACTTGGGTTGATATTTGACCACTACAACTGACCATGATTCCAATCTGGCGCTGGCTCTTGATATTATGTGCTTAAAAATTGCACCGTGAGGTTGGCCCAGTAGTTTTCTTTTAAAAAGAATAAAATTCATTCTGTCTTACATTTATCATATGGATGCATTGGGCCCCTTGTATTAATTTTTTTTTTTTAGAGGTTTTTGCTATGGGGCGCATGTGCTCGCTAGAGAGACAGAGAGACAGAAAGCGAGAAATCACCTCCCAGGGGGATGGCCACGCCGCAATCCCTTCTCCTCCATTCTCCTCTCTGGATCTTGGGCACACATGCACACACGCCCGGCATGAGTTTAAGCCACTGGGTCCAGGACTCGAACAGCGGTCAACTACATGGGAGTTCAGCGACATAGCCATTACACTAACAGCTGATCCCACCCCTTGTATTAATTTAGGATCCATTTTGGATTCTTTGGTGATACCATATTTTTTCTTTATTTCTTACACTTTGTTATCAAAACATTTAAAAATGTTTTGCAGTTATGGAGCAAAGAAGGTGACTGTTCTTTCTTTATGCGAATTATGAGCTATAAGAGGATATTCAAGAAATTTTTTAGATAATACTATGTTTTCAATGTAAGTGTGGGAAGACTCAGAAATAATGAAGGAGGGTTATTAGAGATGCATAGACATTCGATTTTAGAATTTAAAAGTGAATATGTTCCAGTTTGCATGTGTGACAACTGATGAGCAATTATATTAAATTAATTGCTCATTTCAGTTACATGTGCCTTATAAATCAGGGAAATTTGGAATAAAAATTTGAGATTTGGTGTGTTTAAATCTTTTTTTATTTTATTTTTTTTTACTATAGGGGATATGCACTCACCAGAAAGACAGAGAGAGTAAGAAACCACCCCCCCCCGGTGGGGGGGGGTGGCCATGCTGCAATCCCTTCTCCTCTATTCTCCTCTCAGGATCTTGGGCACATATGCACATGCGCCTGGCGTGAGTTTAAGTCACCAGGTCCAGGACTTGAACCACACTGACTACATGGGAGTCCCATGGCATAGCCATTACGCCAACTGCTGGTCCTATGTTTAAATCTTATTGAAATTTAACACAAGGTGTTTTGTTTTGTTTTGTTTTGTTTTGTTTTTTGCTATCCTTGATTCTCACTTATATAAAATTATTTGTAGTGTCTTTAAAATATTAAAAATATGGTCAGCCTGTGGCATGACAATTGGATCTCACATGACTGACCACACAGTTTAAGTCCCAGACCTAGCAGCTTGAGAAACATGCTGAGCATGTGTGTATGTGCATGCATATCCAAAACCTGAAAGGAGGGAGAAATGGAGAAGGGATGGCAGTGTAACTGTTCTCCATGGGAGACTGTTTTTTCACTCCCTTCCCCACTTCGCTCTCTCTCTCTAGCCAGCACTTACACCTTCTGGCAAATTAAAAAAACAAAAAAGTTGAAAATTAAAGAGTCAGTTGCACCCAGATGGTGCAATGGCAAAAATCTATTTTTATGTATACCCAGGATTAAAATAAACTATTGAGTTTTTGGAAAGTAGTTATGGAGGGTCAGTTGGTGGCGTAGTAGTTAAGGCAGCTGGATCCCAAATGGACAGCTACACAGTTCAAGTCCCAGATCCAGCAGTTTGAAAAACACCCTGGGCACATGTGCATATAGGCCTAAAATCCTGGGAGGAGAATGAAGGAGAAGGGATTGTTGTATGACCATCATCCCTGGGGTGGGAGTGAGTGATTTCTCACTCTCTCTCTCTCTCCCTCCCTCTCCTTTCTCCTTCTCTAGTGAGTACATGTTCCTTGTAGCAAAATTTAAAAAAAAAATAGTAGTTATGAGATAATATACTTCAGTGTGACTCTGTTTTTAAATGAAATCACAACCTATATGACGCATATATAAACATAAACGTATCTAAGTTTGAGAAGAGTAAGGCACCCAAATGATCTCCGTGGCAACCTCTGGGGAGAGCACTGGGAACTGGGAAGCGCTTTGAAGACTGGATAAATAGATAACGCTTTACGCTTTAGACACAAGGAGAGATAAAGGCTTAAAAAAAGAAAATGCCACCATCAAAACAAAACGATAATATCTGTATCCAAAAATTGAAAGGTAGCAAAAACTACAGAAAGATAGTTCAGTTACACAGGATATGAGAGTTTAAGTCATCTGTCTCTAACACGTTAGGTTGTCAGAAAAGTTATGGCCTGTTTTTTCTATGTTTTCCTATGCAAAATACATTATGACTTTTTCAACAACCCAATAGTTTAAAGCAGTATAATAATAAAATTTAAAATAATTTTACAAGATTTCTTTTATTATGCTTATTACTGAAAATAACTTAAATAGCAATAATCTAAAGTGTTATTTTACTAATGAAAACATTGGTTGGGAACCAGCAGTTGTCGTAATGGCTATGTCACTGGACTCCCACGTAGTCGACCGCGGTTCGGGTCCCGGACCCGGTGGCTAAAAATCTCACGCTGGTCTCGGGTGTGTGTTTTTTAAAACAAAACAAAACAAAACAAAACATTGGTTTGGTCTTAGACAATAGTAGAAAAATAAAAAGTAAGAAGAATTTTGGAAAGATAGATCATAATAGTGGAGCCATTGCAAGACTCTGCCAATGTTTGTGCTTCAGTGTGCTGTTTGTTTGTTTATTTGTTTTGGAGAGATTCTTGCTATAGGGCACGTGTGCTTGCCAGAAAGACAGAGAAACAGAAAGCAAGAAATCAACCCCCGGGGGGATGGTCACACCCCAATCCCTTCTCCTCCATTCTCCTCTCGGGATATTGGGCACGCACACACACACGCCTGGTGTGAGTTTAAGCCACCGGGTCCAGGACTCGATTCGTGTTCCACTACATGGGAGTCCAGTGACATAGCCATTACGCTAACTGCTGGTCCCTCAATGTGCTATTATAACAATTATTTTTCAAATTCTTATTTTATGGTTAAAATTGAATTTTTACACTCAAAAGTAACTCTGGACCAGTGTTCTTAAAGTCTTTAAGGTTTTGTTGTCTGTCTTACAAACAGGGTACTGAACTCTTTCATGCTATCTTAGAGATGTTTTAGAGCCATTGCAAGACTCTGCCAATGTTTGTGCTTCAGTGTGCTGTTTGTTTGTTTATTTGTTTTGGAGAGATTCTTGCTATAGGGCACGTGTGCTTGCCAGAAAGACAGAGAAACAGAAAGCAAGAAATCAACCCCCGGGGGGATGGTCACACCCCAATCCCTTCTCCTCCATTCTCCTCTCGGGATATTGGGCACGCACACACACACGCCTGGTGTGAGTTTAAGCCACCGGGTCCAGGACTCGATTCGTGTTCCACTACATGGGAGTCCAGTGACATAGCCATTACGCTAACTGCTGGTCCCTCAATGTGCTATTATAACAATTATTTTTCAAATTCTTATTTTATGGTTAAAATTGAATTTTTACACTCAAAAGTAACTCTGGACCAGTGTTCTTAAAGTCTTTAAGGTTTTGTTGTCTGTCTTACAAACAGGGTACTGAACTCTTTCATGCTATCTTAGAGATGTTTTAAAAAGCTCTTTCCATACCTAACAAATGAAAACATATTTACTTTTGCAGACCAACACTGCAAGAAGAAAGGAAAATTATAATAAAAAATGGACGGCACCCTGTGATTGACATGTTGTTGGGAGAACAGGATCAGTATGTTCCCAATAGTACAAATTTGTCAGTAAGTACCACATTATGCCGAAAAATAAGTAAAGATGATGACAATGGTCTTGAACTTTTAAACACCAGACAACTGATTTTATAATTAAAAGTTAACCAGGCTTTAACTTTAGCATGAAATTAAATAATCTTAGGCACAGTTTTATATTCACAACCAAATATGAAATCAGTGCTATTTCCTGTGAAAGATTATCCATAGATGGGAAGATTTTTTTTCAACTAAGGGATTCGTTTTAATTAGATATGTTGGCGAACACAAGAAAAATATTTTATGTTTATAAATAACTAAATCAGTGGAAGGGGTTGGGTTCATACCATAGTTTCACAAATTTGACTTTGTCCTGTTTTCCACTATTTTCATTTGTTTTGTGAAAAAATCAGGGATACCTCAGCTGATTTCAATAAGTATTTTTATCATACAAGCTAGAATTTTCCTTTTTTTGAATTATTTTATTTAACTTTATTTATTTATCTCTTTATTTTAATTGACCAGAGAGAGACAGAGTGAGAGACAGAGAGAGAAAGTGAGAAAGCAAGTCGCCAGGTCTGGACTCAATCCATGGCTGGACATGTGAGAGTCCAGCACTCTTAACCACCATGCCACCTGCTGGCCCCCAGACGAGAATTTTCTAACAGAACATTAATGATTCTAAATAGTTACTCATTTAACATATGCTTAACTGAGTACCTGTGTAGGAATTAGGGACAGAGAGTAGTAAGCAAGACAGAATTCTTCCCTGCCCTCACAGAACTTGTGGTGTAGCCGAGAAGACAGGCTAGTACAATACAGTTTGGTAAGTGCCATGTTACAGGAAATCAGGGTGTCCTGGGAGTAGGTAGCAGGTCCACCTAACCTGGTATAGAGGGGAGCATTGAAGAGGGTTTTCCAGAGAGGAGAGGAGGAGTGGAGAAGGGAGAAGAGAGGAGTAGGACAGGCAGAGGGACCAGGATGGCAGAGGCTAAAAGTGAGCAGAGTGAATTTAAGGAACTGAAAGACGTTGAGTAAGGTTGGCACGTAGACCACAGAGAAAGAAGTGTGCAGAGGTAAGGATGAGACTCATTCACTTATATGCCATATTAAGAAATTTAGATTTTTTTTCCCCTCAAAGATTGAGAATATGAGCAAGAGAATAATGAAAGCTGCAGGAACATGTTAACTATGGCAGGGTATATGTGTTACATAGAAGTACCTTGTCAAAGCTAAGCAGAGCGAGACACTAGTTAAAGAGGTAAGGGTAGATTTTATTCAGCACTACTGTTGCAATGGGGAAGGAGTCCAGCATGATCTGGACTTGACTTCAATTCATACATAGATGACTGGGCATTTAAAAGAGAGCATGAGGAAGGAAGGAGGGGAGATGAGCTAAGAGGGAGAGGTGAGTTTGATTAATGTGCAACCTATCTGGGTTAGCTAACTGGCACCAAATCTTGGGTTCTTGAGATGACAGTTACGGGTGACAGAAAATTGCA
>NW_006159563.1:3947024-3960353 GCF_000334495.1 Tupaia belangeri chinensis | reverse complement strand
GAAAGAGAATAGATTTATAATTATAAGCTTTCTAAAGTAACTGCTCTAAAGAGGACTTCAGAGATCCCTCTGTCTATCAGCAAGTTTTGGCGGAACAAATAACAAATTCCCCTGTAGCACTGAATGTTTTTCTCAGACAGGCACTTTAAGTGGGGCTGGGGTCATCCTAAGCTGTTGGAACTATCCCAGTGTTTGAAGTGGAGAGCGCAGGTGTCATTTGTGCTGTCTGTAGCTCATGTAGGTCAAAGTTGAGGCTTAGTCAGGAAGAGGGCTCAGAGAAGCCTGATTAGAATTTTGTCAAAGAGATGGGACCAGCAGTTAGCGTAATGGCTATGTCGCTGGACTACCACGTAGTTGACCGCGGTTCGAGTCCCGGACCCGGTGGCTTAAACTCATGCCGGGCACATGTGCATGCGTGCCCAAGATCCCGAGAGGAGAATGGAGGAGAAGGGATTGCAGTGTGGCCATTCCCCCCGGGGGTGTGTGTGTGATTTCTCGCTTTCTGTCCCTGTCTCTCTCTGTCTGGCGAGTGCACACGCCCTATAGCAAAAACCTCTCCAAAAAAAAAAAGAATTTTGTCAAAGAGAGAGTCTTATCAACAAAGAGTAAAATAATATAGTGATGGAGTTAAGGAATTAACATGTACAGAGTAGGTAAATGAGGTTGTATGTAAGAATAAGATTCCTCACTTTGAGATTCCTGGGTGATGGCAAGAAGCTAGTTACGGCATGGAAGTTGGGTAGCAGAGAGGAGAGTTTTTTTTAGAAATGAGAGCTTGGGGAAGAGTCATCCATGTCAGTGTTGAAAACGTCTAGGAACACAGCAGGATTTATCTTGGAAGATGACAGTGACAGTGATCCAGGAATCAGAGATTATATAAGGAGTGAGCAGGTGACCTGGAGGTTTGTAGATACCTGTAGGGAGGATGAGCAAAGGTGGTAATCCTTAAAGAAGGAAGTAAGAACTTCAGAACCCTGAGCTGTGGGGGATAAAATATGGCAGAAAACTCAGCTCCCAAGTGGAGGGCTGCAGGGGGAAAACAGTTTAAGCTGGTGTGTGAAGGAAACGTCCAGCATTTAGAAACAGAGAAGTACTGGAGATGTTTCTGAGGATTGTGGAGGAATTGAGATACAGGGAAACAGCTGGAGAGTATGCCAAGGAAGGAAGCCTAGAATGAAGGAAGGCAGGACTCTAATGGAGTATTCCATCTTTGGCGGTGAGCAAGAATGACAGAGGTGTGTGACATGGTGAATTTGGTTACAGAGTGGAAAGTGAAAGGAAATGCTTTGAATTTTATCTGGTTTAATGTTCCATCTTGATACTATACAAAGACTTGGCAGTAAGACTGTTTTAGTCTGTTCAGGCTACTATAACAAAACAATACAGACTGGGTAACTTATGAACAATAGAAATGTATTTCTCATAGTTTTGAAGGGTGGGAAGTCTAAGATCAAGGCACCAACATTTCGGGTGAGTGCTCATTTCCTGTTTCATAGATGGCACCTTCTTACTGTGCTTTCACGTAGTGGGAGGGGTGAAAGGTCTCTTTCAGGTCTTCATGAACTGATCTCCTCCCAAAGGTCATACCTTTTAATACCATCACCTTCAGAGTTAGGATCTCAACATATGAATGTAGGGGGGATACAAACATGAGAATGAACAATGTCTATAAACTTGTTCATTCTTAGTAGGAAATTTACATATTTATTTATTTCTAAATAGGTTCATAAGTACTAAATATTTTATTGCCTTTTAAAAGAAGACTATGTGTGGGGCCAGCCCTTAACCTGTAGCATAGTGGTTAAAGCCCTGGACTCCCACATGGTTGACTGTGGTTTGAGTCCTGGACCCAGAGGCTTGAAACTCACGCCAGGTGCATATACGTGCCTGCCCAAAATCCCAAAAGGAGAATGGAAGAGAAGGGATTGCAGTGCAGCTATCCCTCTTGGGGAGTGATTTCTCACTTCCTCCCTCTCCCTCTCCCTCTCTCTCTCTCTGGCACCCTATAGCAAAAATCTCTCTCTCTCAAAAAAAAAGAAGACTTTGTGAACATAAAAAAATTCTTTTTTCTGTTCCCATAATACTGGTAGGGCATAGCTTTTCTTGAGAAAATAATATGGTTCTAATATTTAGTAGCTTGGTTTATATTTAATTTATAAGTCACTTAAGAATCATTTCCTGTTACTGTTCCCATGCCCGTCATCTTGATCCTATTGCTGTTATCCTTGGCATTGATTTTGTTTGTTTCTTTTTTCTTATTCTTTTAAAGAATATATTACACTGTTTAATAAAGCAAGATTTGAGATACTAAGATAGTCTTCTATCTAATTACAAGGACATTTAAAAGAAATATTGAACTGTTACATTTAAATTTTTACAAAATAAATGGAATGATTTTTTTTTTCCCTAAGTAGGCACCTCAGAATATTCTAGAATATTCATTTCTTGTACATATGCTTTTTCTAACTTGAGTAGGAGTTGATATAGAACTGTTGCTATGGTGAAGTGCATTCTATTTTTCAGGGTATAAATTTATATATAGGGATAAGCATTGAGATAGCACTTACTACATAAAATTCACTTTAAAGTATTTTATGGGGTTACTTATAAAATATACCCTGAAAATAATTTCCTCAAAATTCAATGGGATTGTTGTAGTTAATCGTGTAGTTTTAAGAAATGGTCTTTCATGCATGTAAGTTGTAAGTATACTTTTCTGCATTCTGTATTATATGACATTATTGGAGTGTTTCTGAACAAGCCAACTCTGCTCACTTTTCTTCTCCTAGTTTTAAGAGTACTGTTTTAAATCCTCTGTCTCTCTCTCTCTTTTTTAATTTTTTTATCCTTCCTTTGATTCACAACCTGATCTGAATATTTGCAGACTTGGCAGCCATTGCGTCTGCCCAGCTCCGTCTTACCCACCTCCATTCATTCTCCACTCAGTAGCCACAGGTCTTTTCTAACCTGTCAGGTCTCTGTCCCACTGCAATTCCTGCTTTGCATTCCATTAGTATTCCAGCCCCATTAGACTTTCTGCAGTTCCCAAGTTGCTGTGCCTCTGGGCCTTGGCAGATGGTTTCCCTCTGCCTAGAATGTCATCTCCCCTGCCCCTCCCACTCCCGCCTTGCACATGCCCACCCACCCCATGCTCCAGCTTCTGTTTGTCCTTCAAGTCTTGTCTCAGATGTCGCCTCGTGCACTGAGTACTTCTGACTGCAGTTATGGTGGGTATGCCATCACATACATCACCCTGGCCTCTCCCCACCTTGGTATGTATGTGTTCCCCTAAACTAATTGCTCTTTCTTTTGCCTTTTTCCTCCTCAGCAGACTGTATGCTTGAAGAGCACAGGGAAGATGCCTCTCGTGAGGTGTAACCAGTCACAGTTCTCTGGTACACAGCAGGCACCTAGTCACGTTGGGTGTATAAACAAGGATTAGCTACAAGCCTTCAGCAGCTCCAAGTCTCACTTTAAATTTTCACCTCATTCTTTTTCTTTACAAAATGTGACTTTCTAGGATGTCACATGGGGATTTCACAGTGTGCAGAATAATTACGCTGTAGAACCAGCAGGGAAATTAGGTCTCTTACAGTGCAACTGCCTCTTCATACTTGTCAGTAAACTAAGGGCCAGAAAGGGGAAGTGACCTGCCAGATACCTGGGTTGGGTAATCTTGAACCACTTCTCCAAACCTAAACGTATCCTACGGCAAGACAGTGTCTTCCAGCCCTTTTCTCCTCAGAGCACACAGGGACAAGGGTAATGTCCTGATCCCCACTATAGTAGGAGGACAAGCGAGAGTCTGCTCAGAGTCAAAAGACGCTGGTCAGGGTTGTAGCCACCCCAGCCCCACCTGCCACCTTGAGGGTTAGGAGGTTAGCCCCTTGGCAGACCTGTAAAGCAAATGGGGACACACTCCCTGGGAAACCCCTCCTGATCCACATTAGTCTTGTTTCTGTTACTGATTGCCAAATGACTTTCTGATGGGTGGATTTTTTTAGAGATTGAAGCTGGAGTTTTTATTTTGCTCGTGAGTTTTATTCTGTTTTAATTTACCAGAGGACAATTGTACTCACCTGAGAAAGACAAAAAGAAAGTGAGAAAGTACCACCACCCTTCCCATGGGGTATGGAGATACCACAGTCACTTCTCCCTTTCTCCTTCTTTTTGAAGTTTTGGGCACACGTGCACATGTATTAGGTGTGTTTTTAAGCCACCAGGTCTGGGGCTCGAACCACCTCACATAACCACCAGTCCCTGGGCTGGAGGCTTTGTATTGTTTTTGTTTTTTAATATAAGTAATGTAAATTCAGCTTATTGGGAAGGGATAAAGGGAAAAGTGTGATTGACAAATGTGGTGGGGTGGGGAGAGAAAGGGAAGCACCGTGCAGAGCAGGAGAGTCCCAGTAAGCATGGAAGTTGTGTGGGTCTTTCTTGCCCAAGGGACACTCACAGCCCAGGTGTTCTAAGGCTGGGGCACGTGGACTCCAGCTTTCTGGTCACAGTCCCTTAGCTGATTCATGAGGCCTGAAGTGCTTCATTCCCTAGCATGGTGTGTGACACATTGTAAGTGATTATGCATTTTATAAGAATTATTTGAGTGAACTTTATTTATTTATGTATTGATTTATTTTAATTTGACCAGAGAGGGACAGAGTGAGGGGAGGGAATGAGAAAGTAAGCCACCAGGTCTGGAACTTGAACCACGGTCAGCTATTTGGGAATCCATTGCCCTTAATCACCCTGCCACCTGCTGACCCTGATTGCTCATGTCTTTGTACTTGAAGCTAGTGAGGATGGGAACAGACTTTCCAATTTCTGCTCTTCTCCCTGTACAAATACCCCACGTTGCCCCAATACTGCTTGCTTTGGTTGTATGAGTTCAAAGTAAGACCGATTGTAGTAATATTCATAAGCTGTTGACTCTCTCTACCTAATTACCAAGCAGAGCAACAACAATGCATACAAAAAAATATGTCTGAGCTTTAAGCCTAACTCCACGGCTAGGCTGGTCTCACAGACCTGTTATAAATGTGTTTTTCACATAGCATGATAATTGGACCATGAACCCAAAGAGAAAAGCTGGAGTAAATATTAGCAGTGATTGAAATTCTTTCCCGTTCCTTCTTTCCTCTAGCTCTCTCTTTTCTTCTTCTGAAACAGTAAGGGAGAAAGCATTTGTATGATGTTTTTTTTCTGTGTTCTGACCTGTGCTTTCTGCCCAGAATGTGCCTTTTCTCTCCTCCTCTCTCATACCCATTTCTATTGATTGAACTTCCATTCATCCTTCAGGACCTAGCAAGATACTATATCCTCCTTAGAGCCTTTACCATCACTCTGGCCAGAAATAACCTCTCCCTATTCTAGCACAGTTTTTGGTTCTGTTTTTAAGATTCTCACCGCTTGTCATTCTTACCTACTTTTTGGTACTCAGTTTAAGTGGGGAAGTACCTCACTGTGAAAGGAGACATAAATTTAAGTCTTGTCGTGCTGTTATTTTATCGCCATCCTGGACGAGATGTGCCTTGCTTTCCTCGTCTGTAAAGTGAAGGGATTGAGCTGGGTAGCAGCCGGCTCGTGCTCAGTGGAATGTCCGTCAAGCAGTGTGCAGGGGTCAGAGAATTTGAAGCCTGACCTCAACATCTCACCTGTGCTGCTCTTCAGCCTCCCTGTCCCTTTTCTGTGTACAGTTCACGTTGGGTAAAAAGTACAAAGATTTGGCTAGGAGCTGGTATGGAGGAGGCTTTCATCTGGGAGCCTGTTACTATAACCTGCCCCTGATAGACATGTTCGGGGAATAAAACACTTTGAAACTGCCAAACTTTTTCAGCAGTCTGCAACTATTATAAAAATAGTTCCACAGCATATAGCAGCATATAGTTTTTTGTTTCTTTCTTTTTCTTTCTTTCTTTAAAGATAGATGTCAATGACTGTACCTGTCAAGGAAAACAGCATTTTTGCAGAAAAGTAGCTCTTAGCTAGGTCTCGGAAATGAACATGTGACAATTTTATTTATTTTATTTTATTTTTTCCCTGCTATACATCTCCTGATTCCAGGAGTATTTTGACTTTAATTCAAGTGTGCCTGATGGTAGGCTCAAGGAGGCTGAATTGGAGCATATTTTTCCCTGCCGTTGAGCAAGGTCTATCTGGAGACACCTAAAAGAAGGTGAACTTCACTTTCGCTATGTGGTAGCTCGGATTATGGAGCTAGAAACTTCACTTCGCCAGGTCTCTGTTTCTCTGTTTCCCCATCTATAACATAGAATACAGTAATATTAGTAGCTGTGAGACTGTCCAGAGTAGTCAGTGAGGTGATTCATGTAAAATCATTAGCCCCGTGCCTGGCAGTTGACATCTGTGCTTTTTTTTTTTTTATGATATCTTAAAATTTACTTTTTCTTTTTCATTTTTCTCTTCCCTCCTAGAAGATAGTTTTAAGTGTGAAAGTTGCTTGGATTCAGTGATTTGACTCTTGGTATAAATAATACTGAGATCGTATTGACTAATGCTACTCAGACATTGTGGATACATAAGTAAAATTATTAAAACTTACACTGTATATCTAACCTCTCCATAATCTTTTTAATTGCCAGAGGGCCTATGTACTCACTAGAAAGACAGAGAGAGGGGGAGAGGGAGAAAATCCCCACGCAGCGAATGGTCACCTACAGTCCCTTCTCCATTTCACCATCCTGTAGGGGTTTGGGGCACACAAGGTTGGCATGTTTTTCAAGCTGCCAGTGTCAGGGTTTGAACCAGAATTGGAAAAGTGGGATCCAGCTCTCTTAACCACTGGGCTGTAGGACCAACTCCTCTACATGGGTTTATCAAGGCAGTACTCTCTCAATACCATTAGAAACTTGCCCTGTATGTGGCCTCCTTCTTGGTGCCTTGCAGAGTTTGGGCACTGTCTGGGCCAGACCTTTTCTTGGCATCCCCAGTAACTTCAGTAGGCTCTAGATTGGGTGGAAAAGTGGCTTCTGCCAGCTTCCTGCTTCTAACCTTTCTGTTAGAATGCTCACTCATCTCAGCCGATCTTCCAGATGGATTTATGTGTTGTGTGTCTGGGAGCCTTTGATCTGTAGTGCCTCAGACACATGATCCTTACTGAAACATAGGTGAGCACATTCAGTGAGTGAGGCTTCTTAATCATTTCTTTACTTTCTCTGTCTTTGGGAACTGTGGAGGAAAGGGAGTCATATTTCCTGACTAGTTTTTATAGAGAATTCACGTAATTGTTTTTAAAATATGAAGGTGATGGATATCTCTATTCTAATATCTTTCATGGTTCAATTAATCCATCTGGTCAGTATTTATTTGCTTCCTCTGTGCCAAATCTTGTTCTAGACAGTGGGGATGAGCAAGACGACATGGTCCCTCCTCACCTAGGAACCTATATTCTAGCAGAGTGGTTGATAATAAACAAGCAAAAAAACCAACTAAGCAACTTAATTGATCATTTCTTTACTTTCTCTGTCTTTGGGAACTGTGGAGGAAAGGGAGTCATATTTCCTGACTAGTTTTTATAGAGAATTCACGTAATTGTTTTTAAAATATGAAGGTGATGGATATCTCTATTCTAATATCTTTCATGGTTCAATTAATCCATCTGGTCAGTATTTATTTGCTTCCTCTGTGCCAAATCTTGTTCTAGACAGTGGGGATGAGCAAGACGACATGGTCCCTCCTCACCTAGGAACCTATATTCTAGCAGAGTGGTTGATAATAAACAAGCAAAAAAACAAATTAGGTAATCAAAGTACAAAATACAAAAAAATAAAAGGGCCTGATGTGATGAAGAATGACATGGCAGAGGGACTTCCATAGATTGGGTGGGCAGGGAACGTCTCTCCTGAGGGTTCACGTTTGAAGTTAGAGTAGTGGAAAGGCCTTAAGGTGGGATTGAGCAGGATGTCTTTTGGCAGGTCAAAGAAAAGCAGAAGCCAAGTCGAGCTAGCCCCATGTGAACATGGTGGAGGGTGGTAAGAGGTTAGGTGAAGAGACAAGCATGGCTTTTGGAACCTGGTGAGGAGTTGGAGCTTTATTATAATGTTCTGAAGATCTGTAAGAGTGAGGGCACTGAGCAGGAGGCAAGGCCTATTTTACTTTTTAAGATTGCCATGTGGAGAGAGGACTATGGACAAACGAGGCAGAACGATCTGACAGGGTCCATTGCAGTCTCCACCAGCGTGGTGGCAATGCGGGTGGAGACAGGAGGTATTTATCTTCACAGCCTCGTATCTTTCTTTTTTTATACTGGTTTGGACCGGAGTGCCTAGTATACAACTGATCTCCCACGGGAGGCCCAACTATTGGAGCTTATTAGAAAAGCAGCCATTTCATCACTTACATGCATTTGAGTTTAGTGGGTTGAAAACATTTAGTTCCTTAAAGGCTTAAAGTTAGTTCTTGTCTGAAATCCTCAAATCCGTCAAGACCTGGTAAACCCACCTCCACAATAGTGACTGCAGGCCTGACCAGGTTCACCCAGCACACGTATCCCTAGCACCTCGTGCAGGCGAATCCACGGCTCCCCTTCTGTGAAGCAAATTGGGGGCAGCTGTGGTACCAATTTAGTCCCTACCTTTTGGTTCCACCCAGGTCCACATATTCATGTAATATGCCTGAATTTAAAGTGAAAGCTCATTTAATTCAACCTCCTTCATGTTAAAGAGCAGGAAACAGAGGTCTGGAGAATTGTATTGATGTACCCAAACTCTGTTTAGAAAATAGCCGCTTTTCCTGACTTGTGGGCCAATTCTTTCTTTTGTTTAAGTCTGTTTATTTACTTATTCCATGAGAGAGAGAGAGCACTCCCAACAGAGTCTTGATCCATGGTCCACCCCCAGCTTCGGCCAGCTCCAGATCGTGGCATCCGCATACCCAGCGTACTTAGGGAGTTCCCTGACTGAGATGAGAACCTTCCAATGGGGTCAGTCTAGCAGAGCATTGCATTTAACTGCCACACCTCTGTCCAATATTCCCAGTTCTTTATTCATATTTATTCTCTCACTTTTCCACTCTGTCAATTCTTCACAAAAGTTCTTGTATAAATTGACACCACAGTGGAAATTCCTCCAACCTTTTATGCATCATACTTGACGTAATATACATCCAGTAAGTGATGGTTAGTACTGCTCATTGCTGCAGAACCCATTTACAGATAATTTAGGGATGGAGACTTGGGGCATAAAGAAAGCGAGAAATTTCTCCATCCCAAAGGCAACCACTTTTTGGTAAATTTCCTTTGTCTTTTCTTTGTATTTTTAAAAACTGTAGCTTTAGTTCATATAAAATTTTGTATTTTGCTTTATTACTCAATATTAAAACAATTATTTTTCTGTTTTTAAAAAGTCGGGCATACCATAATTGTCTTAAAAGTTGTCTTTTTAAAAATTGTCATTATAATCATGATTTCTGGGGAACCAGCAGATAATGTAATGGCTATGTTGCTGGACTCCCGTGTAGTTGACCGTGGTTTGAGTCCTGGACCCAGTGGCTTAAACTCACACCAGGCACATATGCGTGCATGCCCAAGATCCTGAGAGGAGAATGGAGGAAAAGGGATTGCAGCATGGCTATCCCCTCTGGGGGATGATTTCTCGCTTTTTGTCTCTCTCTGTCTTTCTGGCAAGCACATGTGCCTTATACTAAAAAAAAAAGAAAAGAAAAAGTCTCCAAAAAATAAAAATTAAAAATAAAAAAAATTGTCATTTTGTGATTTCTGGTTTACATATAATCAGTGCGTATCTTTTTTTTTTTTAGAGGTTTTTGCTATAGGGCGTGTGTGCTCGCCAGACAGAGAGAAGACAGAGAGACAGAAAATGAGAAATCGCCCCCCCAGGGGGGATGGTCACGCCACAATCCCTTCTCCTCTATTCTTCTCTTGGGATCTTAGGCACGCATGCACACGCGTCCGGCATGAGTTTTAAGCCACCAGGTCCGGGACTCAAACCGCGGTCGACTATGTGGGAGTCCAGTAACATAGTCATTACGCTAACTGCTGGTCCAATCAGTGTGTATCTTTGGGGGCTACAGTGTGTGTTTTTAAGGCATACATGCAGTGTATGTGCATAGACATACCCATATTTATCTTCTTTAACAAAAAGTTTTTCTTTTGTCTCCACTGTTTGTTGTTATAAATAATTCTGTGATGGAATGTCCCAGAATTGATTCTTACAAGTAGAAACAGTGCCTCAAAATGGTCGTAGTAGAGAACTATTGAGAAAATAAGAATCATGTATAATTTCATAATCCTGAGATAACCATCAATAATTTAGGTTTTTCCTTCTCACTCATTCAGTGGCTTAGTGAGGCAATAATTTTTCTTTGAAATCATTTATTGAGATGAAATCTAATGTCTTAGGCAAGACAGATGGCAGCAGATCATGTTGATTAAAAATGTGGCCTTTCTTCTCGCAGTTAAATTTTGAATACTCGTTTGGGTTTCAGTTTCCTTATCTGAAAAATGAAGATGATGATGATGAATATAGAATGGTACCTGGCATGTAACCGGTAATTGTTACTTTAAGGTATTTTCTCAACTCTGGAGAGGAAAGAGAATAATTCAGAGAGAGAGAGAGTGAGAAATCTCCCCTTAGGGTGGATGGCTACACTGCAGTCCCTTCTCCTCCATTCTCCTCTTAGGATTTTTTTTTCTTTTTTTCAGAGAGGATTTTTGTTATACGGTACGTGCCCACGCCAGAAAGACAGAAAGAGACAGAGAAAGAGAAAGCACCCCCTGGGGGGAATGGCCACGGCGCAATCCCTTCTCCTCCATCCTCCTCTCAGGATCTTGGGCACGCACGCACATGTGCCTGGTGTGAGTTTAAGCCGAGTCCAGGACTCAAACTGTGGTCGACTCCGTGAGAGTTCAGCAACACAGCCATTATGCCAACTGCTGGTCCCTCCTCTTAGGATTTTGAGTATACATGCAAATATGTCTGGCATGATTTTCAAGCTGCCAGGTCCAGGACTTGAACTGTGGTCAATCATGTGGGAGTCCAACACCTTAACTACCGTGTCACTTGCTGGCCCTGGAAAGTAGGTTTTCTTTTCTTTCTTTCTATTTTTTTTAAGCAGAGGCGGAAAAAGAGATCTGCCTCAAGCATACCCCACTCTTCCCGTAGCCTCCCTCCTGTCCCAAAAGGATAGCTGGTATCTGATGTGGCTACTGTATTTGCCCATCCACTTTCTCTCCAAGGCTCTCCCAGCTTTCTTGAAGCCAAATTCCTGTGGGCGGTTGCAGTCCCTTTAGAGGAGAGCTCAACAAGGAGGGCAGCAGTAGCCACAGTTTGGGGAGGGTAGATAAGCAAGAGAACATGCTTGCAAAGTCACCAGGGAATTCAGGCCTACTCTGGCCGGGAAACTCCCTGAGTCTGGGAAGGAAGCACAGGCCAGTCTTACAGTTTTCCTGAGGGAGCCAAAGATGGCCTAGAGGTTGAGATTCGTATGGACTGATTCTCAGAGGCATCGTTCAGTAAGAGCTCATGCTGTGGCTCTAAAACAGGGTCTAGTCAACACTGCTGATCCAGACAGTGGCCATGAAATTATTGGATTATATGACAGTCTACAGTAGAGTTGTTGGATTTAGCAAATATAAGACATCCAGTTAAACTTGAATTTTAATTGAAAAATGAATAAATTTTTAGGGTAAGTGTGTCCTGTGCAATATTTGTTTTATGCTAAAACATTATTGATTATTTACCATAAATTCAAATTTTACCAAGTGTGCTATGTTTGACATGGAAATAATAGCCTAGAACGACCATATATAGTGTCTAGGATTGGGGGAGAGAAGGCACTTATTCAGCTCTGGGCAATAGCTATTTTCATATTATTTAAAAAAAACTGGCAATCATTTTGGCTCTATAGATCATGGCAGCCAAACGTCAGTCTAGGTCACATTCATAATTAGGATTATGCTTTATTCACTTAAAATATGTGAAGAGTGGGGACAGCAAGTAGTGTGGTGGTTAAGGTGCTACACACTCCCACATGGCCGACCATGGTTTGAGTCCTGGACCTTGTGGCTTGCTTTCTCACTTTCCCTCTCTCTCTTTCTTGTCTCTCTCTGGTCAAATTAAAAAAATAAGTGAATACATAAAATAAAATAATTCTATGTATTAAAAAAAGATGTGAAGAGCAACTTTCCAAGTCATGTTTTGTAAAATTGCTTCCCTTAAGAACTAACCTAGTTTACATCACCTCCCCCAGAGGTACTAAACCAGACTCTAGAAGAGCGATTGTTAATTTGGCCTTGATGATATTGTGAATATGATTAGGCAGCCCAACCTTCAACAATTGGGGTCTTTTGGGCCTCGTCACTGGGGTGAAGACAGAATAACTTACTTTGTGAAGTTAGTATTCAGAGACTTTGGTTTGAAAGACCCACAGGAATCCAATGGACTCCACAGAGTGAAGATTTTATTTGGAGTTTTATTTTTTAGTCTAAT
Source organism: Tupaia belangeri chinensis (assembly GCF_000334495.1). NCBI lineage: Eukaryota > Metazoa > Chordata > Mammalia > Scandentia > Tupaiidae > Tupaia > Tupaia belangeri. The sequence continues at coordinate 3,947,892 of NW_006159563.1, read as the reverse complement.
AGCTTTCATCACATTCTATGTTTTAATCGAAGCCAAAGCAAAGCACTGAGTACCCTAGGGTTTCTGCTGCCTACTGCAGTGGTGTCAGTAGCTCTCAAAGTTGTAGCATTGCTGCCAACCTCATCACCAAGACTGGTTTGAAGCTGGTGGTTGCATCAGGAAAAGCAAACATGGCGGTCAAGGAGGTGCTATAGAAGGAATGAATGGTGAATATAAACTTCTCCATACACTTAAGCCCTCTTCATCTTATGTTTTACATTCCAAACTCCTACATTTCCCCTTAAGCCCACAATTGAATACTAGATATAGATGTTAGAATTTATTTACTAGAATTTTTGAAATATTCTACACATTAAGTATATTGAATTCATATCATAAAATTTTCAAGTGATATAGAATCTAATATTTTAGTATTAAAGGACAATACTTAATTTTTGTGTTTTAACTTTCAATATGATGCTTTTTAATGACTGAAAAGTGTGAATTTCAATGAAGTTAAATATATCAATTATGGGTAAATATTTTTGTAACTTACTTAAGAGATTCTTAAAATCTTCAAGGTCATGAAGATATTCTCCTATAATTTCTTATGAACATTTTAAAGTTCTAATTTTAAGATTTATGTCTTTAATCAATCTACCTAGAATTTATTTTTATATATGATATAAGGTAGGATTCCAGACTCACATTTTTCTATAGGGATAGTCAGTTTTTCTGTATCAATTTTCAAAGAATCTATATTTTCATGGTACTGTTTCAAACTCTATTTTTCACTAGTTGGGTTTTTTGGTTTTGTTTTTTGACTTTTTTTTTTGTCCCTAAGCCAAAATCAGTCTTATTTAGCATACTGTTATAATAGTTTCTTACA
>NW_006159563.1:3936134-3947008 GCF_000334495.1 Tupaia belangeri chinensis | reverse complement strand
TAGGGAAAGTTCTCCCCACCAGTTCTTCTAATAGAGCCTCTTGACTTTTCAATGAGAGAATCCAGCAAAGTGACTAGATCTATATTTAGCATTTGCTCCTCCGTTTCATTTTAGAATCAATTTATTTACTTCCCTGGGGCAAAAGTTAAGATTATTTATTGGAATTGTACTGACCTCATTGATTAATTTAGGAGAAGTTGACATCTATATGATATAGACGTGACTTATTGACTATGTCTCTCTGTGTAAGAGGTGTAGTTTTATTTTAGTTTTCTCTATGTCATCTCAATAGTTATAAAATTTTCCCTATAAAAGTTATTTTTTACATCTTTTATTAGGTTTTACTATTTTGGGGGTAATAGTTCATATCTTTTTTGTTTTGTTTTGTTTTGTTTTCTTGGAGAAGTTTTTGCTATAGGGCGCTTGGGCTGGCCGGCCGGACAAGGCTATAGGGCGCGTGCGCTCGCCAGACAGACAGAGAGAGTGAGAGAGAGAGAGATAGAAAGCGAGAAATCACCCCCCGGGGGATGGTCACGCCGCAATCCCTTCTCCTCCATTCTCCTCTCGGGATCTTGGGCATGCACGCACACGCGCCCAGCGTGAGTTTAAGCCACCAGGTCCAGGACTCGAACCACGGTCAACTACATGGGAGTCCAGTGACATAGCCATTACACTAACTGCTGGTCCCAGTTCATATCTTTTTCAATTATGTTTCCTAAGTATTTATTACTCTTAGAAAAAATGCTGTTGGTTTTATATTTTGGTCTTAGATCTAGCCACTTTGCTGGATTCTCTCATTGATTGTAGTACTTCATCTAGAGACTCTCCTTGGTTTTCTTTGTAGATTTTTGTCATCTGTGAATAATGCTGATTTATTTAGCTCTATGGAGTCCTTTTTTTTTTTAAGAAAGATCTTTGCTTCTCTGTCTGGCGAGTGCATGCGCCCTATAGCAAAAATCTCTTCCAAAAAAATAAAAGATCTTTGCCATAGGGTGTGCATGCTCACCAGAGAGACAGAAAGTGAGAAATAACTTGCCAGTGGGGAAGACCACACTGCAATTCCTTCTCCGTTCTCCTTTTGGGATCTTGGGCATTCATCACACACACCCTGCATGTTTTAAACCGCTGGGTCTGGGACTTGAGCTGTGGTTGGCTACGTGGGAGTCCAGCAACATAACCATTACACCATCTGCTGGTCTCTCTATTTAGACCTTATACCTTTTATTTCTTTTTTCTTTTTAGTTTTCTTTTTAATTGACACATAATAATTGCATAGATTTATGGGCTAGTATGTGATGTTCTGATACATGAGTAAGTTTTGTAATGACCAAATCAGGGTATATTGTTTTAATTTGACCAGAGAGAGAAAAAGAAAGTGAGAAAGCCACCAGGTCCAGGTCCAGAACGCAATCTGCAGTTGGTCATGTGGGAGTCAGTGCCACAATCACCACATCACCTGCTGTTCCCAATTAGTATGTATTTTATTATCATGTTGGTGTGCCTGAAACCTGCATGATAATGAGAGTGTCATGTTTTGAATGACATAAAGGAGAGGATTCTAACATTTCACCATGAAGCCTACTGTTTGCTATAGCTTTTTGTAGACACCTTTTCCCTGGTTAAGGATGCGTTATCTTGTTCTGTCAGTCATTCAACACTTACTGATGTACATTGCAGGAAAGAGACCGGTTTCCCAGATAAATGAATGTTGTTTAAATATTAGAACTGTGAAGTCTACATTTTTATACAGTATTTTCTCTATAGTACGAAGAGTTTATTTTTGTCTGTTAATTGCTTCTGAAACCCTAACGGTCAAATAGACTAAAATCTTCATTCTGTTGTATAATAAATGCAGGAGATATGGAGGACGTGAGAAACGTGAGTATGATTCTGTGGTTTCAACTGCCAGCAGTTCCTGCACAGTTTAGTTTAGAGAAAAAGTGTCCTTTCTTCTAAAAATACTGGAAGCATCAGACTTGCCTGCTCACTTTGGTCATATATCCTTTCACCATTTCCTTCAATATGATTTCAGAAAAGAATAACTTTTCTATTCGTGTTTATGAAATTCTTAGTTTCACGGTGGATTTTTTTATTTGGCCCAAGCCATATTTATTTTTGTTTTATTTTTTCCATTACCTTTAGTTCGTCTTTTTTGTTTGTATTTTTTTTCCTCTTTTTTAGGTTTTGCCGTGGGGCACATGTACTCATTGAAGAGAGACAGAGAAAGGGAAAGTGAGAAATTATCCCTCAGAGGGTTGAGGGATGGCCACACGGCAATCTCTTCTCCTCCATTTTCCTCTTAGGATTTTGGGAACACACGCATACATGCTCAGCATGATTTTCAAGCTGCTGAGTCCAGGACTTGAATTGTGGTTAGCCATGTGGGAATCCAGCACCTCAACCTCCATGCCACCTGCTGACCTCTGTTTCAATTAAGTATAGTGTATTGAGTTTTTGTTCTTGTTTTGTTTTGAAGACAGATTTTTCCTATAGGGTGCATATGCTCTCCAGAGACAGAAAGTAAGAAATTTCCCCCCAGTGGGAATGGCCACAGCATAGTCCCTTCTCCATTCTCCTCTTAGGATTTTGATTACTCATGCACACGTGCCCGGTGTGAGTTTTAAATCGTTGGGTCTGGGACTCCAATTGCAGTTGACTATATGGGAGTCCTGCAGTGTAACCATTATGCCATCTGCTGGTCCTGAGTTTTTTTTTTTTTTTTAATGCAGCAATTTTAAGCATTTTCTATTTATTTTTCCTTTATTCATGCTAGAGCATGTGTGTGAACATGAAAGAAAAACATCCATTCACCCATCACGTGAATGTCATAGAGATTCATGTGATAATAGAGAAAAAGAGATAATATTTAGTTTTGGATTTTTTTTGAACTACAGTCCCTTTTCTTCCCCCTTCAACTCCTGCCCTGTGGTAACATTATCCTGATGCTATTTATTATCCTTATGCATGGATTTTATTCTTTTATTTTATTTATATATATATATCTCCCTATTAGAAATATATAATTATATTTTGTGTACTTTTAAAATGTACATAAATGTCTCAGAGTCTATCCTATTGTGTTCTGCATTGTCATAAACCATTTTAATAATTGTACAAGTAGATCTCTTCATATGTCTAATGATAGACAATGAGATGATTTCTGTGTTTTGGCTGTTATGAACACAAGCAGTACTATAATAACAATTTTTTAAATGAGTACTCATGTATTTTTCTAGGGTAGGCCCTTGAGAGAATGATGGGTCATATAGACAGTATACAGGTCTTTAACTTTACTAGGCATTTCCAGATGACTTTCCCTATCTTTGGCAATGTGCTGTGTAGGCAGAATGTTTAATTTTTTATAATCCAATGAATGTGGAAGGGTTTCTTTTAAAAATTTTTCTTTCGAGAATGTTCGTTATTTGTATTTTTTCATTGTGTCTAGGAATGTTAGGGATGTATATCCCTTGAAAAATGCTACTGACTTCATCTTTCTATCCTTGATTAATATGGGTTTTGGCCCTTTGTGTTTTTCTGCAAATATTCTATTGGTATTCTTTTCCCATTTTCCCATTCTTTTGGATATTACTATATAAGAGTTATTTATATATTCTGGATGCTGCTTTGTTACATGTTTCTCATTTTGTATTTGATGATTTCTTTTAGCAGTTAAAAATGGAATCCAAAGTATTAGTTTTTCCCTTTATGATAAATGTTTTTGTGTGTTTTTTTCTTATCTTGCTCAATAAATCTCCCTCTCTTGATGTCATTAAATTATTCTCTCCTGTTTTCTTCTAAAGTTTTCTTTTACTTTTCACATTTGGCTCTTTCATCTAGATTTGAATTAGAGGGCTCTATGTGAGATTCAGGCTTCTTTTGTCATATGTGTATACAATTGTCCCACCATCATTTTTTTAATACTACCTTTAGCTTTTGACTGACTTATCCTCCTACCTTTGAAATATACCAGGGGCTGTATATAGGTTTGTTTCTGGGCCTTCTTCCTGTTACCACTCTGATGATCTCTTTCTAAAGCAGCATCACATTTTATTTACTATAGCTTTACAATAAAATCTCCCTCCCAATTGTGCATCTTCAAAATTGTACTAACTTTTCTTCTTTCTTACTCTATCAAATAAATTTCAAAATTAATTCTGGAATTATATTTCTTATTAACTTGTAGAATGATTTCTTTTCTTTATTGAAATCTAGTAAACATATAAAAACATGTACAAATCATAAGGGTACCACTTACTGATTTTTCCATAGTGTGCCCACTCAAGTCTCCAACACATAGTTCCAAAAATAGAATAACAGAACAGAAAGAATACACTGTAGAAGCTTTCTTTCTGAAATAGGGGAGCTCTTCCTAGTAGTTGCTTCCCCACAAGTAGGTGATCACTGTCCTAATTTATTTTACCATAAATTGAAGTCTTGCCTATTTTTGAGCTTTATGTAAATGGAAACATACAGTATATATTCTTTTTTTTTAAAGAATTATTTTATTTAACTTTATTATTATCATTGTTATTTTCCAGTTTTGATCAGAGAGAGATCGAGACAGAGAGAGAGAGAGGAAGTGAGAAAGCAAGCCACCAGGTCCGAGACTTGAACCATGGTCAGCCATGTGGGAGTCCAGCGCCCTTAACCACCATACCACTTGCCAGCCCCAAGCTCTGGCATACAATATATATTCTTTATGTCTGTTTTTTTTGGGTTTTTTTTTGAGAGGTTTTTGCTATAGGGCGTGTGCGCTCACCATACAGACAGAGACAGACAGAGAGACAGAAAGCGAGAAATCACCCCCCAGGGGGAATGGCCATGCCGCAATCCCTTCTTCTCCATTCTCCTCTCGGGAACTTGGGCATGCACGCACATGCGCCCAGCATGAGTTTTAAGCCACCGGGTCTAGGATGCGAACCGCAGTCGACTACATGGGAGTCCAGCGACATAGCCATTACGCTAACTGCTGGTCCCTATGTCTGGTTTCTTTGATCCAACATTGTTTTTGTAGGATTTCTGTATTTTTGGCAAGTAATTTATTTCCGTTGTCAAATAGAATTCACAGTATAAATATATCTCATTTTCTTCTACTGTTGATACACATTTGAATTACATCCAATTTGGGGCTATTAGGAAAACTACTGCTTTGAGCAGTATCTTCCTATCTTTTGGTGTTCATCGTATACATTTCTCTTAGATGTATACTTTGTGATATTATTTGGGTTTAGGATTTTTCTTGTTGAACAGCTTTTAATTGCAGATTTAATTTTCAAATAGATACCATATTACTAGATCTTCTGTTTCTTGTATCATTTTTGCCATTGTTTTTCCAGAAAGATTTGTTCATTTTATTTAAATGTTATAAATATTTGGTTATGCCAAACACTTGGCTGTTTGTAATAGGTGTATTATTTTTTGAAATCTCTGTAGAGTTCAATTTATTTTTATCATTAGTTTTATCATTCTCCTTTCACTGAACTTTTCCTGTTCTTACTGTGCCAGCCTTTCTGTTACTCAAGTAATGGAGAATCACTAGCCTCATTATCAAGCCACATGTAACCATAAGAGAAAAGAATTACACAGGAAGACCAGGGTCTCTAGCACAATTTGGCATTAGGGAGCCTGGATATGTGTGGCGAACTAGGATCAGAGACAGCTTTAAGTTTTTCTTTTTTCCTGTAATAGGAAGATTTTATGATGCTTTTCTTTGATACCACCACCCCCTTTTTTTAAATGTAAAGTTTCTCAACTTCCTTTGGTTGTTCTTTATCTTTTCTTTCCTTTATCACTAAGTATTCTCTTTACCATTGCTAGGTACAGTTTTTCTTTATACCGTCTGTTGTTTCCTCATACCTTCTTATTCATGGTCCTGGTGCTTTGCGGCCCCATTCTGTGATTCTTTTTAGTCTCTGTGCTGCTACCCACTGACTGAACCTCTCCATGGTTCTTGTTAGTGCCCAAGGCATTATTTGATTGGCCTAGTAGAGAAGACCTTTTATGCAAAGCCTCTTGGTAGAGGTTGGCTACTCTTGACGAGGCCAAGATGGCGTTCACACAGTGCAGCGTATGGCTGTTCTGGGCTGACTCCTCTACAGAGGGCTACAGTTAAAGTCTTCCTTAGAAAGGGCTCTGCACGCAGTGTGTACTGTGATTGATTAATACAGGGAAGTTCTAGAAAATTAAATAATTGCAGGAGTTACAGTGCTTCCACCTCCTTTCATGTGTTCTGATGAAATGCCAGTGAATAAATATATGCTGGTAAAACCAATATATAGAATTTGGCTTATATGGGACCAGCAGTTAGCGTAATGGCTATGTTGCTGAACTCCATGTAGTTGACCGTGGTTTGAGTCCCAGATCTGGTGGCTTAAACTCACACAGGGTACGACGTGTGCATACGTGCCCAAGATCCTGAGAGGAAAACAGAGGAGAAGGGATTGTGGTGTGGCCTTCATCCCGGGGGGTGATTTCTCGCTCTGTCTTTCTGGCGAGTGCACACGCCCTGTAGCAGAAACCTCTCCAAAAAAAAGGCTTATAAATCTCTTTGAGTAGTCATCTGTATACAAGTAGTAAAATTCATGTGCAACCAACCCAAAATAGGGCCTTGGGCAGTTAAATGTTTAATACCTGTAGTTTTGGGGCCAGTAGGTGGCATGTTGGTTAAAGATGCTGGATTCCCACATGGCTGACCATGGTTCGAGTCCTGGACCTAGCAGCTTGCTTTCTTATCTTCCCTTTCTCTCTCTCTCTCTTCCTCTGTCTCTTCTCTGGTCAAATTAAAATATAAGGACTGGCAGGCAGATGGCGTGGTGGTTAAGGGCACTGGACTTCCACATGGCCAACCATGGAAGGTCAACCAGGTCAAGTCCTAGACCTGGTGGCTTGCTTTCTCACTCCCCCATCCTACTGTGTCCCTCTGCGGTTAATTTCAATAAAATAATTCTTAAAAAAATAATAGCAATGTAATAGGAAGATTTTATGATGCTTTTCTTTGATACCACCACCCCCTTTTTTTAAATGTAAAGTTTCTCAACTTCCTTTGGTTGTTCTTTATCTTTTCTTTCCTTTATCACTAAGTATTCTCTTTACCATTGCTAGGTACAGTTTTTCTTTATACCGTCTGTTGTTTCCTCATACCTTCTTATTCATGGTCCTGGTGCTTTGCGGCCCCATTCTGTGATTCTTTTTAGTCTCTGTGCTGCTACCCACTGACTGAACCTCTCCATGGTTCTTGTTAGTGCCCAAGGCATTATTTGATTGGCCTAGTAGAGAAGACCTTTTATGCAAAGCCTCTTGGTAGAGGTTGGCTACTCTTGACGAGGCCAAGATGGCGTTCACACAGTGCAGCGTATGGCTGTTCTGGGCTGACTCCTCTACAGAGGGCTACAGTTAAAGTCTTCCTTAGAAAGGGCTCTGCACGCAGTGTGTACTGTGATTGATTAATACAGGGAAGTTCTAGAAAATTAAATAATTGCAGGAGTTACAGTGCTTCCACCTCCTTTCATGTGTTCTGATGAAATGCCAGTGAATAAATATATGCTGGTAAAACCAATATATAGAATTTGGCTTATATGGGACCAGCAGTTAGCGTAATGGCTATGTTGCTGAACTCCATGTAGTTGACCGTGGTTTGAGTCCCAGATCTGGTGGCTTAAACTCACACAGGGTACGACGTGTGCATACGTGCCCAAGATCCTGAGAGGAAAACAGAGGAGAAGGGATTGTGGTGTGGCCTTCATCCCGGGGGGTGATTTCTCGCTCTGTCTTTCTGGCGAGTGCACACGCCCTGTAGCAGAAACCTCTCCAAAAAAAAGGCTTATAAATCTCTTTGAGTAGTCATCTGTATACAAGTAGTAAAATTCATGTGCAACCAACCCAAAATAGGGCCTTGGGCAGTTAAATGTTTAATACCTGTAGTTTTGGGGCCAGTAGGTGGCATGTTGGTTAAAGATGCTGGATTCCCACATGGCTGACCATGGTTCGAGTCCTGGACCTAGCAGCTTGCTTTCTTATATTCCCTTTCTCTCTCTCTCTCTCTTCCTCTGTCTCTTCTCTGGTCAAATTAAAATATAAGGACTGGCAGGCAGATGGCGTGGTGGTTAAGGGCACTGGACTTCCACATGGCCAACCATGGAAGGTCAACCAGGTCAAGTCCTAGACCTGGTGGCTTGCTTTCTCACTCCCCCATCCTACTGTGTCCCTCTGCGGTTAATTTCAATAAAATAATTCTTAAAAAAATAATAGCAAATGAAATTAAATAAATAATTCCCTTTTAAAGTTTATTCATTTATTTTATTTATTATCATTTAAGTTTGCTATAGGGCATATGCGCTCACCAGAGAGAGACAGAGAGGAAGCGGGGAGTGAGAAAGCAAGCCACCAGGTCCAAAACTCCAACCATGGTCAACCATGTGGGAGTCCAGTGCCTTAACCACCACGACACCTGCTGGCCCTGAAATAATTCTTCAAGAAAAAAATGAGATAAGCAAATGGAAATTGGCAGTCTTTACGTAGAAGCAATATAAAACACACACAGGCAGATTAATGAATATTTAATGAGAAAACGATTATAATTATCCTGTTCAGGTTAGTTCTTATTTTATTTTAAAATTTACTTATTTATTCATTCATTTCATAAACAAGAGAAACAGAAACAGGATGAGAGAGAGAAACGAAGAGGAAAGACTGAGAAACCACACTCTCAACAGGGTCTTGGGACTGCGATCTACCACCAGCTCTAGCCAGTCCTGCTTCATGTACACACATGTGCCTGGCTTACTCTGGGAGGTCTTCGGATGGGAAAAGGGACTCTTCCCGTGTGGATCAGCCTCACAGAACATTGCATTTTACCACAGTGCTACTAAGTAGCCCTGTATTTTCTTTTTAGTACCCAGACCCAGCTGTGTATTCTGCTAAGACTTTACTTTTCTGTAACAGCATAATTTACATCTAATACTAAGAGGTCCTCTTTCCTTTTGTGTTAGTTATTGATGACTTACTTAAGTATGCTACCAAGTAAAATTTTGCCTACCAAGTTTTCGTTTATGGAATAAATGATAGGCATTACATAAAAATCCTCTGGTACAATAAGTAAAATTGTTATTTTTTTATTTTTTATTTTCTAGGGGGACTCAGAGAGAGTAATGATAATTACTGGACCAAACATGGGAGGAAAAAGCTCCTACATAAAACAAGTTGCATTGATTACTATCATGGCTCAGATTGGTTCCTATGTTCCTGCAGAGGAAGCTACAATTGGGATTGTGGATGGCATTTTCACAAGGTAAAAACATTTTATAAAGAATTATTTACTTAATTTTAAAATTTATTGTTATTATTACTTTTTAATTGCTATAGGTCATGCACGCTCACCAGAGAGACAGAGAGAGAAAGTGAGAAAGCAAGCCATCAGGTCCAGGACTTTAACCATGATTGACCTTGTGGGAGTACAACGCCCTAACCACCATGCCACCTGCCAGCCCTTCTATCTGAATATATTTCTGAAAATTAATCAAGCTCACATTGTCCCATGATTTTTCTTTTTATGCACATATTTATATGAATAGATTTTCTCTTAAAATGTTGGGAATTTAGGAGCTTAAGGAAATAGTTTCATCACTAGTATTAAAACTAGGAGAGACCTAGGAGATCATTTTGTCTTAGAATTTTCAAGTTATTTTTAGTTACTGAGCTCTTACTTTAAATAAAATCATATTTAGAAAGTCCATATTTAAGCAGACAAAAGCATATCTGTTCTACCTTCCAGAGGTAGAAGGCTTCGAGACTGGGCTGACAGGCCCTGTAGAACATAGTGGAAAACTAGTCCACTCTCCCCATTTGATAGGTGGTGGCCTGAGGACAGCCTGAAAAAGACACTGGACCAAGATCATTTAATTTCTATTTCTTTCCCTTTAAGAAAGGTCCATACAACTAATTCGTACTCTCAATACATGAACTTAAATACCATGCCATATTAAAAATATGGGTAGAATATCCTAGTCTTCCTAAGGAGAATTAATAGTTTAATCTGTTTGACACCTTAAGGTTTATCTGTTCTTAAAATATTATTTATATTTCTTGCATATGTACTTTATAAAAAGTAAATCAAGTCTATATGTTTATGGTCAAGTGCTGTGTAAAGGTGTCTGAATTATTGTCTAGGTTCATATTTATATAATAGCTAACATTCACATGAGAACATATCACATCTTAATATTGATGTACTTGAAAGACGTTAAAATACTGTAAAGCGAGATTTTCTTCTGAGAATGAACAAAGCATGGTGACCTAAATTCTGTTAGATGCCATATCACCAAACATATGTTATTGTGTCTCCATGTATTTTTAAGTTAACTCAATATAAGATGTTTAAACTCCCACTTATATTTCACTAACCAGAACTATGTCTCATGGGCATAATTTCAAGGAAAACAGAAAATAATGATCTGGTTTTGTTCAGCTTTTACGATAGATTTAAGCACAGTAGTTGAGGATGAATCCAGAGATGGCCAGAATATAGTTTCTACCACAAGGAATGAATCAGTGTTAACAACAGCTAACCTTTGTGAGAGCCATTTACAACATATAAAGCCATTTATAACATTCTTCTTAGTGTGCAGACACCGTCGTGGGCCCTTTATTTAACGTGCTTTATGTAAGGTACAGTCAGTGCACACAAGTCTAAGCCTTCTGGAAAACAGACCACACTAATTTTAAGAAATTTTTGCATTTGTTCATTTATTTTCAGTTACTTATTCATCCAACTTTTTTTTTTTGGGTAGAGGGTTTTTGCCTTAGGGCACATGCACTCCCTGGAGAGAGAGATAAGAGACAGAGATAATGAGAGGGAAAGTGAGAAATCACTCCCCCCC
>NW_006159563.1:3931374-3936016 GCF_000334495.1 Tupaia belangeri chinensis | reverse complement strand
GCCTGGTGTAAGTTTCAAGCCACCAGGTCTGGGACTTGAACTGCCACGATCAGCCATGTGGAGTCCAGCAACGTAATCGCTATGCCATCTGCTGGTCCTCATCCAACATGTATTAACTTAGCAGCTAACATTTGACAGACACTGAGAATATGAAGCAATCACAGTTTCTGTTCTCATGAAACAAACCTAGTTGAGGTCAGCATTAACTGAATCACAGAATAAAGAAATGGAAAGTTATTCTCTAACAAGTCTACAAAGCTTTATACAGGATGCTGTGACAGCCTGTGATATTGGGACATAATCTGGTCAGGAAGCCAAAAGAGGGCTTCCTTAGCAAGTGACTTTTGAATACCTGAAGGTCAAGTTAACTTATCAAAGAAGGAAGAAACAGTATTTCATAGACAGCATGCACAAAGACCTTTCAGTGTAAAAAGCAGAGTGAAACCAGTGACTGCAGGGCGGCCCTCTAGGAAGCAAGATTCTTGCTAAAGAATAAGGAAGTCAGCCTCAGTGGCATGCGCCTGTAAGATGCTGTTGTTCTGCAGGTTGAAGCCACGTGGGAGGCCTGGGTTCAGTTCCTGGGCCAGATATGGTGGCAGGTGCCTGTTGTCTCAGCTACTCTGGAGGCTGAGGCAAGGGATCATAACACAGTGAGATAAATAAAGAGGGACAAGTTACATAGAGCATAGGCTATGTTAGGAATTTATCTCAAGAGCCTTGGGAAGCTTTCAAAAAGAGTTTGACATGCTTATGTTTATTGGTTGTGATGCAGGGAACATCTGAGCAAGAAGCAAGTAGTGGGCTGGGGGGTCTCATTGAGAGGATCAGTAGCTTGGACTAGGTTTGCAGTGCTGGTTTAAGTGGAAAGGAGTTATATTTGAAAGGTCTTCAGGAAATAAGCCAACAGGATTTAGTGATAAATAGGAGACGGCACATGAGATAAATGGAATTGTGAGATGACAGTGGTTTGTGATTTGGACAGAGTGCTGGCATTTACCAGAAGAGGATGGTCTTTCTTTCACAGATTCTGACTGTATTTTTGTACATAGTAAGAATTACTTTGAGACATTCAGGAGAACTATCAAGTAGGGAGTTGGATATAAAGAGTAGAGTTCAAAGGTAAAGATTCACGTTTATTGTGAGCTGTCTCTGGGAAAGTGATAAGTGTGGGTGAGGTCATCTTGGCAGAGCGTAGAGAGTAATGTTCTAGTATTGAGACTTACAACTTCTAATGTTTCATAGCGGAGTAAGAAGATAAACTTCAAAACCAGCAGAGGGATAGTAACCAGAGAGGTTGGTGAAAAGCCAGATAATAGCTACACTGGCTTGCATTATGCTGTTTTTCTTTTTTGCATATCTTTGACATTTTTTATGATATGAAAATTTTTTTTGGATGTATTCAAGTCTGTGGGGTTAGCCACCTGAGTAAAAGAAGCTCTATAGACACAATCCCCCGTGTAGGTAAAGCATTGTTTTTCAGACTGTTGGGCTGTGATCAATGTGTTGATTTGCAAAGAATTTTTTTTCATTAGTGAAATAAGTTTTTTATTATTATGAAAGTTTACAGTCATGTACTGAAGTGGAATAATATAAAGAAACCCTATCTAACCATTATCTATATTCAACTATTATTAAAATGTGTCTTTTCCCTTCCTTTGATGAAGTATCTTAAGTAAATACCAACTAGACATCATGCAGTTTTACCCCTACATACTTCACTGTGTATCTGTAGAAAACTGGGTATTTTCTTATATAACCCTGGGGCATTACCAAAATTAGGAAATTTCTTGGTACCATTCAATGCTCAGTTCATAGACAAGTTTCCCACAATTTTATAAAAGTGAGTTTTTTACGACTGATCTGTTTGAGTCAGGGTCAAAGGAAATGAATGTGCAGACATCTATGAAATATCTTTCCATCCGTGGCTTCCATCCTTCACACCTCTTTGTCTCCTATTCCTCCGACTTGCTGCCACAGTGGATAAATGGTCCTAGTGAGCGTCCCCACATGCTGAATCTCTCTGGTTATTTCCTTGTGGTGTCAAAGAGTTTCTTCTTACTCTCTATATTTCCCGAAAATGAAAATCAGCTCTAGAGATTTAATTAGATTGACACTCCATTTTTTTGTTTTTAGCAAGAATAATCCTAGGTAATACTTCATATTTCATATCATCCAGTTGACCCTTATAGGCATTTTAAAAATGCAGTAGAACAGACTAGAAAAAAAAAATATCAGTATAGGCTACTTTAAGTAACCTATCCCATTCATCCTTTGTGAAACTATTTTTTGCTTTGTACACTGACACATACATACATACATACATACATGGGGTCTTCAAAAAGTTCATGAGAAATGCATGTTATGAGAAAACTATGCATGGATTTCTTTCTTTCCTTTTTTTTTTTCTTATACCAACATAAATTTGTACTTTAAACTCTGTCTTTAAAGTACTCTTGCATATAAGTCAGAATAGTTTGAAATATCCTGATGAGAGATCCCGCCGGTTATGACCTGAGTAAAGGTGAAAAGATTAGTCACAGACAGGGATATCTTCTCGATTGTAAAATAGGGTAAGGTATAGGTAAGATTTGGGTACACATTTGTATATGTAATAAGATGAGGGAATACCTGTTTGATTGCTTTTATTTTCTTGTCCACCAGAGAGTGGAGGACAGAAATGTTCGCTAGAGTAGAGAAGAGTTTATATACAGGGAAGGGGAATGTATTGACCAGGAAACAGACTGTATTGGCGAGACGTTCTGGGGCTCACTGAGGGTAACAAATTTATAGTGTAACCACATGGCCAGCTAGGAGGTTTCCTATAGCAGTTTGGGTGCAGGCTTCACAGTTTGTTTATTTACTCCATGGTTGGGTTTTGCTAGACAAGTGAATGAAAACAGGAGTTTTAAAATGGGCAAGTGTGGGATAGGCTCTGTGGCCTGCTGATTAAGGCAGCCAGATCTCACCTGGAAGACTACATGGTTCAAATCCCAGGGTGGGTAGCTTTACAAACACACCAGGCATGTGTCCATGTGGGCCCAAAATCCTGAAAGAAAGGAGAAATGGGGGAGAAGGGATTACAATGTAACCATTACCCCTGGTGAGATAGGGAGCTTTCTCCTTTTCCTGTCTGTCTCTGATGAGTACATGTACCCTCTTAAAAAAAAAAATGGTGGTAAGTGTGTATCTGAATGATGGAATATGGAACTTAACGAAAGGAGAGGGCTGAAATAACTATAGATAGTAAAGTGGAACAGAGACCAAAGACCTGGGAAGATCGAAAAATCATCATAGTGGAAGGATCATGTGAGCTGGAGGACAGGAAGTTGTCTAAATGGGTGACTTTTCAGGTAGCACAGCCTATGCCTAGGCCAGTGTCTAAGAGGTAATCCTGGTGTTGGATGGCTGGGGAAGAGTAGAGGAGAAGGAGACTGGCAAGAGACTGGGGACGGATCTGGGTCATATTGGCTAGTTTAGACGTGCGGACATCAAGTCTCTGTAGTGATGGTAGGGCCCTTAGAGTGGAGCAGACTGAAAGCCAAGCACAAATGAGAGGGAGCAATTTGAACTCGAGTTATTGACAACATGGAAGGAGGCAGGGCGTCCATGGTCAAGTGGTGTAACCTCAAAGGAGCTGTTTATATTACAGGAGAGTAGAGCCTAGAAGTGAGGGCAGTGAGCAGAAGAACCATTGAGTATCTCTGGACCTAAGGAAGCGAAGAACCATTTCTTGAGAAGGCTGCATGGGAGGGTTGGAGAGGAAAGGGAGGAAGTGCCCTGGGGCCGAAAAAGTTAAAGACATAAGAGAGTTTGCTGGCTCTTTGGCAGCTATTCCAGGTGCCCTGTGTCTGGGCCTGGGAGGAGGGGAGACAAGAGAATTGGGTAAAACCTAGTGTGAAACAATGAAGACTTGATATTCAGTCCAGGAGCCTCCAAGTACACACACTTGGGGTTTGGACTGATGAAAATATGGAAAAGAGGCATTGTGCATTCAGGCTCAGCTTGCCTTGAGAAGAACAAAGCCTGGGCAAAGTAGCCTGGGAAGGAGTCACACCCAGCTGGGGATGGAGACCAGAAGCGGTAGGTGCCACATACTGCAGCCTGACTAGACTGGGTAATGGTAGCCCTGGAACTCCAGACACGTATTGTCACCTGGACTCAGAGCTCATGTATCAAGCAGGGAAGAAATGGGAAAGACATGTGAGAATCTGAGCGTAGTGTGACTGTCAGTTGCACTGAGTAGTCATTGTTCATTTCTCGCTGCCTCAACTCTCATGGCGGCCCTCCTTGCTTCTTGTGAGTTATTGTAGGAACTCTTTGGCAGCCCTCCTGCCTTCGTTTTCTCCCCTCTAGTCAGTTTTCAGGGCTCTGTCACTTACCTCTCAGAGCACAGCATTGCAGGTCATTGTCCTGCTCAGACCTCTAATCGCCGCCCAGATGTTGGTACAGATCACTGAGCATGGCAGTCAAGGCCCAGCAGATGACCTTCAGTGGTTTCAGCCTTATCTTCTATTACTTTCCCTCATCTACCTGTGCATCAACCAGACAATTCTTTCTGAATTCCAGGAGCTTTTTCATTTGTGTTTTTCAGTTGATTCTATTTTCCATGCCAGAAATACCCCCCCCCTTTTTTTTCCTGTTA
>NW_006159563.1:3927070-3927816 GCF_000334495.1 Tupaia belangeri chinensis | reverse complement strand
TGCATGCACACGCACCCGGCGTGAGTTTTAAGCCACCGGTTCCGGGACACGAACCGCGGTCGACTACGTGGGAGTCCAGCGACATAGCCATTATGCTAACTGCTGGTCCCGCTGGATAGTTTCTATGCCTTTGAATCTGTAAAGGCTTGATTTGTGTCCTAACATACAGTCAATCTTTGAAAAGGTTCCATGCCGGGGTGAGAAAAATTTATATGTTGTGGACGTAGGGTAGAAAGTTCTATAGATATCTGTCAAGCCCATTCGATTTATAGTATCATTTAGGTCCTGTAGCTCTCTATTTTTTGCCTAGAAGATCTGTCTAAAGGAGATAATGGGGTGTTGAGATCTCCAGCAACTGTAGTATTTCTCCCTATCTCTCCTTTATAGTCTGCTCCAGCAGTCTTTCCTTCACATATTTAGGTACACTTGAGTTGGGTGTATAGATATTTTTAAATGTTATATCTTCTTGCTGGATTACCCCATTTATTATTATATAATGCCCTTCTTTGTCTCTTCTTACAGTCTTTGACTTGAGATCTATTTTGTCTGAAATCACTGTCGCTACTCCAGTCCTTTTTTGATTTCCATTTGCATGGAATATCTTTTTCCAGCCCTTTACTTTTAGTCTACATATGTCTTTGTACATAAGGTGAGTTTCTTGTAGGCGATAGATAGAGGGTTTGTGTTTTTTTATCCATTCGGCCTGTAGCCATAGTCTATGTCTCTTCATTGGAGAATTTAATCCA
>NW_006159563.1:3926106-3926734 GCF_000334495.1 Tupaia belangeri chinensis | reverse complement strand
CCTGATGGGGTGACCTTTGTAAGTAACTTGACGTTTCCCTCTTGCCAACTTTAGCATCTTGTCTTTGTCTGTTGTTTTTGCCATTCTGGCTATGATGTGCCTTGGAGAGGATATTCTTGGGTTGATTCTATTTGGGGTCCTATGTATTTCTTGGATCTGGATATTTGAATGCCTTTTTAGGTTTGGAAAGTTTTTTTCCAGGATTTCATAGAATAAATTATCTAGGCTCTTATTATTTTCTTCCTCTTCTGGGATACCAGTTATCCGGACATTGGGGCGCTTGATGATATCCATTATTCCTCATACTGAGGCTAAAAATGAGGATAATTCCTCATTTTTCATGGTTGTTTTCTCAATCTTCTTGATACCTTTTTCTAGGTTAGATGTTTTGTCTTCTACATTAGAGATTCTATCTTCTGCCTGATCTAACCTACTTTTTTTATTATTTATTATTTATTTATTTTATTATCATCATAATCTTCTTTATATTACATTGGATTACATATAACTTTACATTGACTTCCA
This sequence comes from Tupaia belangeri chinensis, assembly GCF_000334495.1. Taxonomy (NCBI): domain Eukaryota; kingdom Metazoa; phylum Chordata; class Mammalia; order Scandentia; family Tupaiidae; genus Tupaia; species Tupaia belangeri. Next base: position 3,926,209 of record NW_006159563.1, on the reverse strand, counting down.
TTGCTTTTTCAAAAGGGAATGCCATGCATGTCAGTCAATACAGAGACATCAATCTCCCTGCTTTATCATTCAATGTCTTTTCCATGCATTTCCCAATAATTAT
>NW_006159563.1:3899371-3925217 GCF_000334495.1 Tupaia belangeri chinensis | reverse complement strand
TTTTTTTTCCTATGTTTGTCCCTCTGCCCTGTCTCACTCTCCCATTACAATATCCCTGCTATATACAGTTGTCTTCCAGAAGAGTTACTGAAAAAGTGATACATACAAGTAAAGGGAGAGAGGCCACGAGTTCCAACCATCAGCTCATAAAGTTTTTGGCAATAGGGAGCATAAACTCCACTCAGGGTTGGATTAAGGGAGGGTCTCCTGCAGATCCGCAAGTGTAGGTGAGTCTCCAGGGAATGCAGTTTCAGGAAAGCAGTTCTGGTACGCAGGGATGATTATCAGCTGATGCGGCACAGCAGTCATCTTGTAGTTACCAGGAATGGTGTTGTGGGCATCTGCAGTGTGAGTTGTCCTTGGGTATCTGGCTTCCTTAAGAATGGCAGAGTAGTTCTTGTTTTCCCCTGAGGTAATGCAGGGCTGGTAGCTATCATCTTCTCAAGTTGCAAGTTCTTTAACCTTGGGACATCCAGTGCCAGAGAGGCCAGGGAGGCCACCCCCGGAGGGGGGCCGGTCATTCGGCTCGGGGCTGCGCAGGGGCGTGAGCCCCCAGCCGCGGAGCCCCTGGAGGGGGGTCGGCCTTTCGGCGTGTGGCTGCGCAGGGGCATGAGCCCCCCGGCCGTCCGGCGCGCGGCTGCGCAGGGGCGTGAGCCCCCCGGCCCTAACCTACTTTAAATACTTTCAAAGGAGGTTTTTATTTCCTGTATCACATTCCTCAACCCTAGATATTTCATCTGGTTCTTGTTTAAGGTATCTTTCTTCTTTCAAGTCATGAAAGGACTTCCTCGTCTCCTGGAGCTCCTTGTCTCTTTTCTCTTCCATCTCAGTTAGTTTGGTCACTACAAATATTCTGATTTCTTTATCAGACATGTCCACGACATCCATTGTATTGACTGTGGGTGATGTAGGCTTGATGATTTCCCTTGGGAGAGAGGCCTTTTGTTGATTGCTCATACTTCTTGAGCCTCTGCGATTGTTCCTCGTCATCAGGTGATCTATATGTTGCTTCCTAACTTATTTAAGGTATCTCTGAGTGTTAAAATGTGTGCAGGATTAGAAAATTGATGATTTCTCTTATGGTTGGCCTACCCGTTGCTCACCAGTACCATGTACTGTTATCACCGAGTGGTTCTGGGTGATCCAAAGTCCTCCCTGTTTCTAAGGAGTGGTGAGCCTCCAACTGACCTAATAAACAATACCTCAAGAGCAAAGAAAAACAAAATAAAAAAAAGTGTGCAACACACACCTCACGCTATTCAAAACACTAAAATTCAGAGAGTCCAAAGGTAAGTGGGGAAGGGGCAGAGGATGAATGATGGTCCTGGGCGTACCGGCCTACAGCCACAGGCAGCCTGGTGTCTGGAACTGCTGGCCGGCTTGATCCAGTTTGCAGGTGGGGTGGGGAGGGGTGCAAGTTCATGTTAAAGTCCCAAAGAACCAACCTGAAGTCCAGAGATGAGTAGGGGTGGGATGTGCAAGGGTTCCGGGAGGAAGGGCCTGTAGTCTCAGATAGCCTGGTGTCTGGAACTCCAATCCTACCAATTTTTAAAACTCTATTTCAAATGTCTCTTCCTCCATAAAGCTTTCCTTGCTTAGCCAAAATTAATCTCTCTCATCTCTGTAGTTCCATCATCCATGTGACTTTCCTCTCTTTAAGCTCTTACTTATTTGTGTGCAAGTCTGTTCTACCATTGTGGTGTTTGTTCCTAGAAGATGTTTTATGTTTCATACATTTCTCTTCCCCTTTCCTTAACCTAGACCTTTGCTTTTTACATACGTAACAGACACTCAGAGCAAGGCTTTTGAGTGGTAAATGAAGATCAGGCTATCAGAAACATCCCACAGGCTGTGAGGAGTCCTTGAAGACTTGTGAGTTAGGAAGTGACATGATCAGAGTCACAATTTAGGTTTCAGGAAGATTTGTCCAACAGCACTGTGAGCGATGGACTTTGTAAAGGGGTGATGCAATGCCGTCATTCTCAGGAACCCTGAGCATTTCCATTAGCTCAGTGGAATTGGACAGGGGACAGAGCGTAAGTATTGTAGGCTTTGGCACCCACAATGAATAAAGGAAGAAAGATGGAAAAGTAGAGACAAAAACTCAGGCATCAAGTCTAGGTGGCCAAGAGAATAGAATGGTTTTACTGCTGGAAAGTTGAAGCAAAGAATCTGATTTGCCAGTAGTCTGAACATGTGGCCCAGCAGTGGGGCTACATGACGAGATTACTGTCACATTTCCATGTCTTCAGTAGAAATTACAGTGATATTAGGAGACTTGACATTGACTCAGTAATTAGATCAAAACCCTTTGTGCTAAAAACATTTTTATAAAGCCTTACAGTGTACCAGAGTTTTATGCTAGGCATTAGAGATACAAGGCTGAATAAAACAGTTTACCTGCCCAAGGGCCATGGGGGAGATGAAGAAAGAAGTCATTATAGTTCAGTAAGATCATACTATTAGAGAAGTTTGTGTATGTCTACTTGCTTTCCTGTTTATTCATTGATTCAGCCATCTTCCAGAGAGGTACTGAGGCAGCTTGCAGGAAATTCAAACTAGTATAAGTCAAAATGAGGATAAAGGCTTATGGAGCCCTGAATGAGGCTTAAAATATCCCATAATAACCAACACTGCTGTGACTGAGCCACAAATCTGGTTCAAAGTTTCCCACAAAGATGACCTCATTCAATTAAATAATTTTCTCAGAAAACCAAATAAATTAGTTAAGGCAATTTAAAAATTTTTATTTTGTTAGACAACAGATTTTAGTAATAAGACTAGTTGGATGTATATTTGGTGTTGTATTACACAGACTTGTTTTTTTCTTTTTTCTTTTTTTTTTTTTTTTTTAAGAAAAGCAGATTTAGCTTTAATAAATCAAAGAAATGCTAAGGAAATATGCTTAAAACTTAAAGCCAGGAAACAGGTTGAGATTCTGTTCAAATAGTAGGTACATGAACCTATCAGCAGCTCAAGACAAGACAAAAATTGTTAAAACCGGAAAACAAAGCCTAGAAGAAAATTAGTAATGTTTTAGTCAAAAGTCATAAGATTTTATTTCACCAGTTCAGTCTCATGTACTTAATCTATCTTCTGTTGTGGTTCGATTTTCCCAATTAAATTCTGGGATATAATATTCAACTCCAGACTTGTCCTTAAATTGGCCATTTTCTTAGTTTTTGAACCCTTATTTCTGTGTGACTGTATTTAATTTTCCTGGTATAGCAGTCCCTTGAGAACTTCTTGGAGATCTGATCTGGTGTTGGTAAATTCTTTCAGATTTTGTTTATCTGAGATTATTCTTGTCTTTTCTTCCCATATGAAGGATAATCTTGCTGGGTATAGTATCCTTGGTTGCAATTGCTTTTCTCTTAATACCTTGAATATATTTTCCCATCCTTTCCTCACTTGCATTATTTCCAATGAGAGATCCGCTGTCAGCCTGATGGGATATCCTTTGTAGGTAACTTGATGCTTCTCTCCTGCCAATCTTAGTATCTTGTCTTTGTCTGTGGTTTTGGTCAATCTGGCTATAACGTGTCTTGGAGAAGATGTTCTTGGTTGATTCTCTTGGGGGTCCTTTGTATTTCTTGAACTGGATCTTAGAATGCTTCTCTAGGTTTGGAAAGTTTTTCTTCCAGGATTTCATGAAATACTAACAGGTCCATTTGATTCTTTCTTATAGTATGAATTTCCTCTTTTTGATCTTGCAAGAATTCCCTCACCTCCTGGAGCTTATCCACTCCTTTCCCCTACCTCTTTGGCAGTTTATTGTCTCTCTTTTTTTCAATCTCTGTGAGCTTTGTTATCATGAAAATTCTAAATTCTTTATCTGACATTTCCATGAATTTCTTCATACTATCTGCGGATGAAGAGGAGTTATTATTTTTCCTTGGAGGGAGGTATTTTCTTGTTTTTCCATGTTTCTCATGACCCTCCGGTGATTTCTAGTCATCTGATGGATGGTGTGCTTCTTCTAATTCTTGAAGTTCAATCTGAGTGTTCAGAGACGTGCAGGAGGAGGTGATCTGCAATTTCTTTTCCATTCCATTCTCACTCTTTGTGCATCACAATCAGTGGGGATAGAGGAATATTCTGACCCTAGTTGTATTCAGATGTTTAGATCCTGTTCACTTGTAACTGTCTAGACATTTACTGTGTAGGAGTAGAAATAAGTGAGGAAGAAGTCACAGCAGAAAATTTTCATCTTTGTCTCTGAAAGCAATATTTCACAGCTGAAGTTTAGGATCCATGGGCCAGACTTGTCTTATTTTTTTTGAGAGAGATATTTGGTGTACGACTCATGTGCTTGCTAGAGAGACAGAGACTGAAAGCAAGAAATCATCCCCTGGTTGGGGGGGCGGGGAGGGATGGCCTCTGCAATCTCTTCTCCTTTGTTTTCCTCTCAGGATCTTGGATACACGTGTACTTGAACCGCAGTCGAGTATGTGGGAGTCCAGTGATATAACCATTATGCCATCCTCAGACTTGTCTTTATAGGGTTCCTTTGATTAGAATTCCAGAAAGAAATGTTTGATTACACTATTCTTAGATGACAGCTTCACTGAGGCAGAAATTGCGCCTTTTCTGCACACCTTTGTATCTGTCATGCCTGGTACATAGTAGGCTTGCAAGAAATACTTATTGAAAGAATGGCAATAATGATAGTAATAATTTTAATATAGGGAGCCAGCAGGTGGCATAGTGCTTAAGGCCCTGGATTCCCATTAGCCTGCCATAATTTCAGTCTCAGACCTTGTGGCTTGAAACTGATGCCGGGTGCATATGTGCTCCAAATCTCAGAATAATGGAGGAGAAGGGATTGGTCATCTGCCCCTCTCCCCCTAAAGGTGATTTTCTCACTTTCCCTCTCACCGTTTCTCTCTGACAAGCATATGTGCCCTATGGCAAAAACCTTGAAAAAAAATGAATATAAATAAAATAAATAATGTATTGACATTTTATTTATATTGAATTCAGTCTATTTATGTATAACTTATGAGAAATTTATTATGACAGAAGAGAAGAGTTATGAGGGTGTAGAAAAAATGGTAATAAGGATGAGTTTATTTTTGTGGGAAAAATTTTTTGAAATCCATGCATAGGTTTTGTTTTTTTGTTTTTTTGTTTTTTTCATTATAGGGCGTGTGCGCTCGCCAGACAGAGAGAGACATAGAGACAGAAAGCGAGAAATCACCCCCCAGGGGGGATGGTCACGCTGCAATCCCTTCTCCTCCATTCTCCTCTCGGGATCTTGGGCACGCACGCACACACGCCCGGCGTGAGTTTTAAGCCACCGGGTCCGGGATGCGAACCGCGGTCGACTATGTGGGAGTCCAGCGACATAGCCATTACGCTAACTGCTGGTTCCCATAGGTTTTTTTTTATAATATTCATTTTCCATAAACTTTTTGATGAACCCTCATTATATTTCTTAGTTCAGATATGTGGAATCTGGCCATATTATCCCCTGGGATTCAAATACCATCTAAAATAGTACATTGGAGGCTCAGCCTTGCTGGTGTAAGCCAGAGGGCTACACAGTTCCTAGGGCTGCCTCGAAGGCCTGGGTTGGTCCCCAGCCCCACCTACAGGCTAGGTATGGTGGTGCACGCCTGGGAGGCTGGGGCGGGAGGTCTGCAGCACAGTGAGACTAGGTCAGAAATCCCTGCCACATACACTTCCCATGTACTCTCACTTCCTCGTGTGCTCTTTCTCTCTCCTTCATGCACTCACTCTTATTCTATATATATTTATATATATGTGTATATATATACAATATATATACACATATATATACACACATATATATACATATGTGGCTTTCATGAAGTCCACATTAAGTTAATTACTCAGTCTAGCTAGTCTGTACTCTTGTCTCTAAGATGGAAAATGCTGGACAGATCTAAGTATCAGACCATGCTGGTCATTAAACTCCCTGAGCCTGATTCCTTCTCTGTAAAATGATAATAATAATAATACTTATATCCTAGGGTGATTATATAGTTTAAACTAAATAATGCATATAGAACACTTAACCCAGTACCTGGCATGTACTACTTGTTCAGTAAATGTTATTTACTCAGTAAGTCCCGTCTCCATAAAACTTATTCTGACCATTCATCTCATAATGATCTGTTTACTCTGAATTCCTAATGCACTATTATTCTGGACACTGGGTTATTATTATTATTTTTGGAGAGGTTTTTGCTATAGGACACATACGCTCGCCAGACAGAGAGAGAAAGACAGAGAGACAGAAAACGAGAAATCACCCCCCAGGTGGAATGGCCACACCTCAATCCCTTCTCCTCTTGGGATCTTGGGTGCACATGTGCCCAGCGTGAGTTTAAGCCACCGGGTCTGGGACGCGAACCGCAGTCAACTATTTGGGAGTCCAGCGACATAGCCATTATGCTAACTGCTGGTCTCTGACACTGGGTTATTTTAATGTCTTCTTTCAGTATCTGTTTTATGCTCATAGTTTGTTATCCCATGCCATCATGATATTGTATGTTTGTGGGAAAAAATTTCACTCCATTTTTATCCCCCACCCCACCTAGGCTGGTAGTAAGAATAGGTATTAATATAAATTAAAGCTAATCAGAGATGAAATTACGTTTGGATTTACATGAACATTTTTTTAGTCTCAATCCCTTCTCCTCTTGGGATCTTGGGTGCACATGTGCCCAGCGTGAGTTTAAGCCACCGGGTCTGGGACGCGAACCGCAGTCAACTATTTGGGAGTCCAGCGACATAGCCATTATGCTAACTGCTGGTCTCTGACACTGGGTTATTTTAATGTCTTCTTTCAGTATCTGTTTTATGCTCATAGTTTGTTATCCCATGCCATCATGATATTGTATGTTTGTGGGAAAAAATTTCACTCCATTTTTATCCCCCACCCCACCTAGGCTGGTAGTAAGAATAGGTATTAATATAAATTAAAGCTAATCAGAGATGAAATTATGTTTGGATTTTACATGAACATTTTTTTAGTTTTTTTTTTTTGTGGAAGTTTTCATAATCTGAAACATATCTAGAGATATACACTTCATATTTCAAGATAACTCACAACTTTAAAGCATTAATTAATTAATAAAAACACATTTAAGCCAGTTAAAAAAGAAATAGGGAGATTATACAGATATGGAACATTTCCCAGTGCAAACATTTACCATTTGAGTAGATCTTGCTTTCCAGATCTTAGGATCATGTTTGCAGAAGCATCCTGCCATGGACCCTGAGTGTCCCTGAGTATGCTTACTGAGGATGCCAAGACTACCCCTGGTGGTTTTTTACCTGAACCATTTCCTGTTTTTCAGGGCTGTGCATGCAGCAAGGAACCTTAAATCTTTTCTCAGAGAGGAAGCTTATTTTCATTACTGCACGCACAGCATCTGTGATGGGCCCTTTCTGTTGAAACCTGGAGGCTGATGCAAACTATCATGAATAATAAAGTCTTTCATCTCTGACCCAGGAGTCTCGTGTTTTCTATGAAAAAGTACTAGGCTGACTTTAGCTTGTAAGAAGGGTAAAAATCACAGACTTTGCATAGTTCTCAGGACAAGTAAGATTTTCTGATCTCTTTATATTAATATTAAGTACCCTAAAATGTAAGTAGATATGCTGTGTATGGGAAACAATGACTTTAGATCTAGGAAATGCAAATACCAATACAAGTTCACCAGTTTCCTGACCATGCTCTAGTTACATTGTCCTTCTGGGGCCTTGAGAGAATACTGTGCCATGGTAAAGAGAACCAAACATGCTATAGTTGGGGACATCACTTCTTTGGCACTTGACAACCCTGTCCCCTTTTTCAGATTGCTACTTCTCTGTGTCTTGGTATTTCATCTGTGAAATCAAGATGGTACTGCTTACTCTCATAGATTATGGTGGGAATTAAATAAAATATCATACATGGAAATGCATGTCACATAGTTGATAACTGGTAAATTTTAGTTTTCTTCCTCCTATAGATTCTCTTCAGTATTTGGCTTTAAAAGTCTGTCCTCCATATATGTGTGAGCATAGTACAGGTTAAAAATCTAAAACCCAAAATGCTCCAAAATCTGAAAACTTTCGAGGTCTCCTATATCTCCATGAGTAGAGAATTCCACACCTTGCATTATGGGTTGCAGTCAAAATGCTATGGTACAAAAATATTATATAAAATTACATTCAGGGGACCAGCAGTTGGCATAATGGCTATGTTGCGGGACTCCCATGTAGTAGACTGCGGTTTGAGTCCTGGACCCAGTGGCTTAAACTCACGCTAGGCGTGTGTGCATGCGTGCTCAAGATCCCAAGAGGAGAATGGAGGAGAAGGGATTGAGGTGTGGCCACCCCCCTGGGGGGGGATTTCTCGTTTTCTGTCTCTCTGTCTCTCCCCGTCTTTCTGGCGAGCATACGCGCCCTATAGCAAAAACCTGTACAAAGGAAAAAAGATTGCATTCAGTCTATGTATATACAGAGTATATGAAATATAAGTTTGTGTTTAGACTTGGGTCCCATCCCAAGATAACTCATATGTATATGCAAATTTTTTCAAATTCCAAAAGATCTGAAATCTGAAACATTCAACCTGTACTCCTTTTCCTTTCATATCTATAAAGTGAAAGGTTTGATAATATAGATTGAGTATTACTTATAAGACAATGATGCTTAACTCTCAGTGCACATTGAATTTTTTTTAAGTGAAGATTTTAAAAAATACTTATTCCTGTACCCTACCCTGAGAGATTCTAAGTTGGCCTGGGTGAGGTTTAAGAGTTATATTTTTAAAATATCTCCTCTCAGTCAATTTTGCTTTTTAAGAGATTTTTGCTATAGGGCATGTGTACTTACCAGAGAGGCAGAGAGACCAAAAGCAAGAGATTATGCCCAGGGGGGGATGGCCATGCTGCAGTCTTTTCTCTTCCGTTCTCCTCTTGGGATTTTGGGCACACGCATGCGCACACCCAGTGTGAGTTTCAAGCCATTGGTTCCAGGACTCAAACTACGGTTGGCCATGTGAGAGTCCAGCACCCTTAACTACTATGCAACCTGCTGACCTCTATCTCAGATGATTTTAATATGCAGTTAGAGTTGAAAAAAAAACCCTTCCCCAAGCCCATGCCTATCCATCCCTCTGTTCCCCTCCTATCTTCCACCTGTCTTCATTTTTACATTGAAAACAGTCCTCTGGGACCACATTAAATTCTATTCTTTGGATCTTTCCTAGGATGTAGTTTATTATTACACCCTTATATTTTTTCATTTATTTATTATAAAATCATTCAGTAACATAAAAATCCCTTGTGGTCTCTACCACCCTACTACAGAAATAAAGCATTACCAGTGTGACCGAACCCCTAATCCTGCCTAATCTCTTTGCCCTTAACCTCATTCAGCATCACTGCTTGTCCTTGACTTTGGTGTTCATCCCAGGCATTTCTCTGCATTCTTACATGTGTATGGTTTTTGAAACTATACATAGAATAATTCAGCCTTTTTAAAGTTTGTATACACTACATCACACTATATATTCTTCTGCAAGTTGCTTTTTCCTCAGTGTCATATTTATGAAGTTCATGTACATGAGTACATATTATTTGTAGCTTAGTAACTTTTCCCTAATTATGGTACTATATTATGTACATCCACTATAATTTACTCATGTTCTTGATAGATATTTAGTATGACTTCAGTGTTTTACAAATACTGTTACTACTGGTTTTTGTCTAATATGCATTTCCCGGGGAGCATAAGTGAGTTTTCTGAATCTAGGATCTATCTAGGAATGAAATTCTTGATTATAAGGAAAATGCATCTTTCATCTTCCCAAGGAGGGTGTCCTAGCTTAGAATCCCACTAGCAGCATAGAACAGTTTTTCTGATGCTTAAAATTAAATTAGAATAAGAAATACCCAATATTCTCCAGAGTTGCTCATAAGGGCATTTTCATTTCTATTACTCAGTGTCCTTTACATGAAGTGCCATCTGGTATTTTTTTTTCCCCCCCTGTCGTTAATGCTAGAGAATTTTTTTTTTTCTCTCTCTGAGTATACTGTGCCTGTTTACAAGAAGATTTAAAGCTATTTATTGACCTTCCCTGACAAACTGCCAGGCTTTCTGTTAGCCAATGGCTGCTCCCTCTTTAATTCTTTTTTGTTTTAGCTGCCAAGACAGCAAGAAATTCAAGGCTCAGGTGTGGAAATATATATGATTTAGTTTTTTCCTTTTCTTCTTACATGGAAGTATTTCTCTAGTGTGATTCTTAAGAACAGCTGCATCAGAACCATAGGGTTGCTTGTTTAAAATTATTCTTTTTTTAAAAAAAAATTTTTTTTTTTAATTTTTAGATTTCTGCAATAGGGGGCATGTGCTCATGGGAGAGGGACAGCAAGAGGGAAAGTGAGAAATCCCTTCTTCCCCCAGGAGATAGGGTCACACTGCAATCCCTTCCGTTCTCCTCTCAGGATTTTGGGCATGCACACACGATTTTCAAGTTTCCGGATCCTGGGCTCAAACCAGGCAATGTGGAAATCCAGTACCTTAACTTCCACGCCACTTGCTTGCCTCTAAAATGCTGCTTTCTAAGCCTTGTCACACACCTGTAGAATTAGAATCTAAAGTAGTACTCCAGAATTGGCATTTAAAAGCTCATGCTAGATTTGGTGACTAAATCTGAGAATATACTGTATGGCTTATGATCTTAGTTTCATATTCATTGTAATTCTTCTCTAAGAAATACATTGTTATTTTAAATCACTTCAAATCCCTTTTGTATCCCATGGGGGGAAAATATTAAAATCTAGCAGAATGAAATATTTTTATAAGCTTGGCCCCCAACCATTATCTTTCCATTGGTTGTATTTGTATTACCAAGCAGACATTTACAACTCTCGGTTTAAATTCATGGATTCCATAAATATTCATCGAGAGCCTACTGTCCTCCCCGCAGTGTGGTCTGAGAAAAACAAATTAACAGATGAAACATGTAAACCACAAGAGGCTTTAGGGATCTTTTTTCTGAATGTTGTAACCTCACATGAACCTATTCCTGAATAAGAAGCATATTTTTCTTGAGTAGTGTTTTGGCAGGCATAGACGTTTGGCTCTGATTAATATATTTATATAGTGTATTGTGATATACACTCACTGGCACTTTATTTCTTGACCCGTATCTTCAGGGATCATTTACAATGTTGAGTGCACCATGGAGATAAACTCTCTTGTTTATTACCCTGAGAAATGCAGACTAAAATCTTACTTAACTTTTTATACTCAGTAATCAAGTTTTAAAAAGTGACAAACTATTAAGTCTGGTTAGAAAATACTTTGAAAACAAAACAGTTGGCCTCTTTTATCCACATAAATTTAGTTCTGTTTATGCCAATTAAATGTTGGTGGAAAGGGATATTTACATTAAGTCGTCCTAGTTAATAATTTTCCTGCCATGCAACCCACATAAACTCTCTGGCACCCAGCCTCAGGGAATGCTGTGTACTCAGAACAACGCCAGTGTGTGTATCTTGGAAGGTAATAGGCATTCAGATGCTTAAATTAAATCACTTACAATGTTTGCTTTTGACAGTTGGGATGATAACTAATTTGTTTGCGTAGTTTAGTTTAATTCTGTAAATATTTATTGAGCACCTACTGTGGAGTATTTGTAATCTTTACAAAATACATTCTTCATGGACAGAAAGAAAATGTCTTGGGTCAGTGCACATGTTCTAACTGGTAGTAAATTCTAGCACTAACCATAGGATAAATGACATTTTTCTAAACTAGTAAGTTGCTTTGATTTATCGGCACCAGAAATGTTACCTTACGAAAATGTCTGTAACTTCGTGTATCTGTGTCTGACAGGTGTGAGGTAACTCACTTCATCTTTTTTTTTTCTGGAGAGGTTTTTGCTATAGGGCGCATGCGCTCACCAGAAAGACAGAGAGAGACAGAGGCAGAAAGTGAGAAATCACACGCACACCCCTCCCCCCAGGGGAGATGGCCACGCCACAATCCCTTCTCCTCTCGAGATCTTGGGCACACACACACATGCGCCCAGCGTGAGTTTAAGCCATCTGGTCCGGGACTCGAACCGCGGTCGGCTACATGGCAGTTCAGTGACTTAGCCATTACGTTAACTGCTGGTCCCATTCACTTCATCTTTTTGATGGAAGCAGTTGAATGGATTTAATGCCTGTTCTTCGATCAACTGCCTCAAAGTCACCCGAAGGTTTGGTTTGATTTGGTTTTAAATTCAGATCCTAGACAAATTGCCTAAATGCACATCCCCTGAAGACACTGTTATAGCAGATATAAGGAAGAGAACTCTTAGATCTTTTTCTTTTGTTTGCTTGTGAAGATTTTATTTTTTATAGCAGTTGTAGTTTCATAGCAAAATTAGGAAAAAGAGATTTCCCAAATAGTCACTGTCCCACCTCCCATGTAGTCTCTCCCATTTTCAGTAACCTCCATCAAAGTGGTCCATTCATTATAGTTGATAAACCTACATTGACACATCATTATCACCCAAAATCAGTAGTTTACAGTAAGGCTCACTCTTGGTATTGTACATTTTATGGGGTTGGATAAATGTATAATGACATACAGAGTATTTTCTTTTTTTTTTTTAAGAATTATTTATTTTATTTAATTAATTTATTTTAATTTGTGATAGGGCATGTACACTCACCAGTAACAGAGAGGAATGTGAGAAAGCAAGCCACCAGGTCCAGGACTTGAACCATAGGCAGTCATGTGGAAGTTCCGTTTCCCAACCAGCATGCCACCTGCTGGCCCATAAAGAGTATTTTCATTGCCCTCTAGATCGTCTGTGCTCTGCTTGTTCATCTCTCCCTTTCCTCAACTTCTGGAACCACTCATCTTTTTACCATCCCTTCGCCTTTTCGCATATTTGGAACCATGCAGTATATAACCTTTCCAGTCTGTATGCTTTCAGTTAGTAATATGCATTAAAGTTTTTTCTGGGTTTTTTTCTGGGTTTGGTAGCTTATTTCTTTTTCTTTTTTTAGAGATTTTTAAAATTTACTAATTTTTAATTTAATTTAATAATTTGTTTTAACATGACAAGAGAGGGACAGATTGAGAGAGAGAGAGAGAGAGGGAGGGAGGGAGGAAAAGAGAGAAAGCAAGCCACCAGGCCCAGGGCTCGAACCACAGTCGGCCATAGCTACCATGCCACCTGCTGGCCCCTTTTTTAGAGATTTCTGCTGTAGGGTGTATGTGCTTGCCAGAGAGACAAAAAACAAGAAATCAGCCCTCATTGGTGATGGTGACATTACAATCCCTTCTCCTCCATTCTCCTCTTGGGATTTTGGGCACACATGCACACACATCGGGCATGAGTTTTAATCGTCAGGTCTAGGACTCAAACCATGGGCGACTACATGGAAGTCCAGCAACATAACCATTACACCATCTGCTGGTCCCGACCTCATTTCTTTTTAGTGCTGGGTAACATTCAGTAGTCTGGAGTACCACAGTTAATTTATCCATTCACCTACTAAAGATCATCTTGGTAGCTTCCAAATTTTGGCAATTATGAATAAAACTGCCATAAATAGCTACATGTAGGTTTTTGTGCGGGAGTAAGTTTTAAATTCCTTTTAAATTAATACCAAGGAATGCAGCTGCTGTATTGGATGGTAACCATACGTTCACCTAAGTAAGAAGCCACCAAATTTTATTCCAAACCAGCTGTGGTCTCACCAGCAATGAATGAGAGTTCCTGTTTATCCATATCCCCACCAAATTTGTTGTTGACAGTGTTCCAGATTTTGGTCATTCTACTAGTTAAATAGTAGTATCATGTTGTTTTACTTTGTAATTCCTTAATGTCATGTGATGTTGAACATGGTTTCATATGCTTATTTTCCACTCGTTTTATCTTCTTTGGTAAGCTATATGTATATTAAGCTCTTTGGTACATTTAAAAATCCTGGCTGTTTATTCTCTTGTTGAGTTTTGTTTTGTTTTGTCTTGTAATTTGCTATAGGGCACACACTCACCAAAGAGAGAGAAAGTGAGAAAGCAAGCTGCCAGTTTCAGGGACTCAAGCCATGGTCGGCCATGTGGGAGTTCAGCGCCTTAACCACCACACCAGCTGCTGACCCTTGTTGACTTTTAAGAGTTTTTATATTGGATAACAGTGCCGTATCAGATGTGCCTTTTGTAAATATTTCCTCCCAGTTTGTGACTTTATCGTGTGATTGCCTTTAGTGTCCTTTGCAGTCAAAATAATTTAATTCTAATGAAGTCCAGTTCATCAGTTCTTTTTCTTACTGATCAAAAAAGTCCTTGACATTCTCCAAGTCATCTCTATTTTCTCCTTGTGATCTTCTATAAGGTTTATACTTTTGCATTTTTGTGTTTAGGTCTGCGATCTATTTTCAGTTAATTTTGTGAAGAATTTAAGTCCTTTGTCTAGGTTTTTTTTTTTTTTTTGCATGTGGGTGTTTATTTATTTGAGCAGCATTTCTTGGAAAGACTACCTTTGTTCTGTTATACTACTTTTGCTCTTTTGTCAAAGAATAGTTGATGGTATTTATGTCTGTCCACTTCTAGGCTTTCAGTTCTTTTCAGTATATCTACTTATAGGGGCCAGCAGGTTAGGCATGGTGGTTGAAGGTGCTGGATTCTCACATGATCTACCATGGTTCAGGGACCTGGTGGCTTGCTTTCTTGCTTTCCCTTTCTCTCCCTCTCTGCCTCTGGTTGAATTAAAAAATTATCTACTTATAGTTTATTTTTTTGCCAATACCTCATTTTTTAAGACACAGTATTATTGTGGTTCTCCTGAGTTTGCTTATTAACTGGGACTACAGCAGGTACCATCACACTCAACTCTTTTCTAGGCAGAGTCTTGGTAAGTTGTCCAGGCCAGCCTTGAGCTTGGGATCAGCCTGCCTCGCTCCTGAGTTCCTGGGGTTGCAGGTACATGGCCATGTTGGCCTTTAGATTGGACTAATAATCAAACCTGAGCCTCCCATGTGATCTCATCCTATAGTGCAGAGAGCACACAATGTATACCACCAAAGCTGAACTACCAATACCATACTATCTTTTAAAATTTTTATTCTTTTTTTTTTTCCCAAAGAGTGCATGTGTATGCACAAGTAATCATGCTGTTATCCTTTTTTTCTTCCTTTTTCCATCCCATCAGAATCCTGGGTATGCACACATGTGACTTATGTGCTTTTAAAAGTCATGGAAGCCAGGATTCAAACCACAGTCAGCCATGTGGAATCTGGCTCCTTTTACACAGTGCTTAACTGCTGCACTATGGGACTGGCCCCATGCCATCTTGATCTCTGTAGCTTTGCAGTAAACCATGAGGTCAGATGGTGTCATTTCTCTACTTTCTTCTTCAATATTGTGTTGCCTATTTTGACCCTTTCGCGTCTCCATATACACTTTAGAATTGTTTTGTTGATATCCATAAAATGCCTTGGTGGGATTTTGTTTGGAATTGTGTTGAATCTATAGATCAAGTTGGGAAAAACAGGTATCTTGACAGTACCGAGTCTTTTTTTTTTTTAAGAGAGATTTTAGTATGGGGTACATGTGCTCACCAGAGAGACAGTAAGCAAGAAATCCCCCCCCCCCCCGGAGGGATAACTACGCCACAGTCCATTCTCCTCTCTTATCCTCTGGGGATTTTGGGTACACATGCACACATACTCAGTGTGAGTTTCAAGCTTCCTGGTCCAGGACTCGAACCATGATTGGCAATGTGGGAGTTCAGTAACATAAACATTACACCATCTGCTGGTGCCAGTAGTACTGAGTCTATCTGTGAACATAATTGTCACACCATTCATTTAGTTCCTCTATGATTTGTTTAGTCAGTTTGTCATTTTCCTCACAGAAATCTTGCGTACAATTTATTAGGTTTACACCCAAGGATTTCATTTGTGTGGGATGCTAATGTAAGTGGTATTTTGTTCTTAATTTTAAATTTAACTTCTGGTATATTAGAAAGTGATTGGCTTTTGCATATTAGTTTTCTGTACTGCAAGCTTTCTCTAATCACTGTTTCTTGGAGGTTTCTTTTTAATCAATTATTTTGAATTTTCTACATAGACAGTCATATCCTCTGAGAATAAAGACAGTTTTATTTCTTACTTCCCAGTCTGTATTCCTTTTATTATTTTTTTTCTAGTTTTACTGCATTAGCTGGTACTTCCAGATAATGGAGTGGTGATAAGGGGCATTTTTGTTTTGTTCTTGTTTTTAGTGGAAAAACTTTGAGTTTCTTACCACTAAGGATGATATTAGCTATAAGGCTTTTTGTTCAAAAACAAACTTAAAAAAGGAGAGTAAATTAAACCCAAAGTAAGTAGAAGAAATGATAAGATTAAAACATTTCTTTACCAAGTTAAAGAAATCCCCCTTTATTCCTAGTTTACTGAGGGTTTTTATTATGAATGAGTGTTGGATTTTTGTGAGATGCTTTCTCTGCATCTATTGATACTATATTGTTTTTCTTATTTTGTTTGTTGGTATCATAGATTAGATTAATTGAATTACAAATGTTGAACCAGCTTTGCATATCTGAGATAAACCCCACTTGGTTCTGGTATATTCTTCCTTTTATACATTGTTACATTTGATTTGCTAATATTTTGCTGAGGATTTTTGTGTCTGTGATTATGAGAAAAGAGTGATCTGTAGTTTTATTATAATGTCTTTGCCTGGCTTTGATATTTGAATGGATTAGGAAGTTTTCCTTCTGATTCAATTATCTGAAAGAGATTGTAGAGGTAGTGTATGATTTATTCTTAGAATGTTTGGTAGAATTCATCTTTGAAGTAATCTTGGCCTAATGTTGTTTTAGAAAGTTATTAATTATTGATTTGATTTCTTTTTTAGATATAGACCTATTCAGATTGTCTGTTTGTTCTTTTTTCAAGAATTATTTATTTATTTTTATTATCATTATTAATCTTTAATTTGATCAGAGAGAGAGACAGAGACAGAGAGGGAGGGAAAATGAGAAAGCAAGCCACGGATCCAGGACTCGAACTATGGTTGACCATGTGGGAGTCTAGCACCTTAACCACCATGCCACCTGCCAGCCCCTGACTGTTTCTTCTTATGTAAACTTTGGTAGATCGTGTCTTTCAAATAATTAGTCTATTTCATTCAGGTTTAAAAATAATGGGGATAGAGTTTTTATAGCATTCCTTTATTATCCTTTTAATATCCATGGGATCTGTAGTGATGTTTCGTCTTTTATCTCTGTCTTTTTTCTTTTTTCCTTAGTAACCTGGATTGAGGCTTATTAAAGAGTCATCTTTTGGTTTAATTGATTTTTCCCTCTTAAGTTCCTATTTTCAATTTCATTGACTTTTGTTTTAATCTTGTCATTTCTTTTCTTCTATTTACTTTAGGTTTAGTTATTCTCCCCCTTTTTAAGTTTACTCCTGAACTTCATTTTTTGAAAGAATTATTCATTTAATTTTATTTATTACTATTCAACTTGACTAGATAGAGAGCAAGCAAGCCATCAAGCCCAGGACTCAAATTGCAGTCAGCCATGTGGGAGTCCAGCATGCCAATCACCACACAACCTGCCACACCCTGAACCCCATTCTTAAGAATCTTTGTAAATAACTCTGAAACATATCCAGATTTACAAGCTGTTGTTTCAATTTGTCTCCTAGATTTTTATACAAAGAAAAACCTAGGATCAGATAGATTGATTTGCCTGAGGTCATCATATATGCATTTATAAGAATAGATCATTGTTGGATTTCCCTATATAAATCTTATTATCTAATTTAGTTAGTCTTATTTCTGATGACAAATTAATCTTATCTTTATATGACTGCCTTAATTATTTATGTTTTCCACAGAGATAGTTATAGTTTATTTATTTATTTATTTATTTTGAGAGGTTTTTCGCTGTAGGGCACGTGCGCTCGCCAAACAGACAGAGAGACACAGAGAGACAGAAAGCGAGAAATCACCCCCTAGGGGGGATGGTCACGCCGCAATCCCTTCTCCTCCATTCCCCTTTCGGGATCTTGGGCATGCATGCACACGCGTGCCCGGCGTGTGTTCTAAGCCACCGGGTCCGGGACGCAAACCGCAGTCGACTACGTGGGAATCCAGCGACATAGCCATTACGCTAACTGCTGGTTCCCGAGATAGTTATAGTTTAGTAAGAGCATTTGCTGTGTCAATTTTTTTTTTTTTTTTTTTTTTGGAGAGGTTTTCGCTATAGGGCACGTGCACTTGCCAGACAGACAGAGAGAGACATAGAGCCAGAAAGCAAGAAGTCCCCCCCAGGGGGTATGGCCACGCCGCAATCCCTTCTCCTCCATTCTCCTCCTGTGATCTTGGACACGCACGCACACGTGCCCAGCGTGAATTCTAAGCCACCGGGTCCGGGACACGAACCGCGGTGGACTATGCGGGAGTCCAGCGACATAGCCATTATGCTAACTGCTGGTTCCCAATTTTTTTCATTTGCAATTCTTGAGGTTTTTGCATAGGGTATACTAATAGCCATAGTAGAGATATGTTTGTCTGGTCAACAGAGTATGGATTTTCTTTCCAGGAAAACACTCATGTCTGACATAAGTAGTCTGCATGTGCTTTGTATGTGGTTACAGTGACATTGTGTTGTGTGAGCCAGTACAAGTTTAGCATTTTCTTGGATTGCTGTCTTGATTCTGTGCAGTGTTTCCATTGAAATTGAAATGCTGGTACGGTGGTTTTTGCTTGGTTGTAAGTGCACTTTTAGTACTATAGCTTTTATTTAAATGCTATAGTGTGATTTGATTGCAACTATTAGTAGAAAGAATTATACTAGGAATAAAAACATATTGATACAAATAAAATATGTTTTATATTGCAAGAAGAAAGCTGAATATTTAACTCAGTAATTGCCATCATTCTACCTTGTGTTAACCTAACAATACAGTATAGTACAAAGTATTTTAAAATAAATTCCTTGTGATTTTTAAAAATAACTTTTGTTTTTCTACTTACATGACTGTGCTTGTTTCATCATGCAAATTTTAAAATTATAGAAAAACTTATAAAAGGAAAAAAACCCCTATTTTTCAGAGATTTTTGCTATAAAGCGTGTGCACTCACCCAAGAGACAGAGAGACTGAAAGTGAGAAATCACCCCCCAGAGGGGATGGCCACGCTGCAGTCCCTTCTCCTCCATTCTTCTCTTGGGATTTTGGGCATGCATGCACACATGGCAGGTGTGAGTTTTTTCTTTGTTTTTTAGAGAGGTTTTTGCCATATGGCACGTGTGCTCACCAGACAAACAGAGAGAGACAGAGAGACAGAAAGCGAGAAATCCCAGGGGGGATGGCCATGCCACAATCCCTTCTCCTCCATTCTCCTCTCGGGATCTTGGGCATGCACGCACATGCGCCCAGCATGAGTTTTAAGCTACCGGGTCCGGGACGTGAACCGCGGTCGACTACATGGGAGTCCAGAGACCCAGCCATTACGCTAACTGCTGGTCCTGGCAGGGGTGAGTTGGATGCCACCAGGTCTGGGACTTGAACCATGGTTGACTACGTAGGAGTCCATAATATAACTATTATGTTGTCTGCTGGTCCTGAAAAGGAAAAACATACTAAATCACCTCTAATTCCACCACCTAGAGATTTAGACGCATGGCCTTCCAGCCTTTCTGTAAATGCACACATTTAGTGGTAAATCATCGCTGATTTCATTTCATTCCATTCTGTCTCTGGGTTAATGTTTAATTGAATGCAACACAGATTTGCTCTATAAGTTTTTATGCCTTTTAAATATCAAACAGTACCTGTACACGTTTCAGTTATTAATATCCTTTTGAAACTTCTCTTCTTGGACCCCCCTTTTTTAAAAATAGCTTCCTTCTACTATCCTTTCCAAATGCTGGAGTAGTTGGTTATTTAGGAGATTACTTACCTTTCAAAAAATGTACATAATGTACTGAAAAAAAAAATCAAGAAGTTTAGATACCAATACTGGATAGAATTTTCACAAATATTTTTGCAAAGTGAAGTGAGTGGGAATATCTTAAGTTTCAAAAAGATGCAAAATAAGTGACATAAAAACCCCTCTATAAAAAGTACTTAGTGGAGCTCTGAGTGCCCCCTTTCAGAGACTAGGACAAATGAAGATTTTCTGCTCAGACTTCACCTTCCTGACCCCAAGATCTAGACAGGCCAATCACAAGCCATCTACATTTGAGCTCTGAGCAGCCCTTTTCAGGGACTAGGACAACTGAAGATTTTCTGCCCAGACTTTACCCTCCTGACCCCAAGATCTAGGTCAGAGTAATCCTCAATTCCCACAGTCTGCTGCACAAAGGGAGAAAAATGGAACTGCAGAGAGATTGTAGAACACCTCCTGCATGCCTCTGAACACTCTGATTTAGGAAAAAACATATAATCCATCAGATGACCAAAAATGACTGTAGAAGCACAAGAAATATGAGAACTCAAGAAAATATCTCTCCCTCAAGGGAAAAGAATAACTCCTCATTCTCCACAGACCATACAGTGGAACTTGTGGAAATGTTAGATAAAGAATTTAGAATATTCATAGCAACAGTGCTAACAGAGATGCAAGAGAAGAGAGACAAAGAACTGCAAAAGATGCAGGAGAAAAGAAAAAATGAGTTCCAGGAGGTGAGGAAGTTCTTGCATGACCTGAAAAAGGAAATTCACACCATAAAAAGGAATTTAAATGGAATTTTTAGAGATGAAGGCTGTCATATAGGAAATCAAAATCTCCCTTGAAAGTATTAAAAGAAGATTAGATCATGTTGAAAATTGAATCTCAAATGTAGGAAATAGACCCTCTGACCTAGAAAAATTCACTAAAAAGACTGAGAAAATAATCCTCAAAAATGAGAATAATATACAAGAAATACTGTATACCATTAAATGCCCAAATGTCTGGATAATTGGTATCCCAGAAGGTGAAGAAACTAGTAAGGTCATTGATATTCTATTCCATGAAATCCTGGAAGAAAATTTTCCAAACCTAGAGATACATTCAAATATCCAGACCCAAGAAATACAAAGGACCCCACATAGAATCAACCCAAGAGATCTCTAAGGCACATCATAGCCAAATTGACCAAAATCACAGACAAAGACAAGATACTAAAATTGGCAATAGAGATGGGGCTGGCAGGTGGTATGGTGGTTGTGGGCATTGGACTCCCACATGGCCAACTGTGGTTTGGGTCCTGGACCTGGCAGCTTGCTTTCTCACTTTCCATCTTTCTCTTTCTCTCACTCTGTCCCTCTCTAGTCAAATTTAAATAAATAAATAAATGAATAAATAAATAAATAAAATAAAGTTAAAATAATTCTTAAAAAAAATGTTGGCAAGAGAGAAATGTCAAGTTCCTTTCAAAGGACATCCCATCAAGTTGACGTTGGATCTCTCATTGAAAACAATGTGAGCAAAGAAAGAATGGGAAAATATATTTAAACAGTGTTAAATGAAAAGTAATTTCAATCAAGAATGCTATACTCAGCAAGATTATCCCTCATATGGGAAGAAAAGATAAAAACATTCTCAGATAAACAAAACCTAAAAGAATTTATCAACACCTGACCAGCTCTCCAAGAAACTCTAAAGGGAATGCTATACTGGGAAAACTAAAGTTAAAAATAAGATTACAAAAAACAACCAAGAGAATGGCCAACTTAATAATAACATTGAATGTTAACTTCCAGAATTTAAACAGAAGGATCAGATCACAGTAATAGTGCAAATTCAACAGAAGAGATTAATTACATGAGACTGAATAGGCGAAATAGAATTTTGTGACTTTTGACTAAAACATTACTGATTTTTTTCTATGCTTTGTTTTCCAGATTTAAGGATTTTTGTCTTCTCTTGAAGACAAAAAGTAGGTTCATCTACCTACTGTTTGAACTGAATCCTAACCTTTTTCCTGGCTTTAAGCCTTAAGCAAACTTCTCTTAACTTTTCTTGATTTTGATCTATTAAAACTAAAACTGTTTTTCTTGAAATTAAAAAATGCATGAAGAAATACCTTTTCTAATGACTGCAGTAAGCTATGTAGCTCCAGCTAGCTGCTACTTTATAGTATGTTCATTCTACTCACTGAGGTTTATGTCTAAAGTCAGATATGTGTTCATAGATATGTATATATCAACTACAATTGCTATTTAAAGTATTTAGATTAATTCACATATTTTGGTGAATTGATAAAATATTGGGGAAAAAGGCATGGAAATCAAGTGTAGATACCAGAGACAGTGTGGAAGAAGGATGGGAACTGGTGGTGGGTGAGAGGTAGGGAATCAAGGGTGGGGGGGCAAAATCTAAGAAATAAAAAATGGAAAATTATTTGTTGACAGTAACACATATGGTAATATCCTTGATTGAGCTAATATACAGTGTATTCTGGATGAAAAATCTCATTTTGTATACCGTAATGATGTACAGTGAATGAATGTAAATAAGTTTTTTTTTAAAAAAGTACTTACAGAACATATATTGTATAATTCCGCGTATGTGAAGGTCCTAGGAAGAATATGCAAATTCATCAAAATGAAGAGTAGAATAGAGTAACCAAGGACTTGGGGGAGGGGGAGCTGGGGAGTTATTTGCAATGAACACAGAATTTGTATTCGGGATACAAGAAAGTTCTTTAAAAGAATATTGGTGTGGGACCAGCAGATGGTCTAATAGTTACATCATTGGACTCCTGTGTAGCTGACCACAGTTTGAGTCCTGGACCTGGAGGCTTAAAACTCATGCCAGCCATGTGAGCGTATGTGCCCAAAATCCTGAGAGGAGAATGGAGGAGAAGGGATTGCAGCATGGCCATCCCTCCTGGGGGCTGATTTCTCACTTTCTGTCTCTTTATCTCTGTCTCTCTGGTGAGCACATGCACCTATAGCAAAAAGTCTTTCTCTGAAAAAAAAAAGAGAGCAAGTTCTTAAAAAGAATCGTGGTGTGGGACCAGTGGATGGCATAGTGGTTATATTGCTGGCTCCCATGTAGTTGACTGTGGTGGAGTCCCAGATCCAGCAGCTTAAAACTCACAGGCCAGGTGCAAGTATGTGGGTGCCAAAATCCTGAGAGGAGAATGGAGGGGAAGGGACTGTGTTGTGGCCATCCCCCCGGGGGGTGATTTTGCTTTCTGTCTCTCTGTCTCTCCGGCAAGCACATGCGCTCTATAGCAAAAATTTCTCTCTCAAAAAAAAACAAAAACAAAGGGGCAGGGGAATAGTGGTGATGATAATATGCCATTGTGGCAATGCTTAATCCAACTGAACTATAGACCTCAACAATGTCAGAATGCTAAATTATATGTTCAATATTACCACGGTTTTTTACTAAGCATTAAACCCTAATGCAATACAAATTATTATTACCTCTGTTTAGTAATTTTAACATTTAGTTCTCATCAGTTATCACTTAGTATGAAGTACCCTCCTTGGCCCCTGTTAATTGCAGTATTTCTCACTTATACTAACACTTTCCTTGCAAGAGGATCAGATTGTAATTTGAAGGGGCAGAAGTCTACCTCATTTGCGATCATTGAAAAATACCTGTTATATTTCCTCAAAAATCTCACTGAAAACAAACTCTTACTCATATTTTCGTGAGAATATTTTTGATTTAGAAATAGACTCAAAAAAACTAATAATTTCTTTTCTCCATTAATGCTTTATTAAGCTTTGTTGACCTATATAAGGGTTACAGGCGAGGAGGGAGTAGAAGGATTAGAAAGATTAGTCAGCCGCTACTCCTAAAAATATCAGAGTGATTTTTTTCTTCTTAATCACATAACTGTAACCTTCTGTCCACTCAGAGAAAACTAAGGTGAAACCTAAAGAATACATTTTCTATTTTTCACTGCATACAAATATAAATACAGCAGAATGATCATAATATGACATATGTTCTGGAATTCCCCAAATCTTATATTTTAATATTTTTTTCTTTTCTTTTCTTTTTTTTTTTTGGAGAGGTTTTTGCTTTAGGGCACGTGCACTCACCAGAAAGACGGAGAGAGACAGAGAGACAGAAGGCGAGAAATCACCCCCGAGGAGATGGCCACGCCGCAATCCCTTCTCCTCCATTCTTCTCTCAGGATCTTGGGCACGCACGCACACCTGCCTGGCATGAGTTTAAGCCACCGGGTCCAGGACTCGAACTGCGGTTGACTGCATGGGAGTCCAGCAACATAGCCATTACTCTAACTGCTGGTAGGTTTATTTTATTTTAATATTTAGGTTTATTTTCTTTCTTTAATGTGAGAGATAGAGAAAGAGAAGCAACTCCAACAGATATCCATGCCACCATCCTCCCCCCAGCACTCTGTCAGCCAGGATGAAAGGCACACACACCTGGCTTGTACAAGTCCACGTGGGAACTGAACCCCTATCCTCCATATGGCTCCAGCATTGCAGAACATCATGCCAGCACTGTACACAGCAGCATAGCTTAATGTTTTATATTTAATCTTATATTTTAAAACATTCAAGGGGCCCCAGGTGGTGTGGTGGGTAATGTGCTGAACTCGCGCATGGCCGACTGCGGTTCTGGTCCCAGACCTAGCTGCTTGTTTTCTCACATTTTCTCTCCTCTCTCTGTTGTGTGCATGTGCCCTATATGAAATTTTAAAATAATAAATAAAATTAAATAATTCTTTAAGACATTTGAAAAAGCTCAGAATCATTATTTAGTGGTGTGTCTTTTAAATGACCATCGATTAAATAAAAATTATAAACTCTTTTGTTGTTAATTAATTAATATCCTGCTTTGTTCCAAAAACTTATTTAAGATATTTGACTGGAATATATAAAGCATGACAGAATAACAAGGCAAGAGAGGGGTTGTCAAAGACATCAAATCAAAGAGAAAATAAGGCTAGAAATGTAAGGTAAAGCTGGGTTTCTATTTGTTACTACAAGGTGCTATTCAGTTGTTTCCTAGAATCAAGCTGAGGGAAATAAATGTGTTTACAGATTCCGTGTCCATAAGGATGACGCAGATCGTTATATTGCTGAAATGTACTGGAAAAACAATAACTACACATTTCTTAAGGGCAGTTAATAGAAAATGTGTTTATCTATAGGCAGTTCCCCAATTTCAAATGCATACTCCCCCAGTAGCCTCAGTGACTAGTTCATCAGCCAGTGTTTCTTCACATCTGCCTTGTCGCATTGTAAATTTTGTTGTCAGGTGCCATGGAAAAATAGAATTGTAAAGAAAACGTGTGGGTGCCCAGTGTAGCCATTCAGGCTGTTCGCAGAGGTCCCTGTGCATGACCACAAGGGGCCCTATAGTGCTGGGTTCTGGATCAAAGCATCATTCTTGCCAGCTCCTCTGCAGAGTGTTTTTCGTTGTAAAAGGATTTTAACAGCTACAAAACTCTTTGAAACACGCTGGCCTAATGGTACAGTCAGGACCATGCATAATAAAAATATACCTAAGATCTCCTAAAAGCTGGCCTGGCCTTTGTGTGGACAGAAACCATGAGGCATGTTGGGGTGACTCAGAAAACCCTTTGCCGGAAACAGGGAGATCTGAGTATTTCTCTCTTCTCTGCCACATCTTATCTCTGTCACCTTAGGAAAGGGATCTGACTTCTGAAATGTCTTGCCTACCTCATCTGCAAAATGAGAGTATAAAATGAGTAAGAACTTGTCTGTCAGGTTTTGTCCATTCAAGATTTTTGATTCTGCCTCTTGCCTCATTGATGACAAATGCTTTGCTGTCAGGTAAGGTTTTTCCTTCTGTCAAAGAAGGAACCATCGAAGGAAGAAGTGACCAAATTATCTGTAGAAAATGTGAGCAAAGAAAAACATAT
>NW_006159563.1:3841854-3899357 GCF_000334495.1 Tupaia belangeri chinensis | reverse complement strand
TGTCTCGAACAATCTCCTTTTGTTGCTTAGAGGTGAGAGAGAACTATAGAAAGTCTTGGTACGAGCAAAAGCTTTTGATAAAAGCTGACTGAGAGGTTCCCTGGGTTTTGGGGCTAAAAATCTTAAAAAGCATCTGTTGGGTTGTCAGAAAAGTCATGACACATTTCTGCATAGAAAAACACGTCATGACTTTTCTGACACCCCGATGTAACACATGGTGGTCATCATTGATAACATGTGAAAGAGAGGCAAAATAAAGACTAGGTGATCTGTTTCGTTGGCGAGGAAAGCCTGAAATGTTAGCACGGGCAGTTTGAATAAACATAAGATTTTTCTTAAAGTAGGAATAACATGTTTTGTTTTTTTTTTCAGCATCTTAGTTTTTATTAACATGAGTTTTTAAAAACAAGCATCTACACCAGCGTGGGGGATAAAGGTGGGCGAGGAGGAGAGATGGAGCAGGGAGAAGGGTTTCTGCTCTATTGCTAATAAAGTTCCAGGTTCATCCCGTCATGGATTTCATAGTCCCCTAGAGACACGTGATCCTTGAAAATCGTGTACCACTTTTTCAGCACGATCTTGTTCCAACGGGTGCCAGTCTGGGCTGCAAGCAGCTTCTTAAGGTCCCTGATGGTGTCATCCATGTTGCATTTCATGCGGACCTTCTTCCCCAGACGGTCGTTGCAAACCACCTCGATCATCCTGGCTGGAGCTCGAATCACCTTGAACCCGCTGACGCCACAACCTCCTGGCTCGAACGTTTAGCCCCAGCTTGGAATAACATGGTTTTTAACCTTTCTTTTTTTATTACTCAAAAAAGCTTCATTTATGTTTTTTCAGAGGTTTTTGCTATAGGGCACGTGTGCTCACCAGCAAGACAGAGAGAGAGAGAGAAAGAGACAGACAGAAAGAGAGAAATCACCCCCCAGGGGATGGCCATTCCACAATCCGTTCTCCATTCTTCTCTCGGGACCTTGGTCATGCTCGCATGCATGCCCAGTGTGCGTTTAAGCCACCAGGCCTGGGACTCGCACCGCGGTCGACTACATGGGAGTCCAGCGACAGAGCCATTATGCCAACTGCAGATCCCAAAAGCTTCATTTTTTAAATTGAGTTTTCTGACCTTGTGCTTGTGCCCTGAAGACTTGCATGGCGATTTTCTGCTCCTCAACAAGTAAAGCACAGTTGATCTGGCCATGGAGACGTTTAGTGCACAGAGAGCCCCTGTAGTCCTGCTAATGTGTTTCTCATAAGAACTTCTGGTCTCGCAGCGTGAACCCCTCGACATCTGCCCAGGCACAGCCACATGCAGATTTTGGTGCTTTCCTAACCTTGTTGGTATAAGATAAACCATCCTACTAGCAGGAGTTGGGGACAGCCTAGTTTTGTTGGAGGCTGTATTGTAGAAAACCTTTGCTGTATGTCTAACGCTGGGCCATTCTAGGCACCTCTAGACACCGTCCCTGGAAGAGGCAGGAATAGCATTTTTTTAAAAATTATACTTTATTAGTATAGTTTTGACTTTACCACTGATAATTATTTATAAGAAAGGCATTTTTACTTTAAAGTGAAAAATGAAAATGCAGTGTTTTTAAAATTATTCATTTAATTGTAGCTTCTATCATCATTTTTTTTTTTTAAATTTGCTACAGGGTATGTGCTCACCAAAGAGAGACAGAGAGAGAAAGAGAGAGAAAGTAAGAAAGCAAGTTTCTAAGTCTGAGACTTGAACCGTGGTCAGCTATGGTAGGAGTCCAGTGTCTTAACCACTGTGCCCCCCTGCTGGCCCCTAAATGCAGTGTTTTTACCTTGAGTGGAGTATTAAGGCATACTCTTGAAATCTTGTGCCATTCTTTAATTACAAGTTACCATATTATTGTAATAAGCTTTTCATTAAAACAAAAACTTTTCATACCCTCTTAAAAATTGTCCTACATTTCTAAGAATTACATACGCAACATCCCTAATCCAAAAATTTTAAATGCAAAATGCTCAAAACACCAAACTTTTTGAGCACCTACATTATATCAGAAAATTCCACACATGACCTTATAGGATGGGTTGTAGTCGAGATGCAGTTCACATTGGGTATAATTCACATGTCTTGAAATCTGTGGGAAAAAAATCTTAAATTTGAGACATTTTTGGCCCCAAGTATTTTGGATAGGGGATAATCAACCTATATTATAATTTTATGATTTTTAGACTGATTCAGTAACAGTGTACAAAGATGTCCTAGTTTATATGGAACCACAGAGGAAAATATAAATTTAAATCTTTTTGATTCTTATCATTTCTCTCACAAATGTTTAGTCAGCTCTTTTTTATTTTATACTTTATTTTCATTTTAGACACTCACAAAATTATTAGCTCTTGAGTGATTTAGGCTAAATAAGTTGTATTACAACCCTGGAAACAAGCAATTTATTTCAACAGGTATTGAACATCTTATGTAAAGACACTCTGCTTATCATTTAAAGGACATACAAAGGCAAATCAAATCTGTCAGACCTGTTTTCAAAGAGCACTTCTAGAATGAGGAAAAAAGAATCTTTTCTGGTCATTTTATGAGAGAGCATCTGAGATGGCGACACAGAAGTAGCTACTGGGCAGCTTAAATAGCACACATTTATTATCTCAGAATTTCTGTGGTTCCTCAGTCCAAACACAGCTTAGCCTGCATCTGGCCAAGGTAGCCCTTGAAGTGTTGGCCAGCGCCAAGGTCTCATCTGGTAGCTAGATGGACCCACTTTCCAGCGTAGGTGGTTGGCAGAATTTATCTCCTTGTGATTATAAGACCAAGATCCCTAGATTCTTTGGCAGAATTTATCTCCTTGTGATTATAAGACCGAGACGCCCAGTTTCTTGCAAGCTTAGCTCCTGGGGGTGCTCACATACCTCATGACCCTCTCACAACATGGCTGGAAACTTCAGCATCAGCTGGGAAGAAAGTCTCTAACATCGGTCGACCAGGACAGCATAGTCTTGTCATCAAGGGTGAATATCTCATCATCTTTGCTGTAGTCTATTGGTTAAAAGTGCACCACCCACACTCAAGGGGAGGGAGTCATACAAGGAGGTGAACACCAGAAGGTAGAGATCATTGAGATTACCTTTATTGGTGTGCACCCTGGGTAGTTTCAGCCTCTTCCAGGATGTAAATTGAGTTATTCAGAATGCAGGCTCTGTGTCAGACCTAGCTAGGTTTGACTCCTGACTCAGTGACTGACCAGACTTATGAGCACTAAACCTCAGCTTTCTCATCTGGGAGTGGGGGTGAAGATCTATCTTATGGTGGTGTCAGGACTTAATGAGGTAATGCAGGTCACTGACTCAGGTCAGTGCCCAGAGCACAGGAAAATACTCAATACTGCTAATGTACATTATCACATTTTTGAGCCTCAGCCACCTTGAAGAATAAGTGATTGAAATGTTAATTTTTGTGAGCTCATTTGCCAAGTTAAATAAGTTGATGTGATTTTTCCCCCTAATTACCAGAAGATATGTGCATACTAGCAAAAAGAGAAAACACCCCCAATGGGGTTTGGTCACATTGCAATCTTTTTACCTCCATTTCTTCTTTTGGTGAGGATCCTGAGCATATACACGTTTGGTATATTTTTCAAGTCACCAGGGCTTGGATTCAAACCTTGGTCAGCCATGTGAGATCTGGCTTTGTATGCACAGTGTTTAGCCGCTGTACTGAAGGGCCGGCCCAAGTGTATGCTCTTGGTTCAGGATTTGAAACAATCTAATGAACTTTCTGTTATTTCAGTGTGAGTGTGAATGAATACATTCATAAATTCATGGAACTGGAAAAAAGGATGGTCTCTTGGAGTTTTTCTGTCAGTCTCCCATTTTACAAGTGAGGAAGCTGCAACCACATAGAAAATTTACTTTATTTGGCTAAGATGATGTTAGCCAAACTAGTGACTAAGCCAAAACTGGAATACTGACCTCTTTTTTCAAGTTACTGCCTTTTCTACAATGTTTAGCTATATTTCATACTTTGTAAAAGTTGCAATAAAAAATTTTTTACTCTACCATATAGACAGACTAGATACTCCTTTCCCAATGTGACAATAGTTTTAATACCAAGAAAGAGGCATATGCGTAGAAAAGTTCAAGGCCTAAAGCCTAAAATAAGAATTTGAAAGTTTTCTAATGACAAAACTGTCTTTTCAGCTGTCTCTATGGTATAAAACATGATTCGTTTAAAGTTTAACTTAAATGAAAATTTAAATTTAACTAAATTAGCTACTTACATGTGTACATGTGTCTATATTGAATTGAATTAAATTAGCTACTGAATTTGAACTAAATTACCTACTTTGATGTATATATAGGTCTATACTGATTGTGACTATACATTGTATTTGAACTGATTCCTAAAGGTACCCTATTGATAGTAATGAAGAGAATAAACAGCATAGAATCTTGTTAAAGCAGTATTTCCTGTATGTTTTAATCCATGAGAATTGGGAAAGAAGGCTTTATTATATTGCTTTCTTTTAATATCCATTTATCAGTCTCCATTTTTGTGCCAGATGTTTTTGCTAGTTGCATGGAGGAAAAGAAGTGTCACCAAAATTCTAGTAATCCTTCCACTCAGAGAGAACTACTCTAAAACATGCTGATAACCTTTTATATTTGTTTTCTGAAAAACAAATATAAGCTTTTTTAAAATTATGATTGCAGATGCAGTGGTGCTTATTGTAGAAAGAAACTAAATTATTTGTTGACGATAACATGTACGTTGATGTGCTTGATTGAGCCAATATACAATGTACTCTGGATGGAAAACTCATTTTGTATGTTGGAATGATGTACAGTGAATGAATGTAAATAAATAAATTAAAATAAAAAATAAATTAATTAATTTTTAAAAAATGATTAAAAGGCCTAACCTCCACCTCCCTCACACCAGCCCCAGCTCCACCCACTACAGGCATCTATACAGTGGTGCCTAGATTTTCGTTCTGAGAGTTAACATTATAACATCTCTAAACTATTTTTAATTCTAATTTTAGATTTATCAGCTTTACACAGTATTTGTTGTCTTCTTGTTACAAAATATGAAGAAACCATTTATTAAACTAGGAGGCTATCTTCTTTTCACCTTTCAATTTTTAAGACTGTTTTTACCTTGGAAAGATTTTCAGCATTTGTACTGCTGCAGTTATTTCTTGTACTTTTTCATAGGCTAGTTTAAAAATGGAAGGACCTAATAATCAGCATTCATATTATTATGATTATGTTACATATATTGGGTCATTGGAAAAGACATGACACATTTTTGCATAGAAGACATGGGAAAATACGCATGACTTTTCTGACAACCCAATACATTTATTTTAGAACTAAATGCATACATATCTATCAGAATGTAAATATTGTTCTAAGATTTTAGACTGTTGGGAGAAATGTATTAAGCATTCCAGTCTAAAACGTTTTTCATGTTTTTCTAGCTTTTCTCATTTCTGTTCAGCTGTTGCTCTTCTTTATTTCTCATATTATTTCTTTGAATACTATTTTCTGTCTTGATCTGTCTCTTAGTACTTTTGTCATGTAGGTTTCATGTTAGCAAATTTTCTGAGTTTTAGAAAACTTAATGAGGACACAGAGTAGAGATTTTATTTATTCTAATTCTGTTATATGAGCTGTATTTTTATCCATTTACTCTGGGTAGTTGTTTTGTTGATTTTTCTTCATCCTTCTCCTACTGTCAGTTTTCCTCATCTGCCCTCCAATTATCTTTTTTTTTAAAAAAAGGTTATTTTATTTTTTCTTTCAATTTGTATTATTATTAGTAGTACATTAAATCGCTATACATTATTTAGATTGTGAAGAGACATTACCCAGCATGATTTACACCTCAGTCCAGCCCGGTCGAGACTATTACACATCCTTGTCAACAGATAATAAACCTTATCTGTGTCCCACAAGTGTCTTACCTCTCCATTTCCCCCCAAATTTCCTTTTCTACATTCTTCCCATTGCTCACTCTCTTTCCCACTTTGTCTCTAGTGTCCATTACAATTTTTAATACTTTTATATTCTCCAGTCTTTCAGTCTCTACCATAGAGTGAAGATAGTCTGTATATGTTAAGTGGAGACATACAGTGTCTCTCTTTCATAGTGTAACTTGCTTCACTCAGCAACATATCTTCCATATCCATTCACTTTCTATCCAATTCCAGGACCTTGTTGTTTTTTATGGCTGAATAGTATTACATGGAGTATATGCGCCACAACATTTCAATCCATTCATCAGTTTGTGGACATTTGGGTTGGTTCCAAGTCTTAGCAATCATGAATAATGCTGCAGTGAAAATAGTTGTGCAAGCGGTGTTCTCCTGTCCTTTGGGTAGATACCCAGGAGTGGAATTGCTGGATCACATAGTAGTTTTATTTGAGGAACATCCATATCATTCTCCACAATAGCTGGACCAATTTACATTCCCACCAACAGTGTAGGAGTGTTCCCCTTTCACCACATCCCCTCCAGCACTTATCATTATTTGTTTTTTAAATCTTCACCAGCCTGACTGGGGTTAGGTGGTATCTCATTGTGGTTTTGATCTGCATCTCCCTTACAATGAGGGATGTTGAGCATTTTTTCATATGTTGTCTTCCATAGAGAGTTGTTTATTCAGCTAATTTTCCCATCTTTTAACTGGGTTAATCATTTTCTTCCGGATAAGCTGCTTGAGTTCCCTGTGTACTCTGGTTATCAGTCCCTCCTTATCTGAGGCACAGTTAACAAAAATTATCTCCCATTCTGAGGGTTGTTGATTCACACTAATTATGGTGTCCTTTGCTGTGTACAAACTCCCTTAATGTGATGTAATCTGACCTGTCTATTTTTGGGATTATTGCCTGTGCTTTGTGGGTCTTGCTTAAGAAGTCTTTGCCTACCCCAATGTCTTCCAGAGTTTCCCTAGTGTTTTCCATCAGTAATTTTATAGTTTGCAGTCTTAGGTTTAGATCTTTGATCCACTTCGAGTTGATTTTTGTTAATGGTGATAGACAGGGGTTCAGACTCATCTTTCTCCAGGTGGATACCCAGTTTTTCCAACACCATTTGCTAAAGAGGTTTCCCTTTTCCCACTAGATTGACTGGTACTCTTTGTCAAAGATGAGTTAATTCAGAGTGCTGCCCATAAGTTCAGTTGTTATCATCACTGGCCACTGGCATGAATTTCCTCAGCAGATTCCTCCACTAAATTGACTTTTTGGTGACTAAGTTTTTTTTCACACATAGTCTGTTTTAACCATTTTCCTATGTCAAAAATTCCAACATCATTTTTACTGGCTGCATAGGTTTCACTATAGTACAATAATACTACTTTTTCCCTTATTCTTGAGCACTTGTTTTTTTTTTTTTTTTCATTAAATTAACTTTAGGAGGAATATATTCACACATGTATTTTTTCACACATCCCTATAATTTTCATAATAATAATTTCTGAAATGATTTTTATGGGTTATGAAAGAATTCTGGTAGATATTGCTAAATTTTCTCTGGGAAAATTGTAGCAGTTCTCAGTTTCAAGTAAATACCCTTTGCTCACATGCTGTTGATAACAGTGGACATTATCATTCTTTTTAAACTTTATAATTGATATATATAAGATAGCATCTTATTCCTGTTTTTTTCTTCTTGTTTCATCGAGTTTCCCTAGTGTTTTCCATCAGTAATTTTATAGTTTGCAGTCTTAGGTTTAGATCTTTGATCCACTTCGAGTTGATTTTTGTTAATGGTGATAGGGGTTCAGACTTATCTTTGTGGGAGTGTCTAGCGCCTTAATTACTATGCCATGTGCTGGGCTCAGCCATGTGGGAGTGTCTAGCGCCTTAATTACTGTGCCACATGCTGGTCCCCTTTATTCCTGTTTTAATTTGGGTATTTGAACATTTTCATGAGTTTATTTTATGAATTGACTCTATCTTCCGCCTGCCTTGGTGGTAGGATGTTCACCGTTTTGTTTTGCTTTGTGGTTATTTTGGTACTATTAACCCTTTGTCATATGTGTTACAGGTTTTTTTTCTCAGTTTATGGTTTGCCTTTAACTTTTACATGTGTTTTTCTAAACATTTTGGTGCCATGTATATAATGCCATCCATCCTGTCTAGAGATTAAATTTTATCTATATATCTTGATTTGTTTATGACTTCTGTTTTTACACTAAATTTTTAAATCTATATAAATTTAGTTTGCAATGTGATTTGAGTAGAAACACATCTTTATTTTTTCATGAAATAACCACTTAGCTAGCCTATATTTTTATTGGTCGATTTTCATACTCCCCCTCCATTTGAAATCTCACCTTTGTCATACATACTAAACATTTTATAAGTACACGTGTATATCTGCCTAAAAATAACTTTCCTAGCAACATCTTACAGTTCCTGAAATTCCTAACAAGACCAACCTGTTACTTTACTGTTTCCAAAAAACACTTATGTATAAAATGTACAAACTATTATATTAAGCTTTATCCAGTATTTGCTTTGTATCTTAATTCTAAAGACCTGGCTAACTGGTGTCATGGTGGTTATGGAGATTGATTCCAACTGGTTGACTGTACAATTCAAGCCCTGGACCTGGCGGCTTGAAAAACACATCAGGTACATGTGCATGCATGCCCAAAGTCCTGAGAAAGAGAAATGGAGAAGGGATTGCAGCATGGCCATCTGCCATGAGGAGTGCTTTCTCACTCTCTCTGTTATGAGAACATGCATCCTCTAGCAAAAAAAATAATTTAAAAAAAGAATTAAAGACATCTAAAATATTTCCTTTAACAGAGTATTTATTATCAACCAGATTCTTTTTGTCAGCTTTCAACCTGTCAGGAGGAAAGGCAAACTGATAGTAAATGGAGGTCAAACATTATGAGTCTGAAGACTTCGGAGTCATGTCAGAGATAGAAAAGTTTAATCTTCTTGTTTTGTGGGGGAGAAATATTAGTAAACATTGAAAATTGAGGTAAAGAGCAGTCTTTGAATTTTGCGACCAGCAGTTAGCGTAATGGCTATGTCGCTGGACTCCCACATAGTCGACGGCTGTGCGAGTCCCGGACCCGGTGGCTTAACCTCATGCCAGGTGCGTGTGCGTGCGTGCCCAAGATCCCAAGAGGAGAATGGAGGAGAAGGGATTGTGGCGTGGCCATCCCCCCTGGGGGGTGATTTCTCGCTTTCTATCTCTCTGTCTGTCTCTGTCTGGTAAGCACATGTGCCCTATAGCAAAAACCTCTCAAAAAAAAAAAAAAAAAGAGCAGTCTTTGAATTTTAAAAAAGTAACTAAAATGTTTCTAAATTTCAGAAATTGTTATGTATTTATTGATTTCAAAATGGATAAAATGGACATAGCACTCTGAATAAAATCTTATGAACTCCATCAGAAATGTGACTAATTACAGTTTCCAAATGCTACTGGTTACTAGAGCAGTTTCTCCACCCATCTGCAGACATCACACTCTACAACTCCTCTCACTATAGATCCCAGCCACTGGTCAGGGCTTGATTTCATCATGAATTTCATCAGAAATAAAAGGCATAAGAGGCCTTCAAAAATTTAGTGAAAAATGCATACTACTCATGGATTTAAAGAAATGTTTTTTTCACCAAATAAACTCATACTTTCATTAATTTTTTTCACAAACTTTTTGAAGTACTCTCATACTAAGGTGGTGTAGGTCCAGTGTGAAGTATATGTCCTACTTTGTGAACCAACAGCAAAGCGAAGTTGATGAAGGGATTTTACTGAGAAAATAATTACTAGCATTCACAAAGCTGGCTAATGGGTCAAAAACCTGAATTTTGAGTTTTACAATGAACTGTATAGCCTTAAGTGTAAATATTCATTTTCTTTTTTTTTTAAGGCTTGTTTTGAACTAAATAGGCATTTACCCAGATTTCTTCTGTAGAACAGTTGCCACAAGGTGCTCTTGAAAAAATTTTAATGTCCATCGTTAAATCAATTAAGGGAAAGCTGTGTATTAGATCCTGCTCTTAGAAATGTACAATGTGGGGCCAGCAGATGGTATAATGTTTACATCACTGGACTGCCACATGGCTGACTGTGGTTTGAGTCCTGGACTTGGTGTCTTGAAACTCATGGCAAGTGCATGTGCACACATGCGTGCCCAAGATCACATGAGGAGAAGGGATTGCAGCGTGGCCATCCTCCCTGAGAAATGATTTCTCACTTTCCCTCTTTCTTTCTGGTGCGAACACTGTCCCTAAGGCAAAACCTCTTAAAGAAAAAGAAAGAAAACAAAAGACAAAAAGACATATACAATGTGTAGTCCAGTATTAAAGCCTCTAAATAGTTTTAGAGGAAACAATCCCTTAATGTTTTAAATCCATTTCTTCACATCTCTAGCAACTATGCTTATTAAATTCACTTTTGGAACCTGTATGTGGCGCTGTATAAGGTTGAGTCATTTATAGTTCTAGTTCCAGTAAGAAGTTTTATCTTAAATATAAATAAGTTATTTTATACTTGGTGCTTTAATTGGTAATATCAATGTGGAATCTTCTTTTTTTATTTTTTTTTGAGAGATTTTTGCTATAGGGCGCGTGCGCTTGCCAGACAGAGAGAGAGAGACAGAGAGACAGAAAGCAGGAAATCACCCCCCAGGGGGGATGGCCACGCCACAATCCCTTCTCCTCCATTCTCCTCTCGGGATCTTGGGCATGCACGCACACACGCCCGGTGTGAGTTTAAGCCACCGGGTCCGGGACTCGAACCGCGGTCGACTATGTGGGAGTCCAGCGACATAGCCATTACGCTAACTGCTGGTCCCGATGTGGAATCTTCTTAAGAAAATACCAAAAATAAAACACCTTTGGAACCAGCAGTTGGTGTAATGACTATGTCGCTCGACTCCCATGTAGTCTACCAAGGTTTGAGTCCCAGATCCTGTGGCTTAAACTCACACCGGGTGCGTGTGTGTGCATGCCCAAGATCCCGAGAGGAGAATGGAGGAGAAGGGATTGCGGCGTGGCCATCTCCCCTGGGGGGTGATTTGAGAGAGACAGTGAGAGACAAAGTGAGAAACCACCTCTTAGGAGAGATGGCCATGTCACAATCCCTTCTCTTCCATCCTTCTCCTAGGATTTTGGGCACAGATGCACATTTTCCCAACGTGGTTTTCAAGCCTCCAGGTTCAGGGCTTGAACCACGGTCAGCCATGTGGAAATCCAGCACCTTAGCCACTATTCCCTACTGTCCCCAGTACTCATGTATTTTTAAACACAGCAACAGAAAGAATCATTAATTTGTACTGTGACTACCAAAACTTTGTTTTGGAATTATTAGGTAAAGACAGGGTTGAATGTTTTCCTACTTTGCAAGAGTGCTATTTATTACCTCAGCTTTTATTTTAAAAAAAGTTCCTACAAAGTGCATTTGGTGTTAGGTTCTCTTTACATCCAACATATGTTTTCTTTTGTTTAAGATAATTTCAGCTATTGGTAGCTAAAATATATCTAGATCCTTAGGGATCGTTAATATTTATTATGCATAAGTTTATGTTTGACTTCCTATGAAGAAAGTTTAGAGGTAAATCAAAGTGTTTTCATCTTGTTTATAGGATGGGTGCTGCAGATAATATATATAAAGGACGGAGTACATTTATGGAAGAATTGATTGACACAGCAGAAATAATCAGAAAAGCAACATCACAGTCCCTGGTTATCTTGGATGAGTTGGGGAGAGGGACAAGCACTCATGATGGAATTGCCATTGCTTATGCTACACTCGAGTATTTTATTAGAGATGTAAGTATCCTGCATATCTAATTAAAATGTAATTTTAATAATATAACTTTTAATTGATAAATCATAATTATATAAATTTGTGGAATCAATTTAATATTTAATGTATGTAAACCATATGAGGTATCTAGTTTAGCTAATTAACACATCCATCACTTCATTTACTTAACTCTTTTGTTGAGTTGTTTAAGTTCTTTGTAGATTTTAGGATAATAAGCCTTTATCAGACTTTTTTCTCTTTTTTTTGGCAAATATTTTCTTCCAGTCTGATACTTGTTTTTACATTGTATTTGCATAGCAAATTTATTTTAGTTTTAGTAAAGTCCAGGTTACCAGTTCTATCTTTCATAAATCATGCTTTGATGTTATATCTCAAAAGTAATCGGTAAACCAATCTAGTTTTCTTCTCTGTTATCTTATAGGGATTTTATAGTTATATGTTTTACATATAGGTCTGTGATCTATTTTGAGTTAATTTTTGTGAAGGGTATAATGTCTATGTCTACATTCTTTTTTTTTTTCTAATGTGAGATGTCTGATTATTCCAGCACCATTTTTTGAGAAGACTATCTTTGCATCATCATCATATAGCCTTTGCCCTTTCTCAAAAACTAGTTGACTCTATATTGGGTCCATTGCTGGGTTCTCTGTTTTGTTCGTTTATCTGTTTTTTCTTTTGCCAATACAACACTGTTTTGATTACTATAATTTTATATCTGGAAATTGGGTATTATCAGTTCTCCAACCTTGTTTTACTTCATTGTTGTATTCTAATTATTTTGCCTCTGCATATAGACTTTAGAATCATTTTGACCATATGCACAAAATAGCTAGCTGGGATTTTTTTTTTTTTTTTTTGGTGCTGAATTTAGTCCATAGATCGAATTGGGAAGAATTGACATCTTGGCATATTGAGTCTTTGTATCCATGAACATAGGCTATCCTCTTCATTTATTTAAGTCTTTGATTTGTTTCATCAGAGTTTTGTCATTATCCTCATAGATCTTGTATATGTTTTGTTAGGTTTATTTCTAATTTTTTCTGGTAGTGAGGAAGTGCTAATGTAAATGATATTTTGTTTTTTAATTTCAAATTTTACTTTTTCATTGTGGCTTTATATGAAATATAAAGCCAACCGTGACTGGGTAGATGAGGCAGCAAATGCAGGATGCTCCCTCACCCCAGTCCATCCAGAGTTCCTGTGTTCCTCCCCACCCATCCCCACTGTGCTCCACCACACTCCCTCGAACACCCCAGCTGAATATCCTTCTTTGCTTTATTCTTTTTTGAGGGAGGGAAGCATGTCAAGCACTTCTAGTCAGCCATGTTACCTGTAGTTCCTTCACAACATTCTTGTGGATAAAAATAGTTATTTTCCTGGTATTTTGTGATCTCTGGATGGAGAAGAGATCAGAGAGAAGTGAGGGAGGGCACGTATTGTTGCTGTGAGCTGAGAAGGGCGTCAGGGAGAGCTGTGCTATGTCTGAACCCTCAGGTCTACTGGCTAGAAGTGCCTGTCAGCTCAGGGAAGGGGCCCCATGGAAGAGCTGGTCCAAGGATCCTTCAGGGCAGAACATGAGAGCAGCTTTTTAAAGAAACCCTGTCTTAATAGGTTTATTTGTGATTGTTATGGGAGAGAAAGCCAGTATTCTGATGTTTCATAAGATGAATGACAGGTGAGTCAAAACTGGTTATTTAATTATCCCTTAAGCTAAGTTTTAGACAAAAACTGCTGCTAACTTTCTTCAGGAGAGGGGTTTTTATTAGGTCATTGGGAAAGTCGTGACATATTTTTCTATGCAAAAATGCATCATGACTTTCCCGATGACCTAGAATACATAGTAATTGTGTCTTAAAATAATGCTACAAAATGCCATGAATCCATACTGGCACAAGCAAAAAACAAAAATCAAAATGGTGAGGGTGTGTGGGGAGAAGGGAAGGTGCTGCCTTATAGAATACCAACTAATAATTGGGGAGAGAGTTTTAAATCCACATTCAATATCCACCGTAATAATAACTGATTCAGGCAGCAGTGATTAATAGACGGAAAAATGTTTGGATAAAATATTGATGGAGAAAAAGATATTCACATAGTCTCCAGGTGTCTCCAAAAGGTTTTTAATTAATTACAAAGGGAAAAATTTACCAGTATAAAGAAGGGATCTTGTGGGCACCCATGTAAACCAAATAATCAAATTTAGCATTCCTATCAATGGGTCAAATTAACATCTCGTACCACCAGGTGCAATGTATTGGAAAGGGTGCATCACCTATATATATGTATGACATCTTCCTGGCAATAATGTTTTGTTTTGTTTTTAAGTTTTTGCCATAGGATGCATGTGGTCACCAGAGAAGAGAGAGACAGAGACTTACAGAGAGAGGGAAAGCAAAAAATCATACCCTGCCTCCTAGGCGAGATGGCCATGCCACAATCCCTTCTCCTCCATTCTTCTCTTGGGATCTTGGGCACACGTGCACACATGCCTGGCATGATTTTCAAGCCACCGGATCCGGGACTCAAAGCACTGTCACCCATGTGAGAATCCAGCTGCCTGAACCACCGTACCACCTACTGGTACCCTTGACAATAATATTTAATCTGATTCTAGGAAGAAACAATCAACCAAATTCAAACTGAAGGACATTATGCAAAACAGCTATCTTTGGTGGTTCCAAATGTTACTGCCATAAAAGATAAAAAAGGAAAAAAGTTACTAGGACAATTAGAGAACTTTATGGACCATATGTTTTATGAGTGTTATGGCCCATAATACTCAAAAAGTAGTATTATTTTCTTGAGTATAATCATTTTATTCTAGATACATAGGAGGATATCTTGTTCTTAGAAGAGAAGACCCTTGGGCGAGTCCATGGCACAGTGGCTAAGGTAACTCCTCAGGGCCAACTATGCAGTTTGAGTCTGTCTCAGGAGCTGGAGAAACATACTGGGTACATGTGTGTGTATACCCAAAATCCCAAAGGAGGGAGAGGCATAGGCAAAGGGATTGTGGCATGATCATACCCCTTGGAGAGTTGCTTTCTCACTTCCCTTCTCTCTCTCTCTCTCTCTCTCTCTCTCTCTCTAGTGAGTGTGCATGTCCTCTGACAAATTAAAAAAAAAAAAAAGGAAACTAGATCCTTAAGTATTTAGGAATCAAGTGTTGTGATGTTTGTAACTAATTCCCAGTGGTCCAGGAAAATGTGTGTGTGTGTGTAAAGAGAGGGAAGAGAGGGAAGAAAGGGATATGACAAAATAATAATGATTGGTTATTTTTAAAAAGGGTATGTGGATGGTCATCGTACTTGTCTTGCAACTTTTATGAAGGTTTGGAGTTTTTCAAAACAAAGTTGAAGAAACGCTTTAATTAAAATAACATGTTAGAGTAAAAATAACATGTATTTTATGTCTCGCTGCTTTAGGTAAAATCCTTAACCCTATTTGTCACGCATTATCCGCCAGTTTGTGAACTAGAAAAAAGTTACTCACAGCAGGTGGGGAATTACCACATGGGATTCTTGGTCAATGAGGAAGCGAGCAAACAGGATCCAGGTATGCAGTATTCCTACAGGAGGTACAAGGGAATATTACTGCTTTTCACATTTGACAACTCACAGTTTATAGCAGCGTGAACTGACTGCTTATTAATAATGAAATTGTAAATGGTGGCTATAAATAGCATTTGTCCAAATTCATTTTCTGTTGTTTATAGGTTAGGATCAAGTAGAGAGTGCATGTTTCCTTGCTGCTTCAAGTGCTGCTCAGGTTTTCCTCATCCAGTTGGTAATGGTAGCCCTTTTTCTACACATGGGGAGAGGGAGGGCCTTACATCTCTCCTAGGGCCTTTCATTCTTACATGATTCATCTCAGAAAAGAAGCCTTGATAGTTGACTGCAGAGTTATTAGTCATCTTCATAAATGCCTCATATTTTCCTCAAAATCTCATTTAGCATGACATACTGACTAAGGGCCAGATACTGTTACTGGACATATGGTTCATGTTAATATTACAAGGAAACTGTATAGCAGGCACGTAAGGTGGCGTGTCCATGCCAGCCACTTGGGTGGGGCTAAACTAAGCCTGGCACCCACATCTTCTGCTTCCAGCCTCTCCTCTTTCTACATGAGCTACTGTGGGGGTTCTCCAACTTTTTTTTTCTTTTAACCTTTTTAGTTACTACTAATATACAAAAATGAGACATTTTATGATGAACACCATTAGCGAATAGAAATAAACTTGGGTGCCATAAATAATATAGTAGACTTTAGCATAATCTTTTTCCTGTCCAGTAGAAAATTTTTAAGCTACCAGCCTGTGGGTCTGGGGTACTTGGCACAATTGGTGTGCTACAATGGACAATCCATTATCCAAGACATTCCAGAGTCCAAATTTTATTTTGGAAAGGTAATAAGAATGGACCTGAAAAAGAAATCAGGCAGTTGGGCCAAATAAAACAAAGCACTGGACCTAAGATAAATTTGACATTAGGCAATTCCTGCCTTTCACCACCATGCAGTCTTGACAAACACATCATAAATTCTCCCATGGAAGTAGTTTTGTATCTATTCATCGACATCCAAAGTGACAGGAGGAGACTCATAAGCTAAAACCCAAGGGACAAACAAAACCGAGTTCACCAGCAGGGAAGGAGAGGAGTCGGTGCCACTAAACATTCGACGTGAACTGACTACTAACCCCGAGCATTATACCTTTCCCTTGAGTGTTCTGGCATTTTAGTTCATCAATTTAAATTTTTATCCACCAACATAAATTTTAAAATTAAATGGTGCTGGGGCCAGATGGTGGCACAGCAGTAAAACATGACACTGTGCTGTGCCGACCTCCATAGCGGGGTCCAACTTCATATCTGGACACCTCCCTGAACACTGCAGGTGCAGTGGGGCTGGCTGGATCATAGCATCGTGTTGGGGGTGCTGTCTCTCTCTAGCTGTTTATCTCCCACACTTGTGGAATAAACAGACAAACAAGCTTTAAAAAAAATTAAACCACAAATGGTAGGTGGTGGTTAAGGTGGCTGGATCCCACATGGCCTGCTACACAGTTCAAGTCCCAGACCCTGAAGCTTGAAAAACATGCCAGATGCATCTACATGGATGCCCAAAATCACAAGAGAAGAATGGAGGAGAAGGGATGGCAGAGTGGCCCTCCCCCCAGGAGTACTTTTTCACTTTCTGTCTGTCTCTCTTGGTCTCCCTCTGGTGACTGCACATGTCCTGTAGCAAGTTTTTTAAATCCATAAATTATGGATTGTCAGTTTCTCAGGCTAAAACAGTCTGTACACATGGAACATAATTTTGTTTCCTGAGTCATCCACTGCTTTCTTTCTACTCCTGCATCATTTCATGCATATCTTTATTTGGTTTTACTACAGTCACTTTTATCCTGTAAGGAAGATGGTCATTATCCTTATGCAATAGGTGAAGCAATAGTTTAAAATGGTGAAGTGTGACCTGACCAAAATCACCACTATAGCTGGATTTCAAACTCATAGCTGACTGCAAAGCTCTTTCCACACTGCATCGATATAGCCAACCTAAGTTTAAGAAGAAGAAGAAAAAAGAAATGGTCATAGATTATAAGCACCTGGCTCTCTCTGCCTCTGTCTTTCATCCTACACAGCACATACCACACATGCACATATGCACACACACACACCACCATGCGCACTCACATGCACACACACACCCCACACCACACGTGCACACACACACACACACACACACACACACACACACACCACAAAGAGGGGTAAAGGAGTCCCAAGGCAGTACATAACTACAAAAAGCCCTGCCAGGTAATATGGGAGAGTGGCCACATTCTTCACCTAAAAAGTATGAGAATGACCATAATGACCTTCAAGTGGAGAACCACATGTGGAGATGAACTTGGCCCCTGTGAGTACTGAGGTGCGTGAACACGGTGTTCAGAGCCGTATGATACTGGCTGTGATCTCGCTGTTCATGTAGAGAAGAGTGTTGTTATGGCTAGCTTTATAGCTGTCTGTCCAGATATACAAATTACACATAAAAAGTAAAAAAAAATAAAAATAAAAAATCAACAAGGCAAATTTTCTTTTTTTTTTTGAGAGATTTTTGCTATAGGACGCGTGCATTTGCCAGAAAGACAGAGAGAGACAGAAAGTGAAAAATCACCCCCTGGGTAGATGGCCACGCCACAATCCCTTCTCCATTCTCCTCTCAGGATCTTGGGCACACATGCACACGCACCCAGTGTGAGTTTAAGCCACCAGGT
The DNA here is from genome assembly GCF_000334495.1 of Tupaia belangeri chinensis. Taxonomy (NCBI): domain Eukaryota; kingdom Metazoa; phylum Chordata; class Mammalia; order Scandentia; family Tupaiidae; genus Tupaia; species Tupaia belangeri. The sequence continues at coordinate 3,881,295 of NW_006159563.1, read as the reverse complement.
TGGGGATCGAACCACGGTCAACTATGTGGGAGTCCAGCGACATAGTCATTACGCTAACTGCTGGTTCCAACAAGGCAGATTTTAAGTAGGGTTGTGAAATGTAGTAGACTCTCAGTAAACACTGGATGAATGAATGGATGGATGGACAAATGGGTGAAGGGATCTTGTTTTAGAAAGTCCAGTGTCAAGGCTCGGTTTTACAGGAGAGCTTGGGACAGGGAGATCAGTTAGGACTTCACCGGTTGAGTGATAGACTACATTTCTATCTTACAGTGAGGAAGTTTTGCTTTTCTGAGTGCCTACCGCTGTCCACTCCACTCAGTCTGTGAGTGTCAAAGAGTAACAAGACATGATCCAGATTTGCAGACAGTAATTTCTACGTGCTTTTCCCCTAACCTATTCCCGCCCACTTCCTCACCTGTTCTTTGTGATCCTTACTTTTTTTTAGAAGGCAAAAAGTATTCTTAGTGCTTTGTAATAGAAGTTTGAGTCTGTATTCCCGAGTGTCGCTATTCTTTTCACCTCCCACTTCTAGCACCCCTTAGAAAGCTATTATTTGTCTCTTGCTGAATTCTTAAAAGAGTGTAAGGAAAATTCCATTGTCCTTTTTCTCAGTTGTGTTCAGTCTGCTGGCTTTTTAGTTTTTAGCTGATAAAACAATGAAAGCATACACAGTTATCAAATGAAGTAATGTATGAGGAAAAGCTCTTTTTAACCTTACAGTAAGTATATGAGGGTCACAGAGATCCTTGTAAATCTAGTCCATCTTGGACATTTTTGTAACACAGACCAATTATACTGAGCTTCATAAGAAAAGTTCCAGGGACCAGCAGACTACATGGTTAAGGCGCTGGACTGCCAAATGGTCTGCCATGTTTGGGCCCCAGATCTGATGGCACAAAAATCACATCAGGTGCATGCGCATGGCCCAAAATCCCAGGAGGAGAATGGAGAAGGGATTGCAGCATGGACATTCCCCTTGGGGGTGATTTTCCACTTTCCCTCTCACTGTCTCTCTTTGTCTCTCTCTGGTGCATGCCCCATGGCAGAAACCTAAATAATAATAATAATAATAATAAAACAGAAGAAGAATGTTTACAAAATCCTTAGGAGCTTTTAATTTGTTGGGACCAACAGTTCGCATAATGGCTATGTTGCTGAACTCCCATGTGGTCGACCGTAGCGTGAGTCCCGGACCCGGTGGCTTAAACTCATGCCGGGTGCATGTGCGTGCATGCCCATGGTCCCGAGAGGAGAATGGAGGAGAAGAGATTGCAGCGTGGCCATCCCCCCTGGGGGGCGATTTCTCGCTTTCTATCTCTCTGTCTCTCTCTGTCTTTCTGGCGAGCGCACGCGCCCTATAGCATGTATAAAAACCTCTCCAAAAAAAAACTTTTAATTTGTCACAAATTTAACTGTATGTTGCACTTAGTATTTTTATAAATTATATCTCAGTTTTTTTAAAAGTTATAAATTCATGTATAAATATTGGGTTGTCAGGAAAGCCAGGATGCGTTTTCGTATAGAAAAATATGTCACGACTTTTCCGACAACCTAATGTATGTGTTGCTGACTGACTTCCCCAGGAAGCAGATTCAGAGATTTTTATTCAAGACTCTGACTGCGTATGCTACTGATACTGACAGGAAGTATTGGCTGTGGGACAGTCCACCATAAGGCTTTAGCCAGCCCTGCAGAGAACTCTGAGGCCAGAGTTCTTCAGAATTATCTCAGCTTGGGGCAATGGAGACACACCTTCGTACCGTTTGTTAGTTATGTTTATTAATTTGGGGTAATTTACAAACAGTATGCAACAAATTATGGCCAAAAAAACAATTTCAAACAGCACCCATTACCGCATACATTCTGCAGGTTACCCATTCAGGGGCAATTTAGCTGAGCACCTCTAGCTCGGGTTCAAGGTGTTAGTAGTTAGTTCAGGGCTTGAAGGCGCACTCTGCTTCCCAGCCCACTCGCAAAGCTTTTGGCAAGCCTCCAAATATCTCCTTTCAGGCTCGCCCATGGAGCTGTTGGCAGGCCTCAGGCTCATGCTGGCTGTTAGTGGGAGACAAGATTTCTTCCATGTAAGCTTCTCCATAGGGTAGCCCAGAGCATGGCGGCTGGCTTCCATCAGAACAAATAAGCAAAAAGTGAGAGTGTCCATGACAAAGGCCAGTCTTTTGTAACTTAATCTCTGAAGTGACAGTCTATCACTTTTGCCATATTCTGTTCTGTAGAAGTGAGTCACTGGATCCAGCCCACACTGTGGGGAGGGAGTGACATAAGGGCATGAATGCCAGGATTTGGGCAGCCATCTTAGGGCTGCCTACCAACCCCCATAGCAACCAGCTACCTGTGCAGGCTGCCCCGGAAGTGCAACTCTGGGTGACAAAGCTCTTTGTTCAGCTGAGGCAGCTGCAGCAATCCCCAAAAAAGGCGTACAACTGAAGGCTCACCTTTCTGAGTGCTGGAGGTGTGGGGGGGGTATAAACCCGTTAGTCCCAAGTGGGGTCTGGGTGGTACTGTTACTGGACAAGTGGGAGCTGAGCTGAGTATGTGAAATACTCAGTGCTTTGGGTCCAGGTGTCTAAGATTGGAGACCTGTCTTTAAATGCAGAATGAAAAACTACAAACACAAGTAAAGTAGGAAAAGAGAAGTTTTAATACAAAAGAACAGATTTTGTTTTTAAGATATTTTTCCCATAGGGTGTGTGTGTGTGTGCACTGGCGAGAAAGACAGAGATAGAGAGAAGGAAAGTGAGAAATCACCCCCCCTCCCAGGGTGGATGGCTACCACTCAATCCCTTCTCCATTCTCTTGGGATTTCAGGCACACTCGCACATGTGCCTGGCATGAAGATTTTTAACAGAAAAAAAGATACACCTACCCCCACGCCAGAATGGCATGCTGGTGGGCAACTGGCAGAGAAGGACAACTGTGCTGAGAATAGGGATGGTGTTACTTTTATTGTGGGGTCTTGTCATGAATAGTTAGGTGAAGAGATTTGTTGAATTGGAGGGCTTTTATGTGTGCTTGTGTGTTTGTCCCTCAGGTAAGGAATCTGGTTACCTAATTATGCATGCCCAGTGAGGACTTTGAAGGTCTGGGGGGGGGGACTATCTGCCCTATTAGTTTATTGCCCCAGTGGGAATTAGGATGTTGACCTAGCATCTGAGTGAGATAACTTCTCCTCTCTTGGTGCCAGGGGATCTAGCTTCAGGATCTCGCTAGATCTCTGGTAACAGTGATTGATGTGTCAAACATCCCTTTGTTGGCAAATTGGGACTCCCTGCTCATAATATCTATTCGAACAGTTGTAAACAGCACCTATCTCAAGATGTATAACATAGCCCAAATATTTAATAAACTGGAATTTCTCAGTTTTATTATTTAAACTGTACAACATTTTATTTCCTTATTTGTTTTTAAAGGAGAAATTAAAAGTATTCCATGTATCAGAAACATTCTCTTTTTGATATAGAAGTTCAGTCCAAATTTTTGCAATGAATCATTATTAAAAACAATGTTGACTGAGTTAAAACATAGATCCTAAATGCATTCTCAAAACAGTATTTTACCCTTTTTCTGGATATGTAAATTCTAACAAAGTTATAAGGATGTTGTGTCTTCTTTAATCCTCTTATTTCAACTTTCAGCCATGGTTTTGATCTTTTTTATTTAAATTTCTGGGATTTTATTTTGGTGGTATCGAATAATCTGAGGTGCACTTGCAATAAGATTGCAATTAGACCTAAGTGAGAAGGCAATCCCTCACCCCCATGGGGCATTGTCATGCTGCAATTCCTTCTCCTTCACTTCTCTTTTGTTTAAGGATTTGAGACATACACACATACATAGACACACACAGCCATTGTCACACCCATTGTGTTTCTCTAGCTGCTGTGTCTGGTTCTTGAACTGTGCAGTAGGCCACACAGATCCAGCTGCCTTAACTACCATGCCATAGGCTGGCCCATCTACATTTCAAAATGATCTCAGAATTATACAAAGCAAACTTTCATAGCTGTGAAGAAAATCTTTTGAGACATATGCAATATTAGAAGAACAAGGAACTATTTCTTCTTTCTAGGTTGGTGAAATAGTATTTCAGAAGTGATTGATCTTTTTTATTTATTTATTTATTTATTTATTTATTTAATTCCATAGGTGAAGAAGAAGAAGTCCCTGATTTTGTCACTTTTCTTTATCAAATAACCAGAGGAATTGCAGCAAGGAGTTATGGATTAAATGTGGCTAAACTTGCAGATGTTCCTGGAGAAATTTTAAAGAAAGCAGCTTACAAGTCAAAAGAGCTAGAAGGCCTGGTAAATACGAAAAGGTCAGAATGACTGTGCTACATTTTTTGGTTTGTAATAAAACCTGCCAAGTTTCTAAGGAAGAGGATTGTCCTATAAAAGAACATCAGGTCTACTTTTAAGCACCTTTTCAAATAATCTGAAAAATTTAATTAAACTGAAAACAGCCCTTGATAGAGCTCAGATAAATTCATTACTTCTTTCTTTTTCAGCCCATCATTATCAGTGAGATCTTTATTAAAAGTTGTTAAATTAATTTTTCAGTCATTTTGCTAAAGAACTAATTTAACTCCTTAATGTGTGCCACCATATTAGTTGCTTAAAACACTCAATTATGCTAAAAGTTGCTGAAAGACACTCTAATATTTAGAACTATAGAGGACTTCGACTCACATGCTGCATTCAGGTATGCAATGATTACATTCAAAGATTAAGACTTCTGATGGGACATGAATGAAAATAGTAGTATGTAACTGTATAGCCATAGTCAATATTCATGTGTAAGTTGTTTTGTAGATTGTGACAAATTTTTAATTCTAAACTGACTTCTCTGTCACTTAGAATGCTTAATTAGTGTATATGCTTTACACGTTTTACCACTAATATCTACACAGTATATAAACTAATCTCAACATAAGTCTGAGGTATATTTCAGGATGAAGATAGTCCTAGGAAAATGTCATATAATAAATAGCAAAATATAGCCTTTTGTTTTTTAAATATAAAAACAACATAAGCTCCCTATCTCCCAGCTGCCCTCACTTGCCCTATATGGAAAGTCTGATTCCTGAGACCAGCGCTAGTTCCCTAGTTGCTAACCACGTGACCATGAGTGAACAAATTGTTGGTCAGATGGAAAATCTTGACTGGTGACTTGACCACCCTGCTAAGCCAGGGACCACTCGAGAATATTATACTCAAGACTATTATTTAGTTCAGGACCTTAGTGCCAAGTTTCAATATTGAAATATTAACATTGGGTTGACTCCAAGGCCTGGTGGTTAAGACAGCAGATCTCACACGGCCAATAGCATAGTTTGAATCTCGGAACTGGTAGCTTGTAAAATTTGCCATATGCACATGAATGTGTGCCCAAAATCCTGATAGGAAGGATAGAAGAAAAGGGATGGTGGTATGATCATTCCCTATGGGAGGTGGCTTTCCCCCACCCCATGCATGCACAGGCATTCTGGCAGAAAAAAAAATAGTAAAATAAAAAACATTAAGAAGGAATATTAATATCTATAACATTAAACAGTTACTACTTTGTATACTTAAGTCCAATGTACAGTTAGGTACAATGTGCCTTTTCTTTTTCTGCTTCCTTCCTCTCAGGAATCTGCCTTGCATTCCATTCTTAGCAGTAATAGACAAGGGTCAACCAAGCCTACAAGAGCCAGCGTCCTGCAAATGACACAGCTTGCTCTGTTGACACACTCTTGGATTATTTCTCCAGTACCAAATCGGAAGCCAAGTGGTGTAATCACTTTCAACCTATTTCTGTGAGAAGGCAGATAGGCAGATTAATACCATTTTTTTTTTTCAGAGAAACTGTTATCTACTAGAACTTGAGTAAATGGGTTTATATTTCTCTGCCAGATACAAAGACAAATTTAAATCTTTTGTTGTCTTATTATTACTGCTCTTTTTTTTTTTCCTGAAGAAACTCTTGGGTTATCAGAAAAGTTATGATGCATTTTTGCATAGGAAAACATAGAAAAAATATGTCATGACTCTTCTGACAGCATAATGATAGGAAACTTTGCTGCGAAGGACATGTGAAAGATGGCAGTAAAACTCCATAGCTTATACTTGCTGCTAAGAGCAAGAAAATGTACACATTACTTAAAGTATGTTAACTCTTCCAACTAGTTTGTGATATTTTTAAGTTCTCTAAATGTATCTTGAAAAAATGAGACTGACCAAAAGAGGTTGCATTGGGATGGAATCTAATCACTTCCCAAGACACTGCATTTGTCATGGTCTATCTCTTCACCGGAAGTGCTTATCACATCAATTCACTTGGCCAGATCAAAGAAATTAAACTGAATCTGTGCCTTCCTGGAGATTTGTTGTAAGGGTTAATAGGTACTGAGTGCTTGCTGTGTGCGAAGCAGGTCTGAGCAGTCATTTGCAGCTGCCTGGACACTTTACAGTTAGTCTTCTTACCGCTTCTTAACCGCTTTACGTACATGACAACCTCTTGAGTCAGGCATTATTGTTATCCCCATGTTATAGATCGGGGGAATTAGGCCGAGCAAGGGCAGGAAACTGACCCTGGGTCACACAGTAATTGGAACTCAGATATTCTGGCTCCAGACCCCAAATGCTTAATTGGGTTGCTATTCTGTAGGAAAAAATTAGGTCCGTGTTAAGCTGGCATTTTGTTCGTTCATCAGCTAGCTTATTTTATTAATCAATTTTATCTTTCTTCCTGGGAACACTCTATAGGAATGTTTTTGTCTTCAGGTGCAAATAGGCACACACAGACTCTGGGAGAGTTAGAAGGGGGAGGAAGTCAGATTTGCCCCTCCCTAGAGGTAGGGATTTTAGAAGAAGGTGTGGAAGCAATAGTGGTGACCAGTAACCCCAATCCCTTGATTATAGCCATGACTCTGAAGGCTCTTTTCAAGAGAGTGACACTAAGAAAGTTTTCTAAACACAGAGCCTGCCTGGTGTTCTAATGCCATAGGCTTGTTACAGCTTTTGATGGGCTATATTGTCCCCAACCATTTCATTTATAAAAGAAGTCTTTTTTTTTTTTTTCCTGAAGGAAAAGGCTAAAGTGCTTCGCAAAGTTATGGACAATACATAATGCAAAAGACCTGCAAAAGTGGACAGAGGAATTGGAAATGGAAGGAATGCAGACTTCTCTTCCTGATTAAAATGAAGACTACATTTTTGGGACAAAACATGGAGAATTAAAAATACCAACTGTACAAAATAACTTCCCAGTCACAGCACATCTTTGTGTGACATGTGAGCATAAAATTAAGGTCGTGGTTATATTCCTGTTAGAAACAGAAAGTCTTTTTCAGGTTCCTACTGTTCAAAATATAAAGGATTTTGAATATTAAGACTTTCATTATGTAATTAGAAAATTTTTATGTAATTACATAAAATCAAGATCTTCTAAATAAAGCGTAAAGTGATAGAATGCAATTCATGAACTTTTGGAGAATGATATAAAAATTTAATTCACATTTTTATTTGTTTCAATTTATATATTTGGCAGTGGTATAAAGACAGGAATTCTTTCCATTTGAACTAGAATAATTTCGTAATACCACTAGCTTATTTTTCACGAACATAATATATTTTGATAAGAAATAGCATTATCAAGCTTTTAGAAACTAGAGTCCAGAAGGAATAAGGTTGTATGACATTCAAAAGGTTTAAATATTGTTACAATTTTAAGCAACTTAAAAGACTGTCAGATGAAATTATTTGTCATTCATTTAAGTAATAAATATTTAATGGATATTTGCTATAGACTGTGGTACATCCTGTTGCATTTCAGTGTTTTCATATATTTGGCATTTGTCCTTTTTCAGGTTTAATTATGGGACCAAGGTTGCTGCCCCTGCCAGAGCAGGGCACAGAGCTGAGCTTTGTTTGGGGCCTTCTCTTGACCAGCACAGCAGATGTATGCTCTGTGTGGTCGGGGCCTTAGAGCTCTGAAGATTCATTTCCTCCCTACAAGTTTAGAGCTCAACTGTGTCCCTGAGTTTTTTACAGCACTTACAATCTGGCTTGTCATATCCATGTGTTCTTTTTGTTTCTAAATATATGATCTTGTGCAAAGGCTTTCCATCCTATTTCCCACCCATTTATTATTCCTGCCCAACTAAATGTCTTTCCCACATTTGATGGGCACGTTTCTAATTCCTCTTCTTCTTTTTTAAAGTTTATTTCTTTTTTAGAGAAAGAAGCAGACAGAATCAGAGGCAGAGACAGAAAGAGACCGATAACCTTGACAGGGTATCACCACACTGCAAATTTCTCCCCAGGCTCCCAGCCAGCTAGGATCATAGGTACCACAGGTGCACCAGCACCTGTTCAGGTTGACCTTGGGTCTGAACTTGGGCCCCATGTGGCTTCAGTATCGCTCTGCCACAATAACACCATCTGGTTCCTTCTCGATTTTTATCTATAGTGGCCCCCATCAGTGACTCCAGACCAAGGAGTCAGTCCAGTGTCCTCAAGTTGATGAAAAGTGGTTCATTGCTTCACTTTAGAGTCACTTACACTTTTTAATTCACTGATTCTCAACCTTTCCAAAGTCAGGGTATGATGTAGTTTGATTGATTCCACCACTCTTCCAGAAGCATTAATGTATGAAGTGAAATTCTCAAACATGTCTCAAAATAGAGTTAATTGAAACACACTCTTTAACTTTTAAAAAGAACAAAATTGTTTCAATACTCTATATGACTATAAATGTTTTACATTCTTTCTACCAAGATTTCAAAGATAGTGCTTGTGTCAGACAGACCAGGAAGACATGAGAATGAATCCAGGAATGCCATTGTCATGCCAAAGGGAACCAGCAGTCATTGGGAATATCCGAGTGGAGTCACCGCTACCCATGGTTTGGTCTAGGCCAGTGTGTACATTCAAGCAGGTGAGGGCTCCAGGAATAGGGTGTCCCCGGCTGTGGCAGGACACAGTGTCTGGCAGCTGACAATAGGGAGCATTATCATTATAGGGGTAGATTCTCCAGCAGGAAGCAGGATATATATATATACACACCACATTTTATTTATTAGTTGAAGAAAATTTGAATTGTTTTTGGTTTTGACTGTTATGAGTTCTTCTGCTATGAATATTCATGTGTAGGTTTTTATTTGATGAAGCATAGTGAATTTTGTTTTTTCAGCTTCCCTCATAATTCTGATGTGCACTTAGATTCGTGACCCACTAGTCTCAAAGATTACAAATGACTAAATGATATTTGTAATTGTGTTGACAATCATTTGGTCTATCTCTTCTGTGCTTTATCTGTCACTCAGGACAGAGCATGGCACACTATAGACGCTACTAAATGCTTGTTCAAGTAGGAAAGAAAAAGCAGGGCCTGCTGTGACATCGTGGCTAAAGCAGTTGGATCCTTCATTGTTGACTGCATGGTTCAAGTCCTGGACCTGGTGGCTGGAAAAACATGCCAGGTATGTGTGCATGTGTGCCCAAAATCATGAAAAGAGGAAGAGATGAAGGAGAAAAGATTGTCGTGTTACCATTCCCTGTGTGTGTGGTGGGGGGGGGGATCTCTCTTTCTCTCTCTCTCTCTGTCTCTAGTGAGTACATGTGCCCTCTGGCAAATTAAAAATAGAAAAGAAAAACAAATCCATTTTAGGAACTCAGTGAAAAGATGCTTCTTTTTATAATCAATGCATCACTTCAGTAGGGATTCAAGATCCATCCAGAAGTGTGTTATATCTTAAAACAAGAAAAAAATTTTTTTTTCTTTTGACAGTGTGTCCAAGTTTGAAACTGTCGTCATGGTAGTGATGGTAATGGGCCTCTTGAAACGGTGCCCACTGCATGAATTTCAGAGTAAAGACTAGATTGAATCCAATGTGTTCTACAAATTAATGTTGACCTTTACTAAGTTCTGAGATCAATATTAATTACTGCTGTGCTGTGTAATTATAAAAGTGCTGTTTGATATTTCTCACTAAGGATATAGATGGAGGGAGACAGGGACTTGTAAAACACCATCTGTGGTTTCTAACTTCGCAGTTAAGGTCACTTCCTCTGTGGAACATTGTAGTTGGTATGTATGATTATTAAGTTTATTAACATCCAGGGACGTATTACAGTTGGGAGATATCTGTTCTGGTTTTCCTGGACTAGTCCTGGTCCACATTTGTTTTGCTGGTATATTTATTAAAACTCTCTTTAACTCAAAAGGGTCCTATTTTGTATGATAAATTATATGGTTACTCTGATTACAGCTGCTATTTTATGGGCACAGTCACTGATTTAAAGATCTTGAATGTCATTTTTAAAACCCATTTTTTTCTTACTCATTAGATGAAGGATTATTCCCCCCAAGACCTGCCAATTGTTTCTGCCTGTTCTTGATGAGGGCTTGGTGTTGTGGCATTTAGAAACCACAACTCTGCTAATTGGTATGTTAGGGCTTTGCTGCTTAATCCATCTTTGAGACTAAATCCCAAAGCCCGTTATCATCTGCCTTGTTTCCATGAAATCATGGCAAAGAATGTGCACCTGAATCACCATGCCCAAGGTCATTTGAGTTTTCTCTTCTGTTATCTTCTGGGAATTTTATAGCTTACATTTTACAGTTATCTATTTTGAGTTCATTTTTGTGAAGGGTATAAGGTCAGTATGTAATTTTTTTTCTTTTTTGGCATATGGTACTTGCACTTGTTGGAGAGAGCCAGAGACGGACAGAGAAAGGGAAAGTAAGAAATTACCTCCAACCCAAGGGAGGATGACCACACCACAATCCCTTCTTCTTCAGTCTCCCGAGATTTGGGTCAGGCACGCACACTTGCCCAGCATGATTTTTAAGCCATTGGGTTGTTGGGTCTGGGACTCAAACTACAGTTGGCCATGTGGGAATCCAGTACCTTAACTTCCACCTGCTGGTCCCTAAATTCTCTTCTTTTCTTTCCTTTTCTTTTCTTTCCTTTCCTTTTCTTTTCTTTTCCTTTCTTTTCTTTCTTTCTTTTTTATTTATTTAAGAGTGATTTTTGCTATAGGGAGCATGAGCTCACTGGAGGGACAGAGATAGAGACAGAAAGCAAGAAATCACCCTCCAGGGAAATGGCCACACCACAATCCCTTCTTCATTCTCTTCTCAGGATTTTAGACATTCATGTACGTGCACCTGGCATAAGTTTTAAGTTTCTGGGTCTGGGACTTGAACCACAGTCAACCATGTGGGACCCCAGTGATGCAAACATTACAAGTCTGCTGGTCCCTCCTAAATTATTTTTTGATAGATTATAATTTAGAGCAGTTTTAGGTTTTAGCAAAATTGAGCAGATAATAGACACCTTATTTTTAAACTGAGTATCCAAAGTGATCCCTATGCAGATAGTCAAAGAATTGAGTTTCTTTTTAAAGAATTATTTTATTTAACTTTATTTAATTATTTATTTATTTTAATTTGACCAGAGAGGGACAGAGTGAGAAAGAGAGAGAGAGAAAGTGAGAAAGCAAATCGCCAGGTCCAGGACTCAAACCACGGTCGGCCATGTGGGAACCCACCCTTAACCACTATGCCATCTGCCGGTCCCAAGAATTGAGTATACTTACCAATTAAGAATTGATAAGTATAGTTCTAAGGCCTTCAAATTCTTACTATCAAAAGAAGCAACTTCTGCAAATAATAACAGGCCTTTAATTTATTCAAACTCTGATTTTCTTATAACAAGAACATCAGGCAAAAGCAAATATTCCAGGTTGCATTTTTGTGTTATAAGATTTAGAAGAGCTGGAACCAGCAGATAGTGTAATGATTATGTTGCTGGACTCACATGTAGTCAGCCACAGTTCAAGTCCTGGACCCAGCAGCTAAAAACTCACGCTGGGTATGTGTGCATGCATGCCTAAGATCCCAAGAGGAGAATGGAGGAGAAGGGATTGCGGCATGGCCATCCCCCCTGGGTGTTATTTTTTGCTTTCTGTCTCTCTTGTCTCTCTGGCAAGTGCACATGCCCTATAGCAAAAATCTCTTTCTCAAAAAAAAAAAAAAACCAGTTTAGAAGAGTATAAAGAACATGCATGATGCCTCAAGCTGCTCACAAATGGGATTTTATATTTTGAATAATATTTGAATTAATATATAGCATTACCACAAAAGGAGATAATAAAATATTTTCAGGCACTAACTCTGCTTTATGACCTTGAGCATTACGATTTCCTAGGCATCAATAGTTTTGGGTATTAACATACCGGCTAGGTTTCAAAAATGTTCTTTCACTGGAGGCACAAAAACATGATGGACTTAGAAAGAGTTGCTGGTGAACTCAGGAATTAACTTACACTTTATAAGCAACAAAGATGTGTGTGGAAATGAATGCAGAGCATTGGCAGGTTTAACCAATACCACAATGTTAAGTGCTCTTAGAACTATCATTCCTATCTCAGATAGACACCGTAAAATGAAATTTGGGGGGGGGGGAGGTTACTGAACTAATTTTCTCTTACACAGAGAAAATGGAATTCTATATTTATAGGAAAGAACAAGTTGAAACTAGTAACTTTGCTGTAGAAGTAACTACCAGAGACGTCAAGGTGTCTGATTTTAAATGTAAAGCATACACTTCTAAGTGGCAGGTGAAAGTAGGTAGTGGACTGTAAGACACCTAGTTATATGCAGGCAGTTTGCAACCAGCTTTAAAACAGAAGAGAAGGGGACCAGCAGTTGGAATAGTGAATGGCTACGTCGCTGGACTTCCATGTAGTCGACCACTGTTCGGACCCAGTGGCTTAAACTCACGCTGGGCGCGTGTGCGTGTGTGCCCACAATCCCGAGAAGAGAATGGAGGAGAAGGGATTGCAGCGTGGCCATCCCCCCTGGGGAGTGATTTCTCGCTTTCTGTCTCTCTCTCTGTCTTTCTGGCAAGCACACGTACCCTATAGCAGAAAAACTCTTAAAACACACACACACACACACACACACACACACACACACATACATACACACACACACACACGCAAGAAAAGTGTTATACAAATGTCCAACCATGGTTAGGACCTTGTTAAACTAAACGGATTCCTTAAGAATGGCAATTTTTTTCTTTATCGATGATAGTGTATGTTCACATGCACGTGAGAGTATATGCGTGAGAGAGATTCGAACACCCTCCACAGGGTCTGGGTGTGCTGCTGTCCCCCTTCTCCAGTCCTTCAGTGCATCGGATCTGGGACATTCACACAAATGCCTGTGTGTTTCTGACTGACCAGACTGGGCATTTTAACCACGGTTGCCCTGTGTGAAACAGCCTACCCTGAGTAGCACTTCACCACTGTACCATGAATCCACCCCCAGAATGGCAGTGTGTCATAAGTTCATTGATCTGTGTTTAAATGAATAATTGCAACGTGATATTTTTTGAGTTACAAGAACAGAAAGACACTAGCGGATACTTTGCAGAGAAAAACAGGACCAGCAGCTGAATCCAGGCTCATGGAAGAAAGGTGGAATTATTTTCGCCCTACAGCGTAGCTGTTTGTGTTTGTCACCGCTCAGCAGCAGGCTGCTGCTCCCTACTCCTGTTTCTCCCTAGGCGACTGGCCCACTCTTACAGTGAATAGCCTCCTTCTGTCTTGATTCTTGCTGCCCTGACACTGCCTGACTTTCTGCTCAGCTTCCTGTCTGTTCTCCGGCCTTCTGGGTTCCTACTTCTTTCTTTGGCTTGTATTTACTGCCCTCTTTCCAGGTGGCTCTATTCCTCCCCCCACTACCAGTGTCTTACCAACGACTCAGCTGTTTAAGGAGGAGCCTGGTTGGTGCTGGTAGACTTGGTTGTTCTGTTGGGTGATTTTTGCTTTGGGCCACCTCATGGGCAGCTGACTACCTGGAGAGTAGCAGCCCTCAGATCGGGCAGCCATTCGGCTTAGTCAGCACTGTACTGGAAGGTACTCTGAGCTGGACAGCCACTCTGAGCTTCAGGACGAGAGATTGATCTTTGATCAAAGTGCCAGAGGCTTGCTTAAGAAATGTGAATATACTGGGGACTCAGCCTCCTAGAATCAAAGAACGTCACTGGCTCAGCCTTGGTGGAGGAGTATGTCTGGACTAGGGAAATACCTGGATTCTAAAATGTTTTATCGTCCATTTGTAGATTCTCCAACACATTAAAATTGAGAGGGAGATTTTAGCTTGTATAAGTATGAAAACTTCTGATTGACATAAAGAAATATAACAAATATTTTCTATCACCATACTATAATATGGCAGTATATTTCATGTAATACGAAATGTTAATATATCCATGAGCAATTAAAGTCTTCAGTCATCGGTCCACAATTAACATTGAAACATATGTGTAGGATGATACAGAAATATAAAACGAAATGGATAAACTTTCTACAATTCTTGGAGACTGGAATAAGACTAGATACTATTAGGAGTCAGCATATATGTGCTTGCCAGAGAGAGAAGGAAAGAGAGAATAAGAAAGCATCCCCCAATGGGGCATGGTCACGCCATGATCCTTTTTCCTCCATTTCTCAGTTCAGTCAGGGTTTGGGACATGCATGCACAAAATAATGAGTCCCGGTGTTTTTCAAGCTCCTGAGGCTAGGACACAAACAGTGGTCAGCCGTGTAGGATCTGCCTCTCTACGCACAGGGCTTAGCACTACTGTGCTACAGGCCAACCCTCTCCTTGAGCCTCTGACTAATTGTTAATAAAATAGAATGTACCCGGTGACATAGGTGTGCCCCTGGGTTGGTGCTCATATACCTCTTAGGTGGGGGGAAGGTTAGAGACCTGATCAAGTCTGGACTATCACATTTTATGACGTCTGTGCCTGTGGCCTTGTGAAACGATGTTTAAAATGTCCTGGTAACCAAATGTATGCACCCCTTTTTCCTGTACTTCCCTGTACTCCTCTTTCTTAGTGAGTAACTCCTAACTGACTGCAAGCTGTCCTTTGTTCCTGTCTGTACTCATCCCCTCTCACATGCCTTCTACCTCTCCTCTGTCTTCATACTAGGTGTCCTAAATCTGTGATGTTTACTCATCTAAGGTAACTTTTCCCTGGCTTTGCAATGACCCTGAACTTACCGAGCAATTCAAAGCTTTGGGATAAAAAGGGGGCTCTGTAGTTCAATCACTGAATTGGCCGCATTGGGGTGTATGTGTGTCTTAGTCAGTGAGTTTCGTTTTACTAAGAGGAGAATCCAAAGGAGAGTCAGTGGGGGGCAACATTTTTCACAACATCTAGTTTTTTTCTTAAAGAAATGTTTTATTTAATTTTATTTATTATTTTTTAATTTGGTCAGAGATACTGAGAGGGAAAATGAGAAAGCAGGCAACCAGGTCCAGGACTCAAACAAACCATGGTCAGCCATGTGGGAGTCCAGCGCCTTAACCACCACGCCACCTGCCAGACCCCATGACATCTAGTCTTAACGTAGTATTTAATACATGAGGGCCACTTTCCTTGGTTTTCATTTGCTTGGTGTATCTGTGCTATTTCTTTTGTTAATCCTGATGATTTAGGTATGTCTCCTGAAGACAGTAGATAGTTTTGCTGTAATAGGCGAGTTTATCCCTTATACATGAGCTGATAGAACTCATGCCGTTATTCTTCTGAATCTTATTGCTTTCCTTCTTTTACATATCTTTGTGGAGTTTTGTTTTGGTTTGGGTTTTCTATGTAGTTCCTTTTAGCTCCACCCATTATCCCACTAATTAATGGAATTGCCTTTATAACTAGAATAATAGTATGTTTATAGTGCAATTTAACTCGGACTTTTATTTATCTACCTATTTATTTAGCCAAAGGGCATATGCACCAAACGGGCTTCACTGACATTTACAAAACATTTAGTTCAGCAGATGAAGAATACACACTCAGCACATTGGAGCATCTCCAGGAGGAGACTGTATTTAAGGCCACACACAAGCAGAAAGTATTCAGTGCCTGTTCTCTCACATCCTCTCCCCCAACCCCCTCCCTCTCCTTTGCCTTCTTCGTTGTTGTCATATTCTAGATTTCTCCCTATTATTATTCAATTCTTGTTCTTTATTTTTAAACATTGTTTCACTTTTTTCAAAAATTTATAACAATTATAACATTTTAAAATCCGTATCAGCTACCATTTCTGACCACAATAGATCAAAATAGAAATTGCTGGGTCATGGAAAAGTCATGACACATTTTTGCATAGAAAAACATAGAAAAATATATCATGACTTTTCCAACAATCCAAGAGTAACAAGATGGACTTTGGAAACTGTATAAATACATGGGATTAAACAACATGCTCCTGGATCTCTGGGCCAATGAAGGAATTAAGTAGGAAATTTTAGATTTTAAAGATTTCTCAAAACAAATGAAAATCAAAAGGCAACACAGGGAAAGCTACGGGATACAGCAAACACCACAGTAAGAAGGACATTTAAAGCAATAAATGCTTATGTCTAAGAAGTACAAAGATTTCAGATAACCTAACAATGCACTTCAAGGAGCTAGAGAAACAAGCACACAGCACACTTAAAATTAGTAGAAGGAGGGGCTGGCAGGTGCATGTCCAATGGCAGTTCAAGTCCCGAACCTGGTGGCTTTCTTTCTCTCTGTGTGTGTCTCTCTCTGGTCAAACTGAAGAAGAAGAATAATACATAATATCAAACAAATAATTCTTTAATTTTTTTAAAAATTAGAAGGAAAGAAATAGTAAAGATGACAACAGAAATAAATGACACAAAAATACCAAAAAAGTTTAAATTTTTATTTTTTTAAATAAAACGATACAGAAAAAATATCTAGTGCCTGTTCTCTCACATGACCTCCCCCTCCCTCCATCTCATTTGCCTCCTTTATTGTTGTTGTATTCTGGATTTCTTCCTATTATCATTCAAGTCTTGTGTTTTATTTTTAAACATTAGCTTTTTTTTTTTTCAAAAATTTATAACAACGATAACCTGTTTGGTGTCTACTGCCACTTATTTTCATAGTTATTTCTGTGTTTAACTAAAAATGATGCTTATCTCCAGTTTTTCTATACCGAGACTTTCCTGGAGCAGCCCGGCAGTGGTGCAGTAGTAACATCTGGACCTGTGTTGGAAAGGGCAGGTTTGCATCCCACTGGGCACAGCTGCATGTACACCTGTGATCTGGATGCCTGAGAATGAGTGTGGGTCATGGTGTGAAGCCCCCTTTGGGGTGTTTGTGTCTTTCTCTAATGTCTTGCTCTCTATCTTCCCCTCTCATGGAATACATAAACTTTAAAAATGTAAGCATCTTTCATAACGTTTATTAGAATGCACCAGCTTAGTTGGCATACATCTTCAGCCATATTTTATAGAAAAGGATTCCCAGTTGCTGTATTTCTTGATTTTTTTTTTCCTAGACCACAGATTATTTTTAACAGTCATCATGCCATGAATTCATAGGGAGTAAGTTCCAGTAGCTCAGGCTCCTTTCTATTGGTTCTCACAGAGTGTGCTTCTCTGGGTGGAGCAGGCTGGCGCTTTAGTTGAACCCAGGTACCTTTCTCTTTGGCTTCTTTCTTTTTCTGGTCATTTCCCTTTACACGTTTTAGGAAGCTATCTCTGCTCTTAGAATATTTAATATGCTCAATACCCACATTAATTCTCTTGGCAAGAATCTTGCCCTTAACTTCTTTGTTCACAACAATGCCAACAGCATGCTGGGTAACATTGTAGACTCTAACAGTTTTGCCATGAACATTTGTGGGGCATTCCTTTTTGAACAGTACCCATTCCCTTGATGTTTACAACATCACCTTTCTTGTAGATTTGCATGTATGTTGCCAAAGGAACAACTCCATGTTTTCTAAAAGGCTTCCAGAACATGTAAGGCCTAGAGAACATAGTCGGGGGCCTCTCCTCTTTCCCTTTGTGTTCGTCATTTTGGTGAGTTACTGGAAGATGGCGGTTCCTGCCAAAAGGACCTGTAGTTCTTGAATTCTTGCATAGAGGCACTTGGCTTTCTTCGCCACACATGCATACACGAGAGTGTGGCTCTTTAGTCCCACTCAAGCGTTATGATCCAGCGTGCATCGCCTTGTGGCCTCTAATGTTGCTGAGGAGAAATGTGAGGTCGATCGGATTTATTTTCCTTTATGATCACATTTTTCCTATGTATAGATGTTCTTTGTCCTTAAAGTTCCATGATTAACCAGAATTTGTTTTGTTTTGTTTATTCTTTTTTTACAATAAACAACTAAAGTGCATTTATCTAGGATGTGTCACAAGGGTTCAAACAGGGGCTTAATTTAAAAAACAGAAACAAAACAAAAATAATAACACAGCTCAAGATGCACAGTCCTAGGGAACCAGCAGTTAGCATAATGGCTATGTCAAGATGCACAGTCCTAGGGAACCAGCAGTTAGCGTAATGGCTATGTCGCTGGACTCCCATGTAGTCAACCGCAGTTCGCGTCCTGGACCCAGTGGCTTAAAACTCACGCCGGGCGCTTGTGCGTGCGTGCCCAAGTTCCCGAGAGGAGAATGGAGGAGAAGGGATTGCGGCGTGACCATCCCCTCTGGGGGGTGATTTCTCGCTTTCTATCTCTCTGTCTCTCTCTGTCTGTCTGGCGAGGGCACGCACCCTATATCGAAAACCTCTCAAAAAAAAAAAAAAAAAAGGTGCACAGTCCTACACAGAAATCAAGGAAAAGTCCTATAATCTGAGGAAAAAATAAAAAGAAGACACAAGGACCAGCAAGTGGCATGATGGTTAAGATGCTGGACTCCCACATAGTCAACTGTGGTTTGAGTCTCATACCCCACAGCTTTCTCTCTCTCTCTCTCCCGTACATGTGCCCTGTAGCAAATTTAAAAATAATAATGATGAGTAAATAATTATTGGGGTAATTAAAAAAAAAAAAGACACAAGGAGAGGCTGGACAGCCTGGTCGGGCAACTGATCAGAGATCTGCTTTGAATGGGTTTCTTGCAGGTTCATCTTCAAGGCTGTGGGTTGTCCCAGAGCTCTGCAGCATGTGCGTTCACAGGGCTATCAATGCTGGGTTCTCCCAGCAGTCTCTGGATGGTGAGCAGGATGGCACTGAGTGGTACAGAACAGCCCACTTGGCTTCCAGGATTTCCAGGTGGGTTTGCCCCAGGCATCTGCGTTGGGTGGTGGCAGGGAGTGCCTTCACTGGGGGATTGTAAGGGTAGCCCTTGGAGAACTCTAGGAAAATCTTGTACCTCAAGTCTTCATGAACTATGCTAGCTGCCGCATAGATGGTTCCTACCCATCTGTAAATGTTGTCTGGGGCTGGCAGGTGGCACAGAGGTTAAGGAACTGAATCGCACACATGACCAACTACCCAGTTCAAGTCCCAGACCTGGTGGCTTAAAAAATCACACCAAGTGCATGTGCATACATGCCCAAGGTCCAGAGAGCAGAATGGAGGAGAAGGGATTGCAGCGTGGTCACCTTCCTGGGGTGGGCGGGGTGATTTCTCACTTTCCCTCACTCTCTCTGTCTCTGGCAAGTGCACACACTCTATAAGCAAAATCTAAAATAGATAGATAGACAACTAGCTAGCTGTCAATGATCTATAGATAGTTATCTGGTTTAGGGAAGGCAGAAATGCCTTTGGCCCCAGACATCATGAGGATTATCCACTCTTGTTGTAGCCTCTTGCCCACAGACCCTGGCACTATCCTGCGGGGCTTAGCTCCTTTAAGGGCAGCAGCGACACTGGCGGCCACTGGGTCATGGTTTGAGGAGGCCATCTGGGCAGCGCTGGTAGGAATACAGGAACTCAGAATGTGACTGACTGTGACTTTAGAGCTGTGGCCACCACCCACGTTTGAGCTCCAGAATTTCTGCCTTTATACTTTTTTTACAAAAGAATTTTCTAATTTTATTCTATTTATTATTAACATTTTATTTTAAAAATTCCTACAGGGGACTCACTGTAGAGAAACACAGAGAGAGAGGGAACGTGAGAAAGCAAGCTACTAGATCCAGGACTCGAACCACAGTCAACCATGTGGGAGTCCAGTGCCTTAGCCACCGCGCCACATGTTGATGTTCTGTTTCTATTCTTGAAATATGGTGAGCACTTCATCCTGCTTATTCTAGCTTTCTTTTCAAACAATTTTTTTTCTACTATCTATTTGAGCAGATTTTTTTAATTGTTATTATTTTTTTTTAGAAACCTGTTACCCATGTTGACCCTGTTTGAACTCTGTGTGGCCCTGTTTTAGTCATTTCATCTCTGTCTCCTCAGTCATCAAATTCTTTTTTTTTTTTGGAGAGATTTTTGCTATAGGGCGCGTGCGCTCGCCAGACAGACAGAGAGAGACATAGAGACAGAAAGCGAGAAATCACCCCCAGGGGGGATGGTCATGCTGCAATCCCTTTTCCTCCATTCTCCTCTCGGGATCTTGGGCACGCACGCACGCGCGCCCGGCATGAGTTTTAAGCCACCGGGTCCAGGACGCGAACCGCGGTCAACTACGTGGGAGTCCAGCGACATAGCCATTACGCTAACTGCTGGTTCCCAGTCATCAAATTCTTATCCTCCACTGCTGGCCTCCTCTCTTTCTGTTTGTTCTCTTTGGATCCTAAGATAGCACAGAGCATATTTTTCCTCTAAAAGTTTAAGTTTTCAGGAAGAATTCTTCATTTCTTTTTCATACTACAGCCCTTTTGTAATGATAGAAATTACTTGTGCATAGGTCACATACCATTGTTTTTCTGTCCTATCTTTAAATGGAGAGAGTTCTATATAGACCTGATATTTGCCCGGTGTAGTAAAACTAAGTATTAACTCTCCTGCCTTTTTCCTCATGTTTTCAACTTGTGATCTTTGTGCAATTCAGTTAATTCAGTTTCTTTCAGAGAAGTGAGGATGGGACCAGTGACCTTGCAGGAAATCAGCCAACCTGCTTCCTGTATGACTTCTCCCAGCACCTGGTCCCCATGTTTATCTCCCAGCACTGGGGTATGTCTAGTCTGGGGTGAGGAGGAGAGCAGTGGCCAACCCCAGGTGTATCAAGCCCACCTCTTTTCAAACTGCAGGACACTGTGAGATTCTGAGGCTCAGAGGCCATTAGTTTAAAGGGTGGGGTCTCGGGACCGTCCCAGCCTTTGTGGCACAGAAGACAGGACGTCACTGCACACTATGGAGGGAACATGGGCGGCCTGGGTCTGGGTCTCAGGCCGACCTGAACACTCCAGGCACACCCGTGTGTGCTTGTGATCCTGTTGACCAGAAGGCTGGAGGAAGGCCACACATGGCAAGCCCTTGTCACGGGGAGCTATCTCTGGGCTGCTTTCTCCCCCTCATGAAAGAAAGAAACTTAAAAAAAAAATTCAGTCTTACATATCTCCATTTTTAGTCTTCTTTTCACCACAGCAAGCTTGTTCCTTGTGTTCCTCACCACCTGGCCTTCCTCCCAGTTAGGAAGCCAGATACGGGGAAGTAAAAATGGCAAGGCCAACAGATAGCCACACATACTGTACAGCTCTGTGTACATCAAGTGTAGACAGAAGCAAAAACCAATCTATGCTATTCAAAGGACTCTGGTGAAGGAAGAAGGAAGCCTTCTGTAGCCTCCTGTGGTGAAGGAAATACTGTTCTTAGGTGACGTTAGTTACATAGGTATGCCCACTTCATAGGCTTCTGTACAGTGTTGTACTTCAGTAAGATTTTGTCTTGTTTTAAAGCCATGCTGGGCGCCAGGTGGTGGCACAGTGGTAACATGCAAGGGGCCCACTGGGGTCTGGGTTCATATCCCAGGACCTCAGCATGCGGAGTGTGAGCGCACATGCCTGTGATTTGGGCTGGCTGGGATGGATGGATAGCCACATGGAGACCTTGTTGGAGGTGTCTCTTCCTTCTGTCTCTGTCTCTGTTTCTCTCTCTCTGTCTTGTTTTCTCATGAAAGAAAGGAAGGGAGGGAGGGAGAGAAAAAGAAAAGAAAAGGAAAGAAAAAGGCGGGGGTGGGGGGACTTGCTAAGGCCCAGCCTGTGGCCTTGTGGTTAAGGCAGCTGGATCTCACATGGCCAACCATGCAGTTCAAGTTCCAGATCCAGAGGCTTGAAAAACACGCCAGGTGCATGTTTGTGCATGCCTAGAATCCTGACAGGATGGAGAATTAGGGAGAAGGGATTGTGTCATGACCATGCACCATGGGGCGCTTTCTCAATTTTCCTTCTCTCTCTTTTCTGAAGCATGTAGGCCCTCTGACAAATTAAAAAACTGCGGCCTCTGTAAAAATAAAAAAAAAAAAAAAAAAAAAAAAAAAAAGCCAAAAACCCATCCCTCAAACCTGCATCACTTACAAACAGGATATGAAAGTGGGTACTTACCAGCCCTGCTGGGTTTATCTGTGTTCCCTGTTAAATAAGTAAATAGAAATAAATCTACCATCTATAACCATATCCAGCACAAGGCTTATTGAAAAGTTCACCATACCCTCTCTTTTCCACCATACACCCATTTCCTGCCGAAGATGAGACTAGATGTGCATCACCTCTCAGCATCATACTTCATTTTATTTGTAATCATGTTACATCGTATATGACAAACATTTTTCATAGTGTATTCAATCGAATTTTGGCTGCCCCGATTTCACTATAGATATTCTCAGTTTTTATTATTTTTAGGATTCCAAGGGGTAGAAATGGAGTGATGTATTTTAGGTTCTTCCCATGTTTCTTAGAAGATGTGTCTTTTTAGGGTCAGCAGAGAGTGTAGCAGCTATGTCACTAGACTCCCACGTGGTCGACCACAGTTCAAGTCCTGGACCTGGAGGCTTCAAAATCACACCAGGTGCAGATATGTGCATAGCCAAGATGCCAGGAAGAAAAGAGAAGGGATTGCAGCGCAGCCGTTCCCCCCACCCCCTGTCCCAGGGGGCGATTTCTCATTTTCCCTCACACTGTCTCTGTTTCCTCCCTACCCACTGCCCCACAAGCTCAAGCGTTCTAAGGCAAAAAAGGCTTTAAAAAAAATGTGGTTTTTTTTTTTTCTATTTTCCTTTTTTTATAATTGCCAGAGGCACATGTGCTTGCCGGAGAGACAGAAAGGGACGGGGGCAGGATAAAGCACCTCATAGTGAACCATGGTCACACTGCGAACCCTTTCCTTCTGCTTCTCCATCCTATTGGGATTCAGGGCACCACACATACACTTAACATGTTTTTCAAGTCTCCCGGGCCGGGATTCAAGCTATAGTCAGCCATGTGGGATCCAGCTTCCATAACTGCTAGGCCAAGAGGCCAGCCCTTCTATTGGGTTGTCAGGGAAGTCATGACACATTTTTGCATAGAAAAACATAGAAAGATACGTCATGACTTTTCTTTTTTTTAGAGTTATCTGTTGAACTTTGTTATTATTATTATTATTTAATTTGACCAGAAAGAGACAGAGGGAAATTGAGAAAGCAAGCCACCTGGTCCAGGACTTAAACAGTGGTTGGCCATGTGAGAGTCCAGTGCCTTAACCATGCCACCTGCCAGCCCCAGTCATGACTTTTCTAATGACCTAATAACCTAGTATTTTCCATTTAAAAACGATATATAATGAGGACCAGCAGTTGACTTAATGCCTATGTCACTGGACTCCCATGTAGTTGACTGCGGTTCGAGTCCCGGACCCAGTGGCTTAAAATCAGGCTGAGTGTGTGTGGTGTGTGTGCCCAGATCCTGAGAGGAGAGTGGAAGAGAAGGAATTGTAGCATGGCCATCCCTCCCAGGGGATGATTTCTCGCTTTCTGTCTCTCTGTCTTTCTGGCAAGCACACGTGCCCTACAGCAAAAACCTTTCCAAAGGGAAAAATAAATTATATATATTGGGTATAATTTGGATCCTAAACCTAATCTTAGCCATCCTTTTTGGATTCATTTAATTTAATTTTTTTTATTTTTATTTTTTTATTCTTTTTTGGAGAGGTTTTCACTATAGGGCGCGTGCGCTCGCCGGACAGACAGAGACAGAGAGACAGAAAGCGAGAAATCACCCTCCAGGGGGGATGGCCACTCCACAGTCCCTTCTCCTCCATTCTCCTCTTGGGATCTTGGGCACGCATGCACATGCACCCAGCGTGAGTTTAAGCCACCGGGTCCAGGATGCGAACCACTATCAACTACATGGGAGTCCAGCGACATAGCCATTATGCTAACTGCTGGTCCCCATTTAATTTATTTTTCATTTTACTTATTTTTTAGAGAGTTTTTTGCTTTACGGTGTATGTGCTTGCCAGAGACCCAGAGAGAGAGAAAGAAATCATATCCCCAGGGAGGATAGCCATGCTGCAGTCCCTTCTCTCCCATTTTCCTCACAGGATTTTGGGCACATATGCACATGTGCTCAGCCTGAGTTACAAACCACCGGGTCCAGGACTCGAACTGCAGTCAGCCTCTTAGAGTGTAGTGCCCCAACTACTGTGCCATCTGCTGACCCTGGATTCAGTCCATTTTAAAAAATAGAAATTGGGGGCCAACTGCTGACATGGTGATTAAGGTGCTGGATTTTCACATGGCCAACCATTATTCAAGTCCTTGACCCAGTGGCTTAAAAAATCACTATTGTGTAGGACCAACAGATGGCATAATGGTTACATCACTGGACTCCCACGTAGTCACTGCAGTTCAAGTCCCTGACCCGGTGGCTCAAACTCACATTGGGCACATATGTGTGTATGCCCAAGATCCTGAGAGGAGAATAGAGAAGGGATTGCAGTGTGACCATCCCCATGGGGAGTGATTCCTCGCTTTCTGTCTCTCTGTCTGTTTCTCTGTCTTTCCAGCAGTCGTACATGCCTCATAGCAAAATTTTCTCCTTGGGACCAGCAGTTGGTGTAATGGCTATGTCCCTGGACTCCCATGTGGTTGACTGTGGTTCGAGTCCCAGAACCAGTGGCTTAAACTCACACCAGGCGCGTGTGCGCGTGGGCCCAAGATACCGAGAGGAGAGTGGAGGAGAAGAGATTGCGGCATGGCCATTCCCCCTGGGAGGTGATTTCTTACTTTCTGTCTCTCTGTCTCTCTCTGTATTTCTGGTCAGTGCACACAACCTATGGCAAAAACCTCTCCAAAATTTTAAAAGAAAAAAAAAATCCCCCTTTAAAAAAAGCCACAGCTATGCATGTGTGTGCATGCCCAGGATCCCAAGAGGAGAAGGAATTGCAGCGTGGCCATTGCCTTTTGGTAGGGGGTTGGGGTGGGAAGGTGATTTCTCACTTTCCTTCTCTCTCTGTCTCTCTCTGGTGAGCACCCTATGGCAAAAACCTAAAAAAATAAGTAAATAAAAAGTCAGTCACTATCCCTCATGGTGAATTCTTTAAGTAGATACTGAACACACATAGTTTCAGGAAGCTATAAGGTATGTTTCAAGGACGGCTGCTGTTTCATTATTCCTTCTGGAAAATCCCTTGGTAGCTGCAGCTTGCCTGTTGGAGTGATACACAGAACTGTCTCTTTGTGTAAAACACAGTATGCAATTCATTACCGTGGTTTTGTCCATTTTCGATAGTTTTGTTAGCTCCAAGGTATACTTGTGAAGGTTGACACTCAGTGGTAAGGAAATCTTAACACTGTTTTAGAAGCTCACAGTCTGTACTGATCAAAATGGATTTGCCAGTGCTCTATTATATTATAATTATTGCAACAATAATACTATTTATACTAAGTCAAGACTATGAAATCTACTTATAATATTAATATCAGCAGTGTTAAGATAAATGATAAAGCCTGCTTATATTTCCAACTATTCCATTTCCCTGGCTGTGGAATAATATCAAGACACTTACAAAGAATTAAAAAGAAGTTTAGACTTTAACGTAGAATTTTAGTTAAGGTGGAGTGGGACAACTGGTGGCGTGGTGGTAAAGGTGGCTGGATCCCACAAGAGTGACTACATGGTTCAAGTCCTGGACTCAGTGGCTTGGGAAATGTGCCAGGTGTGTGCATGCATTGCCCAAATTCCTAGAGGAGAATGGAGGAGAAGGGATCACCATGTGGTTGTACCACTGTGCTTTCTCAGTTTCCCCTTCTCTCTGGTGAGTGCACGTACCCTAGAGCAAATTTTAAAAAAAGGAGTAACCACACACCCTTTTATCTTTCCCAGTGATAACAACCAAAATTCCTGCAAAGAAAACATAAAACTAGGATTTTGAAAAGCAAACAATAGCAGGCAGGTTGTGAAGGGAAATGAAAATTTGAAGTATGATTCATATACAGTGAGGCCCTTGATCTCTACCAGCAGAGATGAGTAAAATTGCCTTTTTGTTTCTTTTCTACTTTTTTTTTTTAAGTTTATTTCTTTTGAAAGAGAGAGAGAAATCACCCCCAACAGGATCTTACTGCCATAATCCACTGCTTCCATCAGCCAGCCCAGGGTCACAGGCCAACTTGTGCCTGGTTGTACTCAGGGAGGCCTCCTGGTTTGAACCAGGAACCATCCCATATGGGATTGCCTTACAGAATGGCACTTTTTACCCTTGAGCCATTGTCTGGCCCACTTTCTGGTCTAGACTATGGCAGAACTGTACAGTGGGCAGAGACAGAAAAAGCTCTAAAAGTAACCCTCTTGTCACAGGACCGGGAAGGGAGACTTCCGGTAGGATGGTATATTTGAGGAAGTCTTCTGGGTTCTTCCCTCCCAGCCCTGTCCCAGGTCAAACCTCCATCCTGTCGCTTCACTCCTGCGGTGACAGAGGTGGCGGCTGCAGGGACCACAGCAGAGGATGGGCACCTGAGGTAGGGGGCATTCCTTCTCAATAGACTTAGAAGGAAAAAAATTCTGACACATTCTACAACATGGACAACTGTTTAAGACACTATGCTAAATGAAGTAAGCCAGTCACAAAAAAGCAAATATTGTATGATTTCATTTATACAAGTTACCCAGAGCAGTCAAATTCAGAGACAGGCAGGAAGTAGAATGATGGCTGGGGTTGGGGGAACAGGGAGGATGGGAATTTGTGTTCTCTGGGTTCCAAGCTTCAGATTGGGACTGTGAAGAGTTTTGGTGATGTTTGCACAGCAATGTGAATATGCTTAATGCCCCTCAACTAAATATTGGGTTTGTCAGAAAAGTCATGTTTCATTTTTGCATAGAAAAACATGGGAAAAGTATTTCATGACTTTTCCAACAACCCAGTTCTTAAAAATGGTTAAATAGTAAATTTGATGTTGTTTATTTTGCCACAATTTTTAAAAATTAATTATTTATTTAACTTTATTATTATTACATTATTATTTAATTAATCAGATAATGAGGGAGAGGAAGTGGGATAGGAAGCTGCCAGGTCTGGGACTCGAACCAGAGTTGGCCATGTGAGAGTCCAGCACCTCAACCACCACACTGCTTGCTGGCCCCTATTTTGCCACAATTTTTAAAGGTTAATTGACTATATAATATTGCTTATACACGGGTCTCAATATGGAAATACCAAGAAAACCTTCTTTTAAATAATTATTTATTGAATTCTACTTATGTATTTTTAATTTGACCAGAAAGAGGGAAAGGGGAAGTGAGAAAGCAAGCTGCCAGGTCTGGGGCTTGAACTGCAGTTGGCCATGTGGGAGTCCA
This sequence comes from Tupaia belangeri chinensis, assembly GCF_000334495.1. Classification (NCBI taxonomy): domain Eukaryota; kingdom Metazoa; phylum Chordata; class Mammalia; order Scandentia; family Tupaiidae; genus Tupaia; species Tupaia belangeri. The sequence goes on along the minus strand of NW_006159563.1, from coordinate 3,853,745 downwards.
GCACCTTGATCACTATGCCACCTGCCGCCCCTGCTGGGAAAGTCTTTACATACTTTCCACTCTAGCTGATTTTGAGATTTTTAAAGAGCAGAAAAGTTAATCTATTAACTATTTCAAAGAAGTCATATATGATTTCTGTATAATATGTTCCCATAACATTTTGTTAATCACAAAATACGATAAAATATGCTGTAAGTGCAGAAAGCTTGCTTCAGCTGCTTCTGCAAAGCCCTAGGCAAGAAGAAAAGCAATGTTTCTTCCCATAATTATTTCGGGGAAATCGCGGGTAGTTACATAATGGCTTCACTTATCCCCAGGATACAGGAGGGAGTGTTCTGGGCGAAAGGTGCTTTGCAAGGACATTATCAGGCTGTGTCCTGGGAGGCCTGGAAAAGATCTTTAGAAGGTGCAGTGTTTGCCCCCAGTTAAAACGAGCTTCTCTACAATAAAACATTCTGATTTTCCAACTGCCAGTCCCTGAGCTGTGCATGGAGGGAAAGTGTTGTGACGGTATCAGAACTATCCCTTGAGCCAGCCTAATTTAGATAAGTGAGAGAATTGGGGCTAGCCGGTGGTATGGTAGTTGAGGTGCTGGACTCCCACATAGCCAACCATGGTTCAAGTCCCAGACCTAGTGGCTTGTTTTCTCACTTTGCCTTTCTCTCTCTCTCTCTCTGGTCAAATTAAAATAAAAAATCAATAATAGTAATAAATAAATAAATCTTTTAAAAAAGAGAATATGAGGTGTTTTGAGGGTAGTTTAAAGTCCTTTCTTCACTGAGAAGGGCTTAAAGCTGTGGGAGAGTAAGGAAAATTGACCTGAAAACAGGATTTTTTACAGCTATTTTGAATACTTTTTAATATTATTTTGTTTAGTCTATTGAAAATATTTTAGTGAGAGAAAAACAACATTTGCACTTGGACTGTTTAAGCAGCGTATCACCACAGGCTAATTGATAAGATCTGCCTGCTGTGCTCTGAATAATAATTAAACTGGGGCTATTGGCGTAGTGGATAAAAGCGGACTCACACATGGCCGACTATGGTTCGATCCCTGGACCTGGGGGCTTGCTTTCTCACTTTCCCTTTTTCTCTGTCTCACTGTCTCTGTCTGGTCAAATTAAAGAAATAATAACAACAAATGGAATTAAAAAGTAATCCTTTTGAGAGGAAAAATAAAAAAACACAATGGAGCAAGACTGCAGTCAGGACGGTCTAATGCCTAGTCACAAATGTGCCTGGGGGCATTGAAGTGAGGCTAGAGGCATGTTCTTCTTTTGGGGGGAGTACATTATCAATCCAAATATTTGTTGCCCCTCCCTGAATTTGCCTTCCCAAAGGAGGCTTATACTTCCTTCCCTGGCTGTTGAACTCTGGTGTGCCCACATGACTTGCTTTGGGCAGTAGTACGTTGTGAGAAGTAATGTGGAACCTGGGGCAGGAGACATTAAGAGCAAGAACCTGATGTGCCGTGTGCTCTATTCCTCTGCTCTGAGACCAGCAAGGTCCCGGATAAAACCTGCTCCATGAGCCTGGGTCTGTGTGTGGTGCAGAGTTACAAGTGGCCCATAAGAGACATGTAACGTGAATGAGAAATGGAACTGTTTGCTTAGGGTCGTTTATCCCTATTCATTGCTTTAGCATATTTTGATGGTTGCGTTTTTCTATCCAGAGCAGAGGTGCATTATATGAAGTCAGCAGGTGGTGCAGTGGTTAAGGCGCTGGAACCCCACGTGGCCAACTGGTTTGAGTCCCAGACCCAGTCACACTGTGTGTGTGTGGAGGGGGTGAAAGGGGGTCCAAAGTCCCAAGAGGAGAATGAAGAAGTGACTGTGGTGTGGCCATCCCCCTGGGGGGGGGGTGGTTTCTCACTTTTCTTCTCATTGTTTCTCTTTGGAGAGCATATGCGCCCTATGGCAAAAACCTTAAAAAAAAAAAAAAGGTAGAAAAAGAAAAGAGTTGCATCATAAGCATTTATATAATTTGTATAATATTTTTCTTGCTCTTCTTAATATTTACTTACCCTTTTCCAAATGCTGGATTTACTCAATTTCCTTTTCCTTCCTTGACAATAGAATCCCAGTGTAATTCTACGCTACAACCCTAGCAATGTGCCCAATTGTAGTTTGATTTTTTTTTGTTTTGTTTGTTTGTTTTGCTATAGGGCACATATACTCACCAGAGAGAAAAAGAAAGAGTGGGAAATCACTCCCAGGGTGGGGAATGGGAATGGCCACTCTGCAATCCCTTCTCCTCCAGTCTCCAGTCTCTCTAAGGATTTGGCGCACACAGGCACTCAGCATGATTTTCAAACTGCTGGGTCTGGAACTCAAACCACATCACTGGTTACGTGGGATCCAGCGTCTTAACCTCCATGCCACCTGCTGGCCCATAGTTTGATTATTATAAAGCAGTCACAACAACTCAGTTTCTCCTTGGAAGTAGTTAGTCTAAGGGTGTGCATGTGACTCAGTTCCAAACAATGGCATTTAAGGGGAACTGGCCTGAAAATTCTGTGGAATATTCCCTTTCTGATAAAGGCTGTGAAGCCTTTTTTGTCCATTTTTCTCCACTTTCAGCTTTGAAGTCTGTAATTCAAGAAGGTGATGCTTGCGCTCTGACCGTGAGGATAAACACAGATGTGCTGCGAGCAGTGGAGTGGAGGACGTAAAGAGCTGGGGTCCTTGCTGACAGTCAAGCCATTGCATTGCCCTTGGGACTGCCTGCCGGGACCTCTAGTGAACTGTTAATGTCCTTATGGTTAGATGTCTGTCTGATGCTTCTGTGTTGCTGCCAGGAACATCCTAACTGATAAAACATGTGTGGACAAAGCATTGTTCACTTGGCCCATTTCACAGTGGATTCATTTTTATGACTATACTAAAGAGGGCCTGAATTTACCAGCTCTTTATTTCTTTTTTTTTCCCCCGTTAAGTTTATTTATTTTTTCCGCTGGAAAGAAAGACAGAAAGAAACAGAAACAAGCACCTAGTAGGGTCTTTATACTATACTTCTCCCGCCTCCAGTCCCAACCAGCCCAGATCATGGGCTGGCATGCACAGGGAGCTGCATCACATCTCCTGGCCCCTTAGAGTTCTTTAAAACATAACAGTGGGTGCTGGCAGGTAGCATGGAGGTTAAGGCACTAGAGTCCCACATGGCCTACCACAGTTCAAGTCCTGGACCTGGCAGTTTGTTTTCTCACTATCCTCTCTTTCTCCCTGGCAAAATTAAAAAATAATAATGATAAATAAAATGAAATAAAATAATTTTTAAAAACAAACAAACAAAGACTACAGTGAGGGGTCATCACGTGTAATGTTGAAGGCAGTGGACTCCCACATGGCCCACTGCAGTTCCAGTCCCAGACCTGGTGGCATGCACTCTCTGGTGTGTGCATATGTCTGATAGCAATAATTTTAAAATAATAATTTTCAAGTAAGTAAAATCTTTTTTAAAAAAATAATAATAAAAAAAGCTACTATAATGAAAGGCAAAGGAATAAAGGAATTTGTGAGTTTAAATTAAGTTGACTGCCCTGGTGCAGCTCAGACGTGGATGACGTCCTTTTCGGCATAAGCACTAAATAAAGCTCTCACTCCCTGTGGCCAGTTGTTGTGGGATCTTGTATCTTCAGGTGGTCCTAGAAGCTACCTTAGGCCTGCTTTTCCCCCGCCCCCAGCTCTCTACCACCAAACCCCAGTGTGTGACTTCTCCAGCAGAAGACAGGGAAGCCAGAAGAGCTGCCAGTCCCACGGTCTTGAGCGCTGTTGTATTGGGTTCTGAGGCTGCAACATAAAGGTAAGGAGGGACCTCCTGGCCGAAGCCCTGGAAAGCTCTATGTGTCACTCCTCTGAGGCAAGAATACCCCCCACTCTCAGCCAGTCACAAGCAGCAGCCCTCACCCAGGGGAAGTCATGGATTTAGACAAGTAGACCTTCATCCATTTGGTCATTGGAAAAGTCAAGATGCATTTTTGCATAGAGAAACAAAAAACTACATCATGACTTTTCCAACGACCCAACAAGTGCTCAACCTAATTTTGGTCTTTTCATAGTTTCTTGGAGCCACTTCCATTTTGGCAGTCTGTTATCATCCATTATTTCCAGATGTTCCTTGTTTTTCTTCTAGTTTTCTATTGGGTTGTCTGGAAAGTCATGACGCATTTTTGCACAGAAAAATACATCATGACTTTTCTGACAACCTAATATTTCACATACCATGTTTTGTTACTTTTAATCTTTTTCTTATGTTTGTGAATTCTAGAAAAGTTCTCAGAAATGTGGCCATTTCTTTCATTTTTTTTAAGTTTAATTTTCCGTGATAAAGAGAGAGAAAGCAGGCACCCACTACAGGGTCTTTACACACCACTCTCATTCTCAGCCAAGACCATCAAAACGCACCCATGGGCCTGGCACACTCAGGCCCGAGATGCAAAGTCAGGGACTTCTCCCTCTGGGGCATTATTGATGTGCCACTGCCTGGCCCTGAGCATTCTTTAGTTTTTCTTGGTGTCTTTTTTTCTTATTTGTCATAGAAGAATGTGGTGTCTGGGCCTCATGTAGGACTATTTCTTTCATTTCTAGGTTTCTCAAAACACATAACAGATAACTCAGTTTTTCTAGTACTGCTTCTTTTTATCTCTGTTTAATATAAAATAGTATTTCACTTTTGCCAAGAATCAATTATTTTGATACTTGATGTTCCTTTTTATTATCTGTTGCCACACATTTCTTTTTACCTTGTTAAAGGAGAGAAATACACAAAACTCATCTTGTATAGTTACTTAAACCGATCTTGGTAGCTGCTTTGAAAAAAGAACAGAGAACCACTGCGCTGCAGTTAATGCAGTTTTTTTCTAAATGGTTCAAAGAGATCTTCATCAAAATAACTTCCTATTTTTAATTTGTACCATCTTTTTTAAAAAAAACTTTATTTAATTTTACATTTTATTTATTTATTTTTAAGAGAGAGTTTTGCTACAGGGTGCATGCGCTCGGCAGAGAGATAGAAAGCAAGAAATTACAGCCCCCCCCCCCCAAGGGGGTGGATGGCCATGCCACAATCTCTTTTTCTCCGCTCTCCTCTCAGGATTTTGGTCATGCACACACATATACATATACAACAATGTGAGTTTTATGTCATGGGGTCTAAGATTCGAACCATGGTCAACTATTTGGGAGTCCAGTGCCATAACCATTCTGCCATCTACTGGCCCCATATTTTTATTTATTCTTAAATTTTTTTTTTTATTTTTACCAGAGAGAGAAAGATAAAATAAAGAGAGCAAGCCTCCAGGTCTGGGACTCAAACCACAGTCAATAATGTGGGAGTACAACACCTTAACCACTACTCCACCTGTTGGCCCCAATTTGTACCATCTTTTAAAAAATTTTTACTGTAGGGTGCATTAGTTTACCGTGGAGAGATGAAGGTGAGGGGATGTGTGAGAAATCACTCCCTGGGGGAATGGCCACAGCTCAATCCCTCCTTCTCCATTCTCTTCTTGGGACCTTGGGCACACAAGCACACTCACTGGCATGTTCCTCAAGCTGCCAGATGTGGGACTTGAACTGTACAGTCAGCCATGTGGGATCCAGCCACTTTAGCCACTATTCCACCAGCTGGTTTCCAATTTGTATTGTCTTATTTCAGTTTGCTTAGAATTAGGTAGTAATTGGCTATGAGATATTTGCAGTTCTTCTCACTTTCTGCTCACCCCATTTGACACTTAGACTGCCCCTAGGTCAGGTTTTTTTGCTGCTTGGCACCTGTGAGTTCTTAGCATTCTTTCTTAGATTTATGCCTTAAATTAGAAAAGCTTTACCAAAAAAAAAAATCTGCATGGCATCCCATAAAATTTTCTTTGGAAACACTAATGCACCCAGCTCTTACAGGGCTTCATGGTTATTTCACCTTGTTGATTTATTGTGGTTTTTGTGCTGGAGCACTTCCATTCTTCCATCAGCTTACAAAAACCTTGAAACATCTGTGCTTGGAGAAGGTGGTTACATGGAAGTGAAAAGCACATTTAACTGCTTCATTGCTGCATATCTGTGGCAAATAAAAGTCAAAGGCCCTTGAGGTTCCAGGCAGCCAATGGTTACCCATGGCCTGTGTTCCGACAGTCTGTGTGGTAGCTGATTTTCAAAACGCACTTCCCCATGGAAACAAGGTTAAGAGCAGCACTTAGGTTTCTGGGTTAGCTCAGAAAAACCTGTTTTACTCAGACTACAACTAAAATTCTGTACATTGCATTGAGTAAGAGCAGAATATTACTGTAATGCCAGTAACTCTTAAGTAGTCAGAAAAACAACATAATTGAATATGAAAGAAGCTTTTAAAACATATGTTGAATGCTGACTGTCAAGGAAAAATGAATTTCCCTAGATGAGAGATGTAGAGAATTACCTTTATGATGCCAGTAAGGACAAGGGGAAGAGAAATGGCACTAGTTTTATTTATTGTATGTTTCTCTTAAAAATAAAACAGCTTGACATAGTCTCAAGATATACTTCAGTAAGCACCATTTCTTAATGATTAGGTAAAAGATAAATGTTAATTTAGTAAGAAGGATTTTTTAAAATAATTATTTAGTTCATTTCATTTGTTATTATTATTTATTATTTTTTAATTTGACCAGAGAGAGAGAGAAAGGGAAAATGAGAAAGCAGGCTGCCAGGTCTGGAACTCAAACCACAGTCAGTCTTGTGGGAGTCCAGCCCCAATCACCACACTACCTGCTGGTCCCTAGTAAGAAAGTTTTAAGAAATGAAAAACAACTTTTTCCTACTTGAGAAAGTAGTATCAAGACACTTTTCTTTTCTTTCTTTTTTTTTTTTAAGTTTGCCATAGGGCATATGCACGTGCCAGAAAGAGAGAGGGAAAGTGAGAAATCATGCCCCAGCCTGGGTGGCCATGCCACAATTCTTTCTCGTTCAGTTTTCTCTCAAGGTCTTGGGCATATACCATAAGCCTGGTATGTCTTTCAAGTTGCTGGGTCTGGGACTCAAACCATGCAGCTAGCCATGTGGAATCTAGCACCTTAACCTCTACACCACCTACTGGCCCCCTCTTATTTTTTAAAGAGACTTTCACTGTTGTGGTCCTCCTGTCTCATCTCTGCTAAAACTACAGGCCCACACTACCAGCTCTTTTTCAGATACGGTCTCACCATGTTGCCCAGGCCAGCCTTGAGTTAGAGATCACCCTTGCCTCAGTGCCTCCTCCCCACCCCACCCGAGTCACTGGGATTACAGGCTCTGTCTTGAGTTTAGACCAGGAATGGCAGGAATCCAGGCCTATGTGGGCCCAGCCTGCGGAGCAGAGCATCTTAGTAGCACCCACCACGGCTGGGCCTCACAGACACTTCATTTCATCCAGCAGTCATGACTTCCATCTCCTTCAGCCCTTCCCTTACACGGACAGCGAATTCTGACTGTCTCCTAAGTGACAGGTGCTCCAGGCTCTGGTGGGAGACGGCAGCAGAGAGAGCGCGCGCCTGGCTGGCTGGTTGATAGGGAGGTTCTCCCACAGAAGAAATTTCCTGAGAAGGAACGAATTGAGCTAGTACTGGGAAGGACAAGAGGAACACGGTAACTCCGGAATGTTGGAATCACTGGGGAGAAGGAAAACAGGGAGGGAGAGAACTTGGATCAGACAGTGGCCACCCACACTTAGGGCTGATCCTGCCCACTCCTCAGCCACCACCTGTGAGCTAAGCTGGGAAGCATGAGAGGGGGCAGGGAACCAATTTCAGCACACATGGTTGCGGGGGGTGGGGGTGGCGGGGGCAGGGCTGTGTCGAATGTTCGAAGCCACAGGAAGGGAAGCACAGGGAAAGGTTAGATCGATTTGACAGAGATTTTACACAGATAAATTCTATGATTTTGGAGAGTAAATCGTAAGAGAGACCAGAATGAGAAATGTCTAGAAGTTTCCATTCAGATCTGTTTCTTCCCAATAAACATTATTTTCTACTTGTTGTAATTAATAATGTGTGATTATAAATCATCTAGTATATTTAGGGGTACAGAACTGAGAAGAGCTAAGTAAATGTGACCCCAGGAGACAGTGAGTAAATAAAGAAGGGGCACCCCCTACAGGGTGGGTAGAAGCTGAGCTCACAAATGAATAACTTAGAGATTTTTGCTGTAGGTCGTGTGAGCTTGCCAGAGAGACAGAGAGAAATTGCCCCTCAGGAGGAATGGCCACACTGAAATTCCTTCTCCTCCATTTTCCTGTAGGGATTTTGGGCACACACACACACACTCACCCAGCATGAGTTTCAAGACACTGGGTCTGCAACTCGAACCACGGCCGGCCTTGTGGGAGTCCAGCAACATAACCATTACACCATCTGCTGGTCCCTCCACAGCTTTCTTAAATTGCTATATTTTTGGAAACATATCCCCATTTTCACACTAAAGAGCCCTTGGTATCTTGTAAACACGTTCAGAGGAGTGCAGATTCACCTACTTAGACCCGTACCTAGTTCCTGCACCCCTGGAAAGATAGTCCTACCACACGTCGTTCTCTAAAGGGCTAAGGAAGACAGGGTAAGAGCAGAGACTTGAGCCATAACATCTGGGTTTGAACTCTGACTCACATGACACAGTCATTTCCTAGCTGTGCTGTGAGACTTTGGGCAAGTTACTTAACTTCTTTGGGCCCCAGTGCTTCATCTATAAAATCCAATGATCGTATTTCAATCATTGGGTTACTCTGGAAACTGAATGGGTTAATAGATGTGATGCTCTTAGAAAAATTCTTGGCTCCAACTTGTGTTAGCTTTAAAAAGCAAAACAAAACAAAATTTAGATTAAAAAAAATCCTTGCACCGGTTACTCATATTTAACGAAAACAATGTTGCTATGCACACATTCACTTACCTACAGAAACGTCCTAGGAGATGCCAGCACCGTGAGAGTGGTTAGCGGCTTGCTCGGACGCTCTGGCCCAGCCTCCCCCAGTCCTGTCAGGGCGCTGAGACTAATATCTGAGCCTGGCCCGCTGTAGGTTCTTGACTAGATCAGTGCAGTATCTAGGGGCAGTGTTTGAAACTGCACACATCAGCGCTCTGGCCTTCCCCCTTACAGATGGCCCCACTTGAAGATGGCGATGATTTTTATCCGTGTGTGTGGATGGAGCAGAATTTCTTTTAAGTAAGTCCATGGAAGGAAAACAGAAACCCTCAGAACTTTCCTTTCTTCTTTGGATGCCTTCCTTCTAGCAGGTTTATGTGGCACAAACAGCTGTTTTTCTAGACAGGTCTGGCTCCACACAAGCCTGTGATGTAACCGAAGTTCATCCTTGGGGCATTTCCCACCTGGCCCTGAACCCCTGGCCAGATCTCCATTATCATAAGCTCCATCATCATCAGCTCTCTCTTAAGGAAAACCAATCGTATCAATTTTTTTTTTTTTGGAGAGGTTTTTGCTATAGAGCGCATGTGCTTGCCAGGAAGACAGAGAGACAGAGAGACAGAGAGAAACTGAGAACTCACCCCCTAAGGGGGATGGCCATACTGCAATCCCTTCTCCATTCCTCTCTCAGGATCTTGAGCATGCATGCACATGCGCCCGGCGTGAGTTTAAGCCCCCGGGTCTGGGACTCAAACCCCAGTCGACTACATGGGAGTCCAGTGACATAGCCACTATACCATCTGCTGGTCCCTAGACTTTTTTTATTCAACTTTGTTTATTATTATTATTTTAGTATTTCCAGAGACAGACAGAGAGAGAGAAAGTGAGAAAGCAAACCTCCAGGTCCAGGACATGAACATCAGTCAGTCATGTTGGAGTCCAGCGCCCTTAACCACCACGCCACCTGCTAGCCCCTATTGTACCAATATTGAACGGGTAAATGGTGGTGGCCCAAAGTACAACTTCTTCTGAAAAGTCTGCCTGTCTCATTCTCCCATCTAAGGCCTCCTCTACTTCCTATCTCTGCATTTAGATAAAATATGTCTAATTCCGAAAGGATTGGTGTGGGAGGGAGGATCAGGAATAGGGAAACTCAAGAATGTAGTGGACATCAAGTGGATACTTTTTTCATCAAAATTGGGGAAGGAAGAAAGGACAGAAAGGTGGGGGGAAACCAAGAATAAAAAGTAGTATAGTAGGGAAGACCACAGCAGACAAGGCAAGTGGAGAAGGAGAGGGGGTGAACAGGAGTAGAGAAGAGAGTGAGCCACTGTTGTGGTCACTGGACTCCTACATGGCCGACTACAGTTTGAATCCTGGACCCAGCGGTTTGCTTTCTCTCACTCTCTGCCTCTCTGGTCAAATTAAAATAATAATGATGAATAAAATAATAATTATTATTTTTTAAAATAGCAAGTGTTTACAAAGATGTGGATTGGAACTCTCATCTAATGCTAGTAGAAATGTAAAATGATTCACCCCTGCATCCCCTCGTTCCTGTGCCACCATCATAATGGTGTGAAGAAGTATTGCACTGCATCTTTTTTTTTTTTAATTTCTTCCATGAAGCAGGAGAACCAGGGATGGGCTGCCCAGTGAGGGGTTAACACTGTGATCCACCCTGAGCCTCAGCAAGCTCAGCGTCATGGATATGTGTGCCTAGTGTTTTCAGGGAGGCCTCTGGACATGAACCCAGAACTTTCCTGTATGAGTCAGTCTTGCAGAACATTGCATTACCATTATACCACTATCCAGCCCTCACTATAGTTTGATTTTTTATTTCCCAATAAGACATAGAATTGGGGCCGGCAGGTGGCGTGGTGGTTAAGAGCACTGAACTCTCACATGGCTGACCGCGGTTCGAGTCCTAGACCTGGCAGCTTGCTTTCTCACTTCCCTGTCTCTCTCTCTCTTTCTCTCACTCTGTCCCTCTCTGGTCAAATTAAAATACATACATAAAATAAATAAAGTCCAATAAAATAATTCTTTTTAAATAATAGTACAAAGCATCTTTTTATGTTTGTTGGCCATCAGTATAACTTCTTTTGAAAAATATCTATTCTAATCCTTTGCCCACTTTCTGATTGGGTAGACTTTTTGCTTTTCAATTTAAGTTTTCTTTATGTATTTTGGACCCCAGACGCTTCTCAGATGCATCATTTTGTGTAGTAAGGAACTCGTCTGGGGCCAGCTGGTGGTGCGGTGGCTCAGGCAGCTGGATCACACGTGGCTGAGTGTGAGTGTGCGTATGGAGCCCTAGACCTAGCAGCTTGAAAGACGTGCCAGCGCATGTGCATGCATGCCCCAAATCCTGAGGGGGAAAGTAGAGAAGGGATTGCAGTGTGGTCCTCCTCTTAGGAGGTGCTTTCTAACTTTTCCTCTCTGTCTCTCTGGTGAGGGCGTGCCCCTATTAGTAATTTTAAAGAATTATTCATTTAACTTTGTTTATTATTATTTTCTATTTGGCCAGAGAGAGAGAGAGAGAGAAGGAGTGAGAAAGCAAGTCACCAGGTCCGGGATTCAAACCGTGGTCAGCCATGTGGGAGTCTAGCACCTTAAATTGTATTTAAATAACAAAGGTGTGCTATTGATAAATCTGGTAGGCTCACCATAAGCCCTCAAAATAACCCTTTATAATCAAAGGTAGTTTTTGTCACCTCTTAGCGTTCTCAATCTGGAAAAATACCTCAACCTCTGAAGGCCTCTGAATTTCTTTTAGAATGCTGGTGTGTCCCCCCCCCACCACCTTTTTTTGTCAGTACTGAAGTGATTATATCATTTTAAATTATAAATATTTTCTCTAAATTCATGTTGTATAGCAATTCCTTAGTATATCATGTTATGAGAGGTAAAAATAAGCCCTTTTTTCCTCATTTAAGTATTTTTTTGGCTGGAACTATAGGTGTAGCCAGCCAGTAGCGTAAATAGAGAGCACATAACCTTACCCCGCTATTTGCTTTGTATCAT
>NW_006159563.1:3826129-3841806 GCF_000334495.1 Tupaia belangeri chinensis | reverse complement strand
GTCTGTATAAGAAAGAAAACCTGTGTGTTTACCTGGAGAATCGGATGACTTCACGGGGTTTAGTAGTACAGATTTTCCACTTTGCACTGACATTTTAGAGTTCTCCCACTTGCCCTGAAGTGCTCTCTGTGTTCAACAAAATGACATTATTTTGAACACCGAGTCTTCTGGGGACAAAGAGAGAACTGTCAGTTCAGGGGCACGCAGCAGTGTAGAGACGGCAGCAGTAGACTCGTGTGAACTTGCCAGGACTTGGGCTTGAATCCCTCTCCTCTCGAAAGATCAGTGAAACTGAAATGAACAAATAGCCAAGGCCACACAGTGGCACAGGGATAGAACACGGCACTCCACGGAGCAGACTCATGGGAAGGTTCCAGAATCATGTCCAGAGACCTCCCTGAATACAAAGTCACGTGCACACCTGTGGTCCAGGCTGGGGTGTATCATTGCACCAAGACCTTATGGAGGGTATTCCCTCTCTCTATGGCTCATGTAAGAAATAATTAAACTTTATATATATATATATATATATATAAACATTTTAAAGCCACAAACTGGCCAGAAGAAAAGCCTACCATTCACATTAATATTTCTGAGGGACTACTGTAGAACTACAATAATGCAAGGGTTGAGCAGTGGTGTGGTGGTTAAGGTGCTGGGCTCCCATATGGCTGACCACCGCTCAAGTCCCGGACCTGGCGGATTGCTTTCTCACTTTCCCTCTCTCTCTCACTCTGTCCTTCCCTGGTCAAATTTAGAAATAAACAAACAAATAAATAAATGTTAAAATAATTCTTAAAAGCAAACAAATTTAAAAAAAACTAGTTCATTCTAACTGAGAAAAGTGAACTGTTGTTCATTTACCTAAATGGCTTAATACAGAATTTCCTCTGATATTCTGGATTCTGGACACTGTTCTTTTCTCTGTTTAGTGTTTCCACATGGCTGCAACCTTTGAACTTTTTTTTTTCCTATGCAGTTCATGAAAATTGTGAAGAAAAGAAGTCAGGGATCAGTCAGTGGTGCAGTGGTGACACTAAACTGTGCAATGCTGGACCCACTGAAAGGTCCCCCGGCTACATCCTGGGATCTCACTGTGCATGCATGACGTGTGTGTGTGTGCGTGTGTGTGCGCGCACATGCATGTGTGCACCTGTGCACCTGCGGCCTGGGCTGGTTGAGGTTGGGCTGGGTCATGGCATGAAGACCCTGTTGGAGGTGCCACTCTGCCTTCCTCTTTGTCTCTCTCCGAAGAAATACAGAGATAAACTTAAAGGAAGACATGACATTGACTTTGATGATACCGGAGCTGCTGACTCAACACAGATCTGCAGTGACAGATCTAGGTTGCGCACTGGTCCAGTCTGCATAGAGAGAATATCAAGGGCCCAAATGGCAGCTTCTCTGTCGTGAGGCTGTCCAGTGCCTGGGCAAGTCCCACCCCTGACTGAAGCATGACAGTCCGAGCATCACTAGAACGAAGCTGGACCGGTGTGGGTGGGGCGCTTGGGCCACTCTGCTAGAAGGCAATTAGGAGGAGGCTGTTGACCTTGGAAAGAGGTCACCAGCAGAGGTGTGAGAGATAGGCCACTGACAACAAAGTAAGGCCAACCACACACTGAGCTGTTTTTAAGGCACTGTGCTAGATGCTCGAGGAACTATGATATAACAGGAAAAACAATTTTTTTTTTATTTTTAGGTGTTTGCCATAGGTTGCGTGCACTCGCTGGAGAAAGACAGAGAGAGAAAGCAAGAAATCTCTCCCCACCCCAGAAGGGATGACTACACTATTCCTCTATTCTCCTCTCAGGATTTTGTGCTCACATGCACATGCCTAGCATGATTTACAAGCTGTCAGGTTCAGGATTTGAACCATGGTCAGCCATGTGGGAGGCCAGCATCTTAATGACCAAGCTGCCTGCTGTCCCCCAAAACAATTTTTTAACCCTGTGTTTTGTTTTACTTTATTTCTCTTTCTTATATTTTAAATGTTAACTGGTACTGGTACTTCTGTAACGTAATCTGTAGCTATTGCAACAAATGAGGTCATAAATCAGCTTGTTTGCTTAGAAGAGGAATCTTAAGCCCTTTGCTTTGGACAGTGGTCACAGGAATACAACATGGATCTAGGTCCCAGGAGAGAAATCTTAAACAGAGGGGAATGTTTGCTCTAGGGACACAATGTAAAAGGTTAGACTGGGAAAATCATAATAACGTTATTGTTAACATAGTAGTTACTCACAGATCTTAGGCTTGTTTGGTTAAACAGTATAGCTTAAAGAAAATGTGTTATAGCTTCCCTTAATCCATCGATGCATGCCACCAGTCTGAGTTACCAGATTCATTGTCACCATAAGAACAAAAACAGGATTGTAAATGTCATGTGAAACAAAAAGGTGCACAGAACAATTTAGGGGAAATCCTGAGGGTAGGAGGAACACTGAAGCAGCTGGATTTATGTTATAGGTAACACTGGATAAACGGGAAGTGTAGCGGTATGTAACAGGCTGGAATTTCTGTTCTGGGAGTTGGTTGCCTGTTTGTTAGCTCTCGGCCACTCCCTGCCCTCTCACACAGCGAAATAAAACTCCTTTCTCCCTCCTGGCTTCAACTCTTGACTGTTCACAGGGAACAGCCACAGGAAAATAGAGAGAGACTGTCCTGCCTGCCCTTCAAGGAACTTAGTCAAGATAGAAACCAAGGATCAGGTACCTGAATTAAAGACCTTGGTTCAATATCCACACCAAAGAGGCTAGTGGGCAGCCTGGGGGTAGTCAGTGGGTGTAGACACTGCTGTGGTGTCCCAGAAGAAAGAGAACTATGGGCTGGTCAAGTGGGCGATGGCTTCACAGAATGGATGGGAGAGGATGGCTGATAAGACTCCAAACAGAGGCGAGCAATGGCCTGAGTTAGTGTCGGGTGTGTTTGGGTAAGGGGTGAGGAGCTTTGTGAGAGGCAGGTGTGGGCATGAGGTTCCCAAGACAGAACACGTGGCTTTGCTTGTGGTTGTCCATGAGGCCTGTTTCTACATCTTCCTAAGAGGACAGAGCATAATCTATAATCCCGGAAGCTAACAATTTGCCTCCCCAAACAGAGTTCAGTCGGCTCGTGGAACTGAGAAGGACAAGTGTGGGTTTTAACAAGGGCATGTCAGCCTTTGGTACCTCCACCTGAAAGGTAGTTTGGGGTTGGAAGATGGCATGGTGGTTAAGGTGCTAGACCCTCACATGTCCAATCATAGTTCAAGCCCCGGCCTGTGACTTGCTTTCTCACTTTCCCTTTCTCTCTTTCTCTTTGGTCAAATTAAAATAATAATACTAACAAAAGAAATTAAATAAATAAAATTGTTCTAGAATTCTTTTATTTAACTTTATTTATTTACTTATTTTAATTTGACCAGAGAGGGACAGTGAGAGAGAGAAAGTGAGAAAGTAAGCTACCAGGTCCAGGACTTGAACCACAGGCAGCCATGTGGGACTCTACCACCCTTAGCCACCATGCCACCTGCTGTGTCCCCCCCCCCTTATTTAAAGTCACTTTGGATTCAATAGCTAAGGCCATGGGCACCTCCCTGACTACCAAGTTCCAAGAAGTGGGGGCCCCCACCCCCGCCTGTCCAATCTAGCCTCCCAGCTGGGAGATTGCCCCAGAATCCTATGACAGGCTATATGATGAGGAACCTGGAGTGGAACAAAATTGAGTGCTAAGTTGACAAAGAATAGACACACATCTACTCACCCCAGGTCTATGGAGAAGCGAAGCACCTATTACCTTCTCATGAACGAAGAAGCCAAAAATGTAAATGTTCATGGGAAAGTGACAGAACAGGAAATCTACCCAGGCCTGCCATTCCACATCCCTTTCACTCCATTTCACCCTTACAACCAAATCTCCACATACTTTGCTCTCATAAAAATAGGCTGCCTTCCCTCTGATCTGAGATGTTTTCATTATGAATGAAATTGCAACAATGCTTTTACTGAGTGGCCACTGTATTCAAAGTACCTAACACTGCCAGGTATTATGGCTTCTGCTCATACACGATTTTTTTTTTTTAAGTTTATTCATTGATCTCTTCTCTAACAAAGTCCTGACACTCTGATCCATCCGTAGTTTTCAGCTAGTCCCAGCTCATAGGCACATGCATGCCTTGTGTACTCAGGGAGGTCTGTGGACTTGAACCAGGAACTTCCTATGTGAGATTGCCTTGCAGATTGTTGTGTTTTACCACCATGCCACCATCTGGTCTCTTCATGTAAGATTCTTAAATACAACAGAAAAGACAACACACTCAAATGCACTTGGACACCATGAAACTTGTGAGAAGAACAAATCAATGAATCCAAAGTTGTATATTTGCGTTTTGCTTCTTAAGAGCAGGTTGTGAAATAAAGAACTTGGATTATCAGTTCTATGTTTTACTTAGGATATGTTTTAAAAACCCTATTGTTGGCACCAGCAAGTGATGTGGCGATTGGGGCACTGGACCCCCACATGGCTGACTATAGTTCGAGTCCTGGACCTGGTGGCTTCCTTTCTCACTTCTCCTCTTTCTATATCTCTCTCTGGTGAATGCATGCACCCTATAGTAAGTTAAAAAGAAATCATAATAATAAATATAATTTTTAAAAATCCTACTGTCTACAACTACTATCATTTTATATGAAAAGGATATTTTAATTCCTAAAATAGGAAACACAAAATTTCAGAATAAAGGAAGGTCCTTTAAATTTGAGTAACTGCATTGTATTATAAGTTTACTACTTTGTTGTTATTTTTCTCTCTCACAGAGGATCAGAGAGATTTTTGCCATAGAGCACATACACCCACTGGAGAGTGACAGAGAGAGAGCGATGTGAGAAATCACCTCCCGGGGGGTGGCCATGCTGCAATTCCTTCTCTGTTCTCTTCTTGGGGTATTTATTGGGTGTATGCACGCGTGCACGTGCACACACACACACACACACACACACACAGGGTGTCTTTCAAGCCACCGGGTCTGGGACTCAAACTACACAATCTGCCATGTGGGTTTTAGCACCTAAACCAGCACACCACCTGCTGGCCTCCCAAATGAGATGTTTTATAAACCACTATTTTGAGAGCCATGGTCTAAATAACTTCCTAAATATCATTTCTGCAAGATAACACATGGTCATATTTCTAAGATAAAAACCTGCTCAAAATATAGAAACTGCTATTGCCTTAGTCCATTGTCCATGCAAGGCCCCACTAGTTGCTTTATGGGAGTGTCTCAGTGGTCCAGGGCTCAGTGGGCAATGGCTCCACAGGATGGCTTAGAATGGCTGAATGTGGCCCAGGAGCAGGCTAGTTGTTTCTCGTTGGACCAGGCCAAAAGGGACCAGAAAAATGCCTTTGATTAAAAAAACAAACAAACAAACAAAAAACCTTCTGTAGATAGTTATTTTTTCTTTTTTATTGATCATTGTAAAAATGTCAAGAGGCAATGTTACTATATCATACAGCAAAATTAGTAATAAATGTCAAAGGGAATCTCAGTGACTGGAAACCCAGAGTTTCCCAGTATCTCCACATCTGTGCACCAGTGCCAGTCCTGATAGCAAAACTCCTTTTCCAGACACACAAGCCCACATCATGCAATCCCACACAGCGTAGCATTTTCCACATCTTGATTTCAGTGCAATTTTGATATTAATGTTTATTCTTTTGAAAATATCACTTTTTTAAGATTTATTTTTATTTATTTATTATAGGGTGTTTATGCTCACTGGAGAGAGATACAGTGAGAGGGAAAATGAGAAATCACCCCCCATGGGGGGATGGTCACGCCACAATCCCTTCTCCTCCATTCTCCTCCTAGGATTGTGGGCACGCACACGTACACACACACTCAAAGTGATTTTCAGGCACCCAGGTCCAGGACTCGAACTTTAGTCGGCCATGTGGGAGTCCAGTAACATAACTGCCACACCATCTGCTGGCCCCTATTATTATTATTTTTTATTTTGAACAGAGTCAGAAAGAGAGAGGGAAGGTGAAAAAGCTAGCCACCCTGAATGGGATTCAAAATGCTCAGCCATGTGTAGTCCTTAACCACCATGCCCCTGCCGGCTCCATTAATTTTTAGTCTTAAAAAAGGCACATTTCTCACCATTAAGACAAGTGAATGTATTTTAAAAGTTTCCATGATCTTTTAAGCTTGCTCCTAACAAGCTACAATAACAATACGAAAGTACCAAAGCAGAAGACCAAGAGCTAAAATGCATCTCTTTATCACCAGAATAGCGGGTAGAGGGAATCACCGGTGTTGGGGCATGTCTGAGTCTGCTGCTTCTGCCATAACAGAAGGAAACAAATTTCCCAAGCCTGGGAAATTCATAAACCACAGAAGTTTGTTTCTCATGGTTCTGGAGGCTGGGAAGTTGAACATCAAGGCACCTGCAGACCTGGTGCCTGTGAGAGTTGCCGTCAGCTTCTGCGATGGTGCCTTGTTGCTGCAGCTCCAGAGAGCACACATGCTGTGTTCTCACAGGCAGAAGGGATGGGGCACAAAAAGGGCCTACCTAGTTCCTTCCAACCATGTATAAGGGCATTATCCTCATTCACAAGGGCAGAGCCCCATGGCCGAAAAGCCTCCCAAAGACTCCACTTTCTAATACCACCACCTTGGGGTTTAAAGTCCAATGAATTTTGGAGAAATTCATATATGCAAACCAAGCAGGACAGCTTCCCAATTTCCCTCTGATGATACTAACAAAGTTTAAGTATCCCCAGGATATTTTGTTCTCCATAAAGGCAATCTATAATCCAGCTTCCTTGTTCTTTTCCACAATTACAGTGCTTGCCGATTTGTATTGAGATTAGAATAACATAAATATAGATGCACTCTGTGAGTGAAAACCTGCTAGGTTTACCGACAGGAGCTAATTTTGCATAAACACTCATCATAGCAGCAGATATCAGCAACTATAACACTGTAAGAGTCATATAAATACATTCTTTGACAGTCAACTTCACACAATTCATGCAAACAAAAGCAAATAAAAGTAAACGAAAATAAATATGCAACACGGTACAAAACTCTCAAGCTTGAGTCTCCTGAAGTGATGTCTCTTAGCAGCCCAAGGCGCATGAATTTCTGAGGCTTTCCTTCTAACATCTCTGGCTTTGTCTTTGTAATAAAATGTCACAGAATTTATGGACTGGGTCAGGACCCAGAGATTGCTGCTACATAGAACCCATAATTTCCTAAAATGAATGTGCATTTCAGACCTGATTTTTATATTTGATCCCAACACTAAAGGAGAGCAGAACTGTGATTTGAACAAAATATGACTGTTGACTCCTACGAGAAAATGACACATGCTCCAGGTGTCGGCTGCCAGGCAGTGTTCCTGGCTCTAGAGGACAGCCCGAGGCAATGGCAGATGGTCCCTCCCAGGAAACTGAGCTTGTCCCCAGCACAGATCTGAATGCCTATCCCGCAGGAAATGCCTTATTGTCCATTACCATAAACTTGGTGGGAAAGATAAAAGAATGAGGCTGACAGCAGCTGAAGACTGGGCAAAAGGAAGAACCTGTAAGGAAATGATTGAGGGCCAGCAGGTGGTGTGGGGGTTAAGGGACTGGATTCCCACATGGTAGACTGTGTGGTTTGAATCCCGGTCCCGGCAGCTTGAAAATCATGTCAGGCACATGCGCATGGTTGCCCAGAATCCTGAGAGGAAAAGGGATTGCAGCATGGCCATCCCTACAAGGGGGTGGTTTCTCACTTTCTACCTTTCTTGTTCTGTCTCTGGTGAGTGCATGTGCCCTATAGTAAACTACAAAAGAAAAAGAGATGATTGCGACATCAAGTGAATTTCCTGGCATATTGGCTAAGACCAGGGATTACGGGTAGAATAAGACAACTAACTAATGAATGTACAGTATGTTCCCAGCACTGTGCTAAATAGTGATATAAATTCATCTTTACAACAACCCTGTGTGGTCAGTGTGGGCATTATTATCATCATAACCAGTATCCCTACTTACAGATTAAATCAAGGGGCACATTTCTATTGGATGGATCCTGAGGTGTCAGCTCAGAGAGATTCCCAAAGTCTTACTTTTGGTGAATGGCAGAGCCGGGATTTGAACTTGGTCTGTTTGACTTTAAAGACTGACACTGATAGTATTGTATATTAGTACTGTGACCACTGTAGCATTTGTATACAAAATACTGCCTCATATGTGCTATTTTTTCAGCATTAGTGGCCTCTGTTGTGATTTGACTGTGCTCAGTTAACATCTCTTGGGGAGCTTCTCTCCTGCTTTTCATTCTCCCAGTTCTGTCTCACCCAGACTTGTCTTCTAGAGGTGCATCTCTAGAACAATAACTCTGTCCTCGATTGCCCCTGAGTTTCATGCATCACCTTTCCTGAATAATGTATCAAGAGCACCAGGTTTAGGGCCTCCACTCAAAGGAAGAAGGTTGAGGTTAGGACTTTCGATAATCTGGGTGGCTATGAGGCAGCTAATTTGGGGTCTAATTTACTAATGTGACCAACTTTGTATTTTTTCTCTCATTTAATACTTACTGTAATAGGCCTAGAGACCCTAGAGATGAACCCGAATGAACACAGATTGTTGCACTGACCATGCTGTGGTCAGGGAGGAGGGTCTGTTCTGATCCTCTACCCCCAGAGCAGCCCTTTGCCTCATCATGGGCACATCCCCTTGGAAACCAAGAGTATGCTTTGTTCCCCCACATTGGCTGTAACGCTTACCCTCAGGCATAGATGTGGGCACACCTAGAGGACACTCACACTCAGGCTCTGGGAAAGCGAAACTTGTCCACGCTGCGGCTAACTTTCTGCTCATGGTTAGTACAATGACCCAGCACTGTCATGGGTCATAAAGCATGAGACTCCTAACATCTTTCTTTTTTTAGAGAGGTTTTTGCTATAGGGTGCGTGCGCTCACCAAATAGAGAGACAGAGAGACAGAAAGCGAGAAATCACCCCCAGGGGAGATGGCCACGCCGCAGTCCCTTCTCCTCCATTCTCCTCCCCGGATCTTGGGCAAGCACGCACATGTGCCCAGCGTGAGTTTAAACCACCAGGTCTGGGAGGTGAACTGTGGTCGACTACGTGGGAGTCCAGTGACATAGCCATTACGCTAACTGCTGGTCCTGACCTAGTAAGTTTTCTCAAGTCACTGAGTTCAGTACTCAAACAGCATGGTTGACCATGTGGAATCCAGTGCTTTAACCAGTCACTGACTGGCCCTGCAGTAGATTTTTCATTTTTAAACAGAAATCTAACTAGATTTTAAACTGAATCTGTTAAGTAGAAGCCATATCCTGCCTGGAAAGAAATGGGTTCACAACAATTTCACCCCATTATCAAAAATAAATGCATTCCTCTTCTATTCCTGGATAAAGGATGTTGTGTGATGACCCTGCACACACCAAAATTCCTAAACAGATTATTTGAAATATGTAAGTCAGGGTGAATTATAACAGCTGTTCAATAACTAAGTGGAAAAGAAAAACAATACAAGGAAACAAGTATAAAAATCACAATGAATTATCCAGCAGTTAATAAATGATTTGAAGAACAGAGTAAAAGCTTGAGCCTTACCAGGTTTATCCTAATTGAGATTTTTTTTATGGTATCAAGAGGAGAATTTCAGAATATGACTTGCATATTTGTTCTTCTTTCCCCCTGAATTAGTAGCAAGCACAACTTTAGTTGTCTTTGTTTTTAGTATCCTAATCATTTACCCTTAGTTGGAGACATCAGGTAAAGGTAAAGAAATCTCCCTGCCCCAAGGAAGAAAAAGTCTTAACAGTCATAAAGTACAAGATCCTAAGGAGTAAAAGCCTGTTTATGTAATAGCCTAGCAATGTCTTTGAAAGAGCAAACTCTAAATATCTACAGAATAAATAGCTATTGAAAACTCAATACTGAATCATCCCTACCTTTCTTGTTCTGTCTCTGGTGAGTGCATGTGCCCTATAGTAAACTACAAAAGAAAAAGAGATGATTGCGACATCAAGTGAATTTCCTGGCATATTGGCTAAGACCAGGGATTACGGGTAGAATAAGACAACTAACTAATGAATGTACAGTATGTTCCCAGCACTGTGCTAAATAGTGATATAAATTCATCTTTACAACAACCCTGTGTGGTCAGTGTGGGCATTATTATCATCATAACCAGTATCCCTACTTACAGATTAAATCAAGGGGCACATTTCTATTGGATGGATCCTGAGGTGTCAGCTCAGAGAGATTCCCAAAGTCTTACTTTTGGTGAATGGCAGAGCCGGGATTTGAACTTGGTCTGTTTGACTTTAAAGACTGACACTGATAGTATTGTATATTAGTACTGTGACCACTGTAGCATTTGTATACAAAATACTGCCTCATATGTGCTATTTTTTCAGCATTAGTGGCCTCTGTTGTGATTTGACTGTGCTCAGTTAACATCTCTTGGGGAGCTTCTCTCCTGCTTTTCATTCTCCCAGTTCTGTCTCACCCAGACTTGTCTTCTAGAGGTGCATCTCTAGAACAATAACTCTGTCCTCGATTGCCCCTGAGTTTCATGCATCACCTTTCCTGAATAATGTATCAAGAGCACCAGGTTTAGGGCCTCCACTCAAAGGAAGAAGGTTGAGGTTAGGACTTTCGATAATCTGGGTGGCTATGAGGCAGCTAATTTGGGGTCTAATTTACTAATGTGACCAACTTTGTATTTTTTCTCTCATTTAATACTTACTGTAATAGGCCTAGAGACCCTAGAGATGAACCCGAATGAACACAGATTGTTGCACTGACCATGCTGTGGTCAGGGAGGAGGGTCTGTTCTGATCCTCTACCCCCAGAGCAGCCCTTTGCCTCATCATGGGCACATCCCCTTGGAAACCAAGAGTATGCTTTGTTCCCCCACATTGGCTGTAACGCTTACCCTCAGGCATAGATGTGGGCACACCTAGAGGACACTCACACTCAGGCTCTGGGAAAGCGAAACTTGTCCACGCTGCGGCTAACTTTCTGCTCATGGTTAGTACAATGACCCAGCACTGTCATGGGTCATAAAGCATGAGACTCCTAACATCTTTCTTTTTTTAGAAAGATTTTTGCTACAGGGCACGTGCACTCACCAGAGAGACAGAGAGAGAAACAAAAAGTGAGAAACCACCCTCCCTGGGGATAGCCATGCCACAATCCCTTCTCCTCCATTCTCCTGTTGGGATCTTGGGCACACACGCACACATGCCCAGTGTGAGTTTTAAGCCACCGGGTCCAGGACTCAAACCACAGTCGACTACATGGGAGTCCAGCAATGTAATCATTATATTATCTGCTGGTCCTGAGACTCCTAACATCTCTTTAGCACAAATATTGCCTCCTCCAAAAGAAGTGAAAATGACATGCAATTTGATATATAAGAACATTTTTAGAAAGGCCAAAAAGTCATGAAACCACCACCTGCGTAGAAAGCAGTATCTCAAGGATTTTGTTTCCCATCCTCTTGTCTTCTCCTTCCTGTAACTTGACATGGTAGAGCTCATTTTAGTTTTGGATTTTCAGTTCAAATGACATATGCTTTGGTCTGTACTAATGACAGGGTTATGTCCATCAGTCACTTTTTTTAAAATTTTTAAAATTTCATCTAATTTTTGAGATATTTTTGCTATAGGGCATGTGCACTTACTAGAAAGACGGAAAGCGAGAAGTCACCCTCTAGAGGGGATGGCCACACCTCAGTCCTTTTTCCTCCAGTCTCCTCTTGGGTTTTTGGGCATGTATGCCCACACGCCTGGCATGAGTTCCAAGCCACTGGGTCCAGGCCTCAAACCATGGTCAGCTATGTGGGAGTCCAGTGATGTAACCATCTGCTGGTCCCCCTTCAGTCCTTTTTAATGACTTTAGTGGTGGCATTTCTCCTCTGCTGAGGGAGCCTTTTAATTTTCATGCTGCAATAGATGGGCCACAGCTCAGTATGGTAAAAATTGAAACCTAAAGTCAGCCAGTCACTACAGATTGTCATAGTACTCGGGCAGTTGAATGCCTACATAGACTCTGAAAGCCAGTGGGCAGTGTCAGATTTATAATATGACTCAGCTCTGAGCCTGGATAAGCAGGAATATGGACTGGATTAAACTGGATTTTCTCTCCTTTGAACCTTCCCCGAGCAGGTTCAAAGCAGCAGCTCCTCTGCCTAGATCCACTGTAAAATTCCTCCACTTTTTAAGGTTGAGACCTAAGGCTCCTGGTGAACTTTTAAAAGTGTCTTACGGGGCTGGCAGGTGGTGTGGTGGCTAGGGGCGCTGGATTCCCACATGGCTGACCACGATTCAAGTCCTGGAATTGGCAGCTTGCTTTCTCATTTTCTCTCTTTCTCTCTCTGGTCAAATTGAAATAAACAAATGAATAAATAAATGAATAAAGTTAAATTTAAAAATTAAAATAAAAGTGTCTCGTGGGTGAACCCCATAGTTTGGCAGCTAGGTGCTGCACAGAAAAAGCTAGATCCTATATGACCCACCAGGATTCAAATCCTGGCCCTAGAGGTTTAAAAAATGTACCTGACACATGCATATATGCCCAGGATCCTGACAGAGTAGAGGATGGAGGAAAAAGGATTGAGGTGCAAACAGGCCCACTGGACATGCTTCCCCCCCTGCCCCTTCTCTCTCGTGTATGTACACACACTCTCTGGCATAAATAATAATAATAGTAATTAGGAGCCAGCAGATGGCATAGTGGTTACATTGCTGGACTCCCATGTAGTTGACCACATTTGAGTCCTGGACCTGGCAGTTTAAAACTCATGCTGGGTGCCAGTAGGTGGTGTGGTGGTTGAGGCACTGGAATTCCACATGGCCAACACCAGTTCAAGTCCTGGACTTGGCGACTTGCTTTCTCTCTTTCACTTTCTCCTTCTGTGTGTCTCTCTCTGGTTATGATTAAAAATAATAATAACAAATGGAATTCAATTAATTAATTAATTTAAAAAAAAAAACAAAACAAAACACCTCATGCCCAAAATTCTGAGAGGAGAATGGAGGATAAGAGACTGCAGTGTGGCCATCCCTCCCCGGGAGTGATTTCTTACTTTCTGTCTCTGTATCTCCTTCTTACTTTCTGTTTCTGTATCTCCTGTGAACAATGCACCCTATAGCAAAAAAATCTCTCTAAAATTTTTTTTAAAATAATTTTTAAAATGTTCTCTAGCACTAAAAACAAGAACAAAAAAAATTAATGTATGTAATATGCAAGGTGCCCTCGCATGCTGGGCTAAGCATATGTAAGTCATTAACAGCATTAATTACTCTTTCAGGAAAGTTCTATATTCCTGAGCAGTCGAGTAACTCTCTTGAGTCATAGTTAGCAAGTGGCAGAGGAAGAATTTTAACTTGGGACCCCAAGTATGAGCCTTTTGCCCAAATCCAAGTGTCTAAAATTTAACAAATCTGTTTCCCTAGACCAGGCCCTGCCCAACCCATTGCGATGAGAATAGATCAATTACCATGATTGCTCCTTTAAAAAAAACCTATGTGAGCTAAAACATAAATATTGGATCACTGGAGAAGTCAAGATATGTTTTTCCACAGAAAAACATGTCATGACTTTTCTGATGACTGACTAGATAAAGGTGACTGACCACAGAACAGTTGAGTCATATTTCAGAGACATCACTTGGAATACGAGAGGGGTTGTCGGTTACACACTTATCCTAATTGCAGTGGAAGTCCAGAGGAGGCTGGGACTGAGGCATGGCTGGTTTCAGGTTCAGGGAGGGTAGGCCTCACAGAGGAGGGAGGGCTTAGTGGCCTTGCAGAGGCTATTAGGTTGTCCAGAGTTGTCACTCAGGTGGTGGGGCTTTCCAGGTGAGAGCAGAGCCAACACTAGGGGTCAGGGCTGGCAAGTGCAGCCCAGGCTGGAAGGTAGGGGTGGAGGCTGGTCTGTAAATGTTCTTGCATGACAGTTAAAGAGCAAGAGACTCCTAACCCCACCAAGAACCACTGGTCAGCAGATCGACATGAACAAATGATTCATTTGCTTAATCATTTAACAGAGAAACTAGCTACAGGACAATTGATTGTATTGATCCTTTTTGTAGCTGTCTAGCACATATTATTTGTTTATTTATTTTTCTCATAAGCAAGAGAAAGAGAGAGAGACAACATCCCCTACAGGGATCCCACACCATGGTCCCCACCCAGCCCTCAGTCAGCCCTGGCTGGGCATGCACATGCTTGGCATGCTCAGGGAGGTTCCTGGACACAAATCCAGAACCTTCTCATGAGGATCAGCCTCACAGAGCATCACGTTTTACCCTGTCCACCATCTGGCCCTCCTCAGCACATACTTTTAAGTAAACTTTAATTGAAATTTGACATGAATACAAAAAGTGCATACATCACTAGCATACAGTTCACTGAATTTTTATACAGTGAAAACCATTGTGTACCCAGCACCCAAATCAGCATTTAGACAATGACCAACACCCCAGAAGGCTCTATCATACAATCTCCCAGTTAGTAACTTCTCACAAGTAACCACTATCCCAGTTTCTATCACCACACATTATTTTGCTTTCTCTTTTACTTTATGTAAATGGAATCATATAGTACAATTCTCTGGTGGTGGGCTTTTCTTTTCAGCATAACATTTGTGAGAGTCATCTGTGCTGTTTCCTTGGCAGACCTCATTCATTGCACCTCTGTCTGTTGTTTCACTGCATGAATTTAGCACAACTGCTTGATGTACCTGTTCTAATGTTGATGAGCATTCGGGTTGTTCCCAATTTGGGGCTGTATAAATAATGCTGACAGGAACAGTCTCGGTCCTCATATGGTTTGCAATCCTCTATACCCTCTGCCCTATTCCACTCTCTTATTACACTATCTCTGCTGTATACTGAGGATTTTCTCAGGTTATGAGTACTGACTGCCTCCCCAGAGTAGAAACCAGAACTCAAGAGAGCAGTATTATGTCGGAGTGACTTCACTGTGAAGAGAAAATCATGAAGAAGCAGCTGCTAAAAGAACTGCAGAGTGACCAAGAGGTTCGGAGCTCCCAGGAGCTGAGTGGCAGTGGTGGAGTCCTGTGGGTGCCTGCGCCAAAGCTGGGAGTGCGCCTAGGCAGTGCTGGGAAATCTCAGGGGGGTTGTTCCTGGCTTCATGCCCCAACCTCAAAGCCTAGATTCTGATAAGTAAAAATTATAGGACACCATTGTTTAGGGCTCTAAGCCCCAACAGACCAGGCCAAAATGGAACCAATCACTCATGCTAAAATGTCACATTATCAAACTGAAACTTTAAGAATGTTTCCCCAAAATACATTAGTTTTTCCTGAAAATGGGAGATTCTAATCTACTTGTCCTTACTACAAGGAAATAAAACTTGAGCACATCTCGTGGCTCTCTTAGAAACGTACTCTTGAATGGCTCTAGACGCTCCCTAGACCTCTTGTTCTGTGAACATTATTACTTCCTTTTTTACCATCCAGACTCACTGTCTCCACATTTAATTAAAATTGAGCAAAGTTGCTCTGGGAGATCCTGAGGTCATCCTGCTGTCCTTATCAGAGAACTTAGCCAGTCTCTGCTGTGCTGATTGAGGTACCTAGTCTTTTTGTTTTGTTTTGTTAGTTGTTTTTTTTTTTTTTTTTTTTTTTTTTTCCATTGGGGGGGTTTGT
>NW_006159563.1:3813547-3821048 GCF_000334495.1 Tupaia belangeri chinensis | reverse complement strand
GCCTGGATAAGCAGGAATATGGACTGGATTAAACTGGATTTTCTCTCCTTTGAACCTTCCCCGAGCAGGTTCAAAGCAGCAGCTCCTCTGCCTAGATCCACTGTAAAATTCCTCCACTTTTTAAGGTTGAGACCTAAGGCTCCTGGTGAACTTTTAAAAGTGTCTTACGGGGCTGGCAGGTGGTGTGGTGGCTAGGGGCGCTGGATTCCCACATGGCTGACCACGATTCAAGTCCTGGAATTGGCAGCTTGCTTTCTCATTTTCTCTCTTTCTCTCTCTGGTCAAATTGAAATAAACAAATGAATAAATAAATGAATAAAGTTAAATTTAAAAATTAAAATAAAAGTGTCTCGTGGGTGAACCCCATAGTTTGGCAGCTAGGTGCTGCACAGAAAAAGCTAGATCCTATATGACCCACCAGGATTCAAATCCTGGCCCTAGAGGTTTAAAAAATGTACCTGACACATGCATATATGCCCAGGATCCTGACAGAGTAGAGGATGGAGGAAAAAGGATTGAGGTGCAAACAGGCCCACTGGACATGCTTCCCCCCCTGCCCCTTCTCTCTCGTGTATGTACACACACTCTCTGGCATAAATAATAATAATAGTAATTAGGAGCCAGCAGATGGCATAGTGGTTACATTGCTGGACTCCCATGTAGTTGACCACATTTGAGTCCTGGACCTGGCAGTTTAAAACTCATGCTGGGTGCCAGTAGGTGGTGTGGTGGTTGAGGCACTGGAATTCCACATGGCCAACACCAGTTCAAGTCCTGGACTTGGCGACTTGCTTTCTCTCTTTCACTTTCTCCTTCTGTGTGTCTCTCTCTGGTTATGATTAAAAATAATAATAACAAATGGAATTCAATTAATTAATTAATTTAAAAAAAAAAAAAAACACCTCATGCCCAAAATTCTGAGAGGAGAATGGAGGATAAGAGACTGCAGTGTGGCCATCCCTCCCCGGGAGTGATTTCTTACTTTCTGTCTCTGTATCTCCTTCTTACTTTCTGTTTCTGTATCTCCTGTGAACAATGCACCCTATAGCAAAAAAATCTCTCTAAAATTTTTTTTAAAATAATTTTTAAAATGTTCTCTAGCACTAAAAACAAGAACAAAAAAAATTAATGTATGTAATATGCAAGGTGCCCTCGCATGCTGGGCTAAGCATATGTAAGTCATTAACAGCATTAATTACTCTTTCAGGAAAGTTCTATATTCCTGAGCAGTCGAGTAACTCTCTTGAGTCATAGTTAGCAAGTGGCAGAGGAAGAATTTTAACTTGGGACCCCAAGTATGAGCCTTTTGCCCAAATCCAAGTGTCTAAAATTTAACAAATCTGTTTCCCTAGACCAGGCCCTGCCCAACCCATTGCGATGAGAATAGATCAATTACCATGATTGCTCCTTTAAAAAAAACCTATGTGAGCTAAAACATAAATATTGGATCACTGGAGAAGTCAAGATATGTTTTTCCACAGAAAAACATGTCATGACTTTTCTGATGACTGACTAGATAAAGGTGACTGCCCACAGAACAGTTGAGTCATATTTCAGAGACATCACTTGGAATACGAGAGGGGTTGTCGGTTACACACTTATCCTAATTGCAGTGGAAGTCCAGAGGAGGCTGGGACTGAGGCATGGCTGGTTTCAGGTTCAGGGAGGGTAGGCCTCACAGAGGAGGGAGGGCTTAGTGGCCTTGCAGAGGCTATTAGGTTGTCCAGAGTTGTCACTCAGGTGGTGGGGCTTTCCAGGTGAGAGCAGAGCCAACACTAGGGGTCAGGGCTGGCAAGTGCAGCCCAGGCTGGAAGGTAGGGGTGGAGGCTGGTCTGTAAATGTTCTTGCATGACAGTTAAAGAGCAAGAGACTCCTAACCCCACCAAGAACCACTGGTCAGCAGATCGACATGAACAAATGATTCATTTGCTTAATCATTTAACAGAGAAACTAGCTACAGGACAATTGATTGTATTGATCCTTTTTGTAGCTGTCTAGCACATATTATTTGTTTATTTATTTTTCTCATAAGCAAGAGAAAGAGAGAGAGACAACATCCCCTACAGGGATCCCACACCATGGTCCCCACCCAGCCCTCAGTCAGCCCTGGCTGGGCATGCACATGCTTGGCATGCTCAGGGAGGTTCCTGGACACAAATCCAGAACCTTCTCATGAGGATCAGCCTCACAGAGCATCACGTTTTACCCTGTCCACCATCTGGCCCTCCTCAGCACATACTTTTAAGTAAACTTTAATTGAAATTTGACATGAATACAAAAAGTGCATACATCACTAGCATACAGTTCACTGAATTTTTATACAGTGAAAACCATTGTGTACCCAGCACCCAAATCAGCATTTAGACAATGACCAACACCCCAGAAGGCTCTATCATACAATCTCCCAGTTAGTAACTTCTCACAAGTAACCACTATCCCAGTTTCTATCACCACACATTATTTTGCTTTCTCTTTTACTTTATGTAAATGGAATCATATAGTACAATTCTCTGGTGGTGGGCTTTTCTTTTCAGCATAACATTTGTGAGAGTCATCTGTGCTGTTTCCTTGGCAGACCTCATTCATTGCACCTCTGTCTGTTGTTTCACTGCATGAATTTAGCACAACTGCTTGATGTACCTGTTCTAATGTTGATGAGCATTCGGGTTGTTCCCAATTTGGGGCTGTATAAATAATGCTGACAGGAACAGTCTCGGTCCTCATATGGTTTGCAATCCTCTATACCCTCTGCCCTATTCCACTCTCTTATTACACTATCTCTGCTGTATACTGAGGATTTTCTCAGGTTATGAGTACTGACTGCCTCCCCAGAGTAGAAACCAGAACTCAAGAGAGCAGTATTATGTCGGAGTGACTTCACTGTGAAGAGAAAATCATGAAGAAGCAGCTGCTAAAAGAACTGCAGAGTGACCAAGAGGTTCGGAGCTCCCAGGAGCTGAGTGGCAGTGGTGGAGTCCTGTGGGTGCCTGCGCCAAAGCTGGGAGTGCGCCTAGGCAGTGCTGGGAAATCTCAGGGGGGTTGTTCCTGGCTTCATGCCCCAACCTCAAAGCCTAGATTCTGATAAGTAAAAATTATAGGACACCATTGTTTAGGGCTCTAAGCCCCAACAGACCAGGCCAAAATGGAACCAATCACTCATGCTAAAATGTCACATTATCAAACTGAAACTTTAAGAATGTTTCCCCAAAATACATTAGTTTTTCCTGAAAATGGGAGATTCTAATCTACTTGTCCTTACTACAAGGAAATAAAACTTGAGCACATCTCGTGGCTCTCTTAGAAACGTACTCTTGAATGGCTCTAGACGCTCCCTAGACCTCTTGTTCTGTGAACATTATTACTTCCTTTTTTACCATCCAGACTCACTGTCTCCACATTTAATTAAAATTGAGCAAAGTTGCTCTGGGAGATCCTGAGGTCATCCTGCTGTCCTTATCAGAGAACTTAGCCAGTCTCTGCTGTGCTGATTGAGGTACCTAGTCTTTTTGTTTTGTTTTGTTAGTTGTTTTTTTTTTTTTTTTTTTTTTCCATAGGGTGTGCTTGCTTGAGAGAGACAATGAGATGGAAAGTGAGAAATCAACCTCCAGCGGGATGGCCACTTCGCAATCCCTACTCCTCCAGTTCTTATCCCGGGGTTTTGGGCACATATGTATATGTACCCACTATGATTTTCAAGCCACTAGGTCCAGGATTTGAATCATGATTGACTATGTGGGAGTCAAGGATCTTAACCACCACGCCACCTGCTGGCCCCAAGGTACTTATTCTTTCTTTTCTTTTCTTTTTTTTTTTTTTTTTCTGCTATAGGGCGCATGCTCTTGTCAAAAAGACAAGAGAGACAGAAAGTAAGAAATCACACCCCCAGGGGGATGGCCATGTTGCAATCCCTTCTCCATTCTCCTCTCGGGATTTGGGCATGCATGCTCATGTGACTGGTGTGAGTTTAAGCCGCCAGGTCGGGGACTCGAATCGTGGTGGATTTACATGGGAGTCCAGCGACATAGTCGTTAAGCCATCTGCTGGTCCCGGTACCTATTCTTTTTTAATTAATTAATTTATTTCCAGTCATTCACTGTACATCAATATAGTATACAAAATGAGATTTTCCATCCAGTTTTAGCTTTAATAGATCAAAGAAATGCTAAGAAACTTTACTTAAAACTTAAAGCCAAGAAACAGGTTAGGATTCTGTTCAAATAGTAGGTACATGAGCCAATCAGCAGCTCATGACAGGACAAAGATCCTTAAAACCAGAAAACAAAGCCTAGAAGAAAATAAGCAATGTCTTAGTCAAAAGTCATAAAATTCTATGTCATCAGTTCAGTCTCATGTACATTATCTTCTGTCATGATTCGATCTTCCCGATTAATATTCATCTTCAGACTTGTGCCTACAATTAAGTTGGCCATTTAATTAGTTGTTTTTGAACTCTTATTTTTCTGTATCTGTATTTAATTTTCCTGGTATAGCACTCCCTTCAGCACTTCTTGGAGAGCTGATCTAGTGTTGGTAAATTCTTTCAGGTTTTGTTTATCTGAGAATGTTCTAGTCTTTTTTTTTCCCCATATAAAGGATAATCTTGCCAAGTACAGTATTTTTGGTTGAAATTGCTCTTCCCTTAACACTTTGAATATATTTCCTCATTCTTTTCTTGCTCGGATTGTTTCTGATGAGAGGTCCGCTGTTAGCCTGATGGGATATCCTTTGTAGGTAACTTGACATTTCTGTCTTGCCAATTTCAATATCTTGTCATTGTCTTGTGTGTTTTTTTTTTTTTAAGAGATTTTCACCATAGGGAGTGTGCGTTTGCCAGACAGAGAGAGACAGAGAGACAGAAAGCAAGAAATCCCCCCCCCCCCAGGAGGATGGCCACGATGCAATCCCCTCTCCATTCTCCTCCCGGGATTCTAGGCACACATGCACATGCGCCTGGCATGTTTCAAGTCACTGGATCTGGGACGCAAACCGTGATCGACTATGTGGGAGTCCAGCGACATAGTCATTATGCTAACTGCTGGTCCCTTGTCTGTGGTTTTTGTCAATGTGGCTATAATGTGTCTTGGAAAAGATCTTCTTGGGTTGATTCTATTTGGGGTCCTTTGTATTTCTTGGGACTGGATTTTTGAATGCCTCTGTAGGTTTGGAAAGTTTTCTTCCAGGATTTCATGGAATAGATTATCAATGCCCTTATGAGTCTCTTCCCCTTCTGGGATACCAATTATCCGGATGTTTGGATGTTTGATGGTATCTAGTATTTCTCATATATTATTCTCACTTTTTGGGGCAATTTTCTCAGTCTTCATGGTAGAATTTTCTAGGCCAACAATTCTATCTTCTACATCTGAGATTTGATTTTCTGTTTGATCTAATCTGCTTTTAATACTTTCAAGGGACGTTTTGATTTCCTGTTATACCCTTCATCTCTAACTGGTCCATTTGATTCTTTTTTTATAGTGTGAATTTCCTCTTTTAGATCTTGCAAGAATTTCCTCACCTCCTGGAACTCCTCAGATCCTTTCTCTTGCCTCTTGGGCATTTCATTGTCTCTCTTCTCTTACATCTCTGTGAGCTTTGTCACTTTGAAAATTCTAAATTCTTCATCTGACATTTCCATGAGTTTCATTGTACTGTCTGAGGAGGAGAAGAGGTATTTTTTGATTTCCCCATATTTGTTGTGGCTCTGTGGTGATTTCTAGTCATCTAGTGGATGGTGCATTTCTTCCTAATTCTTAAGTTCAATTTTAGCGGGCCGAGGCATGCAGGAGAGCGTGCAGAGGCATGCAGGAGGAGGTGATCTGCAATCTCTCTTCCATTCTGTTTTCACTCTTTGTGCTTCAGATTCAGTGGGAATAAAGAAATATTCTGACCCTAACTGTATTTAGATGTTTAGATCCTGTTCACTTGGACCTGTCTAGACACATAGTGTGTAGGATCTGAGCAGCCAGTGAGTAAAGATAAAGAAAAAGGGGGAAAAATAGAGAAAAGAAAACAAAGAGAAAAAAATATATATAAAATAAAAAGAATAAAAAAGATAATAAGAAAACTTTATATTTTAAAAAGCAAAATTTGGAATAAAGCAATATTTCACAGTTGAAGTTCAGGATCCATGTGGGGATGGGCCTGGATTTGTGCCTTTCCTAAATAGAATGGGGAGAGGTATCCATTAACACAATAAATAAGGGGCTTGAGAGCCCAGAATACTTTACCTTAAAAAAAAATTAGAAGAAACAGAGAGATGGAGAGAAAGAGACAAGTAGCACTACCCACTAGAAATGAATGTGGGAGAAGTCTCAGCAGAAAATCTTCACGTTAAGTCTCTGAAAGCAATATTTCACAGCTGAAGTTCAGGATCCATGTGGGGCCATATTTTACTTTTTCTGTCCCCCCTTGATTCCCTGATTCTCTGCCTCTCACCCTCTGCCAACTTCCCCCGGCTCCCTGCACACACACACTTTCTCTGGTATGTATGGTTGTTTTCCATGACTTTTTCTTTTTCACATTTTATTGATTCACTAATTACCTTACTTTATTTAAAGACTCTCAGTAGCAAGCACAGCTGATATATACATATTTATGAATGAATGAATGACTTTAGGCATAAACCTCAGTGAGTAAAATGAACATACTAAAAAGTAGCACCTGGCTGGGGCTATATAGCTTACTGCAGACATTAAATAGGTATTAATAGGTATTTTTAATGCATTCTTTTAATTTCAAAAAAAGTTTTACTTTTAATTGATCAAAATAATGTTAAGAGAAATTTGCTTAAAACTTAGCAGGTAGATGAACCTATCAATAGTTCAAGAGAAGACAAAAATCGTTAAATATGGAAATCAAAACATCAAAGAAAATCAGTAATGTTTTAGTCTAAAGTAAAAAAAAAATCTATTTCACTAGTTCAGACTCATGTAATTAATCTCTCTTCTATTGAATTTGCAGTGTTACTGTGGTCTGATCTTTCCATTTAAACTCTGGAAATTAACATTCAACTCTGGACTTGTCCCTACCATTAGACTGGCCATTCTCTTGGTTGTTTCTTTTACTCTTATTTTTGCCTGTCCAACTTTAGTTTTCTTGATATAGCACTCCCTTCAGCATTTCTTGGAGAGCTAGCCTAGTGTTGGTAAATTCTTTCAGGTTTTGTTTATCTGAGAATGTTTTTGTCTTTTTTTCCCATATGAAAGATAATCTTGCAGGGTATAGTATTCCTGGTTGAAATTGTTTTCCCCTTAACACTTTGTTTTCTTTTTGTTTGTTTGTTTTGTTTGTTTTTGGGAGAGTTTTTTGCTATACGGTGCATGCGCTTGCCAAAAAGAGAGAGACAGAGAGACAGAAAGTGAGAAATTACTGCCTTTTTTAAAATTTAAATTTATTTATTTGCATTCATTCACTGTACATCATTACAGCATACAAAATGAGATTTTCCATCCAGAGTACACTGTATATTGTCTCAATCAAGCACATCAACAAACATGTTATT
>NW_006159563.1:3807032-3811951 GCF_000334495.1 Tupaia belangeri chinensis | reverse complement strand
TCAACTTCTTTCTCCTTTCTCTTTAGCAGTTCATTGTCTCTCTTCTCTTCCATCTCTGTTAGCTTCGACATTATGAATGCTCTAAATTCCTCATGAGACATTTCCATGATTTTCACCAAACTGCTTGTGGATGAAGAAGAGTTACTCTTATCCCTTGGAGGAGAGGTATTTTCTTGCTTTCCCATATTTCTTGTGATTCGGTGGTGATTTCTTGTCATCTGATGGATGGTGTGTTTCTTTCAAATTCTTGAAAATGTTCTTGAAATGTTCAGGAGCAAGCAGACAAAGGTGATCTAGAATCTCTTTGCCATTCTGTTGTGATCGCTGGTGCAGCACATTTAATAGATATTGAAGAATATTTTAACTCTATTAGTATTTGGATGTTTAGCTACAGTGCCCTTAGATCCATCTAGTTCGCAGAAGCCATGAGGAATCTTCTTCTGAAGGCCTGGCCTCTCCTGCCTAGTTCTCAGAAGCCATGAGGAATCTTCTTCTGAAGTGAGAAATTACCCCTTAAGGGAGATGGCCATGCCACAATTTCCTGTCCTCCATTCTCCTCTCGGGATCTTAGGCATGCACACAGACGCACCTGGCATGAGTTTAAGGCACAGGGTTCAGGACTCAAACCACAGTCGACTACATAGAAGTCCAGCAACATAGCCATTATACCAACTGCTGGTCCCACCATTAACACTTTGAATATATTTTCCCATTCTTTTCTTGATTGCATTGTTTCTGAGGAGAGGGCCAACGTTCGCCTTATAGGATATCCTTTGAAAGTAACTGGACATTTCTCTCTTGCCAATTTTAGTATCTCTTCTCTGTTTGTGGTTTTGGTCAATCTAGCTATGATGTGCTTTGGGGAAGATCTTCTTGGGTTGATTCTATGTGGAGTCCTTTGTATTTCTTAGGTCTCTCTAGTTTGGAAAGTTTTCTTCCAGGTTTTCATGGAATAGATTATCAATGCCCTTATTAGTTTCTTCACCTTCTGGATACTGATGATCTGGATGTTTGGACATTTAATGGTATCTAGTATTATTCGTATGCTATTCTCAATTTTGGGGGTATTTTCTGTCTTTTTGGTGAATTTCTTTAGGTCAGAGGTTCTATCTTCTACAGCTGAGATTCAATCTTCTATATGATCTAATCTGCTTTTGATATTTTCAAAGGAAGTTTTGATTTCCTGTATTACAGCCTTCATCTCTAACAATTCCATTTGATTCTTTTTTATGATGTGTATCTCCTCTTTCAGATTGTGCAAGAACTTCCTCACCTTTTGGAATTTGGTATCTCTTTTCTGCTGCATCTTCTGGAGTTCATTGTCTCTATTCTCTTGCATCTCTGTTAGCTTTGTCACTATGAATATTTTAAATTCTTTATCTGACATTTCTACAAGTTCCCTTGTATTTGTGGAGGAAGAGGAATTATTCTTTTCTATTAGAGGAGAGATATTTTCTTGGATTCTCATATTCCTTGTGCCTCTGCCTCTGCAGTGGTTTCTGGTCATCTGATGGGTTATACATTTTCTCCTGTTTTTTTGTTTGTTTGTTTGTGTTTTTGAGTTAAATCTGAGCAATCAGAGAAATACAGGAGGTGACCTGTAGTCTGTAAACAGTACCATTTTTCTCCCTTTGCACAGCTGATTCAATGGAAATTGAGGATTAATTTAACCCTGAAAGTATTCAGATATTTGGCTGCTGAGTACCTAAATCTGTCTAGAAAATCAGTGTGTGGAGGCTGAGCAGAAAAGTGAGAAAGGTAAAAAGAAATGGAAAAGAAGTAGGAAAAATAAAAGAAGAAAAAAGGCAAAAAACAAGAAAAAGAAGAAAAAAATTTTGTCAAAAAATAAAAATCACAAGGTGCACTAAAATTAAAAATAGAGAGAGATGGAAAGAGACAGAGAGAATAAGTAGGGTGCTCTAACCTGGCTCCTGGCTAGACGGGGAGCAGGAGGGTGAAGTTTAGGCAGAGAGTCTTTGGTGGTTGAAATCCCCAAGGTACCTATTCTATATTGATGAACATTTGGGTTGTTTCCAGTTTAGGCTGCATAAATAATGGTGACACACGACTTTTGCCTTCAGAATCATCCTGAACATCTGTAACATGCTGGCACACATGATCTGGGGCAACTTAGATTTGCTGGGCCCACGTGGTCCTAACCTTAGCTCAAATAAAATCTTTCACTTTACTTTGCCTCAGTCTTCCTTAATTTAGCTGGACCGTTCTTTTTATTAATTTATTTATTTACATTTAATTACATCTTTACAGTGTACAACATTTCTTTTTCAAGCATAAATGCTATGCGTGTCAGTCAAGCCAAAGATATTACTCTATAACTTGTCAACAAATAGCTTCTCACTTTTTGGTCAATCAAACATACTTTTACTTTTTTCCTTCCCCCCTCTCCCTTCCATACTAAACTTTTTTCCATATTTTATTGATTCACAAAATATGTTAAACTAAAAATATGGACAAAGCTAGAATGTAGTCACAAGTGTCCTGTAATTTACTTCTGAAAAATATTTTTTCCTGAAACTTTTAACTTAATTTACATTTATTCCCTAAGCATTGTCACAGCATACAAAATGTGATTTTTCATCCAGAATATACTGCATAGTGGATTAATCATGCATGCTATCATCAAAAATTTTCCATTTCTAGTTTCATATATATGGGTATATATATATATATATATATATATATATACACACACACACACACACACACACACACACATATATATATATATATATTCTGAGAGTTTGGGGTAGAAAATGTAAGTCTTGCATAAAAAAATGTTATGATTATTGCTTTAGTACAAAGGAATCCAAGTAATGACTCCATAAATAATATTACAGCCTATCAACAGCTCAAGACAGGCCACAAATCCTTAAAACCGAACAACAAAACCTAGAAGAAAATCAGCAATGTTTTAGTGAAAAGTCGTACAATTCTATTTCACCAAATCAGTCTCGTGTACTTTATCTTCCTGTTGTCGTTCAATTTTCCCAGTTAAATTCTGGGATATAATATTCAACTCCAGACTCGTCCCTGTGATTGAGTTGGCCATTTTCTTATTTTTTGAACTCTTATTTTTGTGTGACTGTATTTAATTTTCCTGACATAGCACTACCTTGAGAATTTCTTGGAGATCTGGTCTGGTGCTGGTAAATTCTTTCAGGTTTTCTTTATCTGAGAATATTCTTGTCTTTTCTTCCCACATGAAGGACAATCTTGCTGGGTACAGTATCCCTTAACACATTGAATATATTTTCCCATTCTTTTTTTGCTCACATTGTTTCCAGTAAAAGGTCTGCTATTAGCCTGATGGGATTTCCTTTGTAGATAATTTGCCATTTATTTCTTGTCAGTCTTAGTATCTTGCCTTTGTCTGTGGTTTTGGTCAATCTGGCTATAATGTG
This sequence comes from Tupaia belangeri chinensis, assembly GCF_000334495.1. Taxonomy (NCBI): domain Eukaryota; kingdom Metazoa; phylum Chordata; class Mammalia; order Scandentia; family Tupaiidae; genus Tupaia; species Tupaia belangeri. The sequence goes on along the minus strand of NW_006159563.1, from coordinate 3,808,529 downwards.
TCTTGGAGAAGATCTTCTTGGGTTGATTCTATTTGGGATCCTTTGTATTTCTTGGGACTGGATCTTTGAATGCCTCTCTAGGTTTATAAAGTTTTCTTGCAGGATATCATGGAATAGATTATCAATGCCTGTATGAGTTTCTTCACCTTCTGGGATACCAGTTATCCAGATGTTTGGACAGTTGATGGTATCAAGTATTTTTCATATATTATTCTGATTTGGGGGGGCATTTTCTCAGTCTTCATGGTGGATTTTTCTAGGCTAGCAATTTTCTCTTCTACATCTGAGATTCTATTTTCTGTATGATCTAGTCTGCTTTTAATACTTTCAAAGGAGATTTTTGACTTCCTGTATTATACCCTTCATCTCTAACAGTTCCATTTTATTCTTTTGTAAAGTGTGTAATTCCATTGTGATCTCTTTGTGCAGCAGATCAGTAAATATTGAGGAATATGTTTACCCTAATACTATTTGGATGTTTGGCTATAGTTCCCTTAGATCTATCTAGAAACACAGTAAATGAATATTGCGCAGCGGAGAGATGAGATAAAAGAAGAAGAAAAAGAAAAAGAGACAGAAAACAACAACAACGACAACAAAGAAACAGAGGGAAAAAGGAAGGAAAATAATTAAAAACTAAAAAAAAAAAATTTAAATTTTTTTAAAAAGCACAAAATGGAAAATCAGTAGTTCTCAGGAGCCATGAGGAATCTTCTTCTGATGGCCTGCCTTTTGCCTTTCCTGCCTGGGTGGGAGGGGGAGAGGGGATTATTAACAAGACAAAAGGCAGGCTGAAAGCAAGAGAATACTTGACCTTAAAAAATTTTAAAAATGAAAAATTACCAAAAAATAAGACAAGCAGAGAGAGACAGAGACAGAGACAGAAGACTAGAGGAGCTCCCTACCACTCAAGCTTGTGGGTTGGAGTCTGAATTATCAGTAGGAAATCTTCATTCCTGTTTTACCCTGAAATCACTAGTTCTTAGGAGCCATCACTAGACAGTTCTTTGAATCTCTTACTTAAATTTCCATTTTGCTTAAAGAACCTAGAGTGGTCCTGTTATTTCTGGAGAAGGAAGTATTAAAACAAGACTTGATAAGCCCCATCTGACAGCACGGGAACAGGTCATGTAATGACCCCTTTGGAAATGTGGATAAGTCCCAGACAGTGCTTGACAGTATGGATTCTAGAACCAGGGTGCCTGGTCCAAATTCTGCCTCTACACCTTATGAGCTGTGTGTCACACGCTCGCCTCTCTGTACCTTGGTTTCTTCACTGTAAAAGAGTGATGAGAATAAAACGCATATCAGAAAGCTGTTGTGAGGGGCCTGCAGGTAGAGTGGAGGTTAAGATGCCGGATTCCTACATGGCCTGCTGCAAGGTTTGAGTCTTGAACTTAGCAGCTTGAGGGTCACACTGGGCAGGTGTGCATGCATGCCCAAAATCCTGAGATGAGAATGGAGGAGAAGGGATTGTGGCATGGCTATCCTCCTGGG
>NW_006159563.1:3778733-3806403 GCF_000334495.1 Tupaia belangeri chinensis | reverse complement strand
AGGAGAATGGAGGAGAAGGGATTGCGGCGTGACCATCCCCCCTGGGAGGTGATTTCTCGCTTTCTGTCTCTATGTCTCTCTCTGTCTGTCTGGCGAGCGCACGTGCCCTACAGTGAAAATCTCTCCAAAAAAAATTTTTTTTTCCACTTCTAGTTTTATATATATATATATATATATTTCTGACCCTCTGTCCTTTCCCACCCTCTTCTCACACTATCTCTGGTGTCTACAGTTGTCTTCCATTCCTTTCCTCCCCACATTGTATTGATCACACAATTTCTTAAATAATCTCATTACTTTCAATAGCAAGTTCACTTGGTAATTTCAAGAAAAGCAGCTTTAACTTAAATCAAAGAAATGCTAAGGAACTTTGCTTAAAACTTAAAGCCAGGAAACACGTTAGGATCCTGTTCAAGTGGTAGGTACATGAACCTATCAACAGCTCAAGACAGGACACAAATCCTTAAAACCGAACAACAAAACCTAGAAGAAAATCAGCAATGTTTTAGTGAAAAGTCGTACAATTCTATTTCACCAAATCAGTCTCGTGTACTTTATCTTCCTGTTGTCGTTCAATTTTCCCAGTTAAATTCTGGGATATAATATTCAACTCCAGACTCATCCCTGTGATTGAGTTGGCCATTTTCTTATTTTTTGAACTCTTATTTTTGTGTGACTGTATTTAATTTTCCTGACATAGCACTACCTTGAGAATTTCTTGGAGATCTGGTCTGGTGCTGGTAAATTCTTTCAGGTTTTCTTTATCTGAGAATATTCTTGTCTTTTCTTCCCACATGAAGGACAATCTTGCTGGGTACAGTATTCTTGGTTGAAATTGCTTTTCCCTTAACACTTTGAATATATTTTCCCATTCTTTCCTTGCTCACATTATTTCCGATGAGAAGTCTGCTATTATCCTGATGGGATATCCCTTATAGGTAACTTGATGTTTTTCTCTTGCCAATCTTAGTATCTTGTCGTTGTCTGTGGTTTTGGTCAATCTGGCTATAATGTGTCTGGGAGAAGATCTTCTTGGGTCGATTCTATTTGGGGTCTTTTGTATTTCTTGGGACTGGATCTTTGAGTGCCTCTCTAGATTTGGAAAATTTTCTTGCAGGATTTCATGGAATAGATTACCAATGCCCTTATGAATCTCTTCCCCTTCTGGAATATCAATTATCCATATGTTTGGATGTTTGATGGTATCTAGTATTTCTCATATATTATTCTCATTTTTGGGGGGGCATTTTCTCAGTCTTCATGGTGGATTTTTCTAGGCTAGCAATTTTCTCTTCTACATCTGAGATTCTATTTTCTGTATGATCTAGTCTGCTTTTAATACTTTCAAAGGAGATTTTTGACTTCCTGTATTATACCCTTCATCTCTAACAGTTCCATTTTATTCTTTTGTAAAGTGTGTAATTCCATTGTGATCTCTTTGTGCAGCAGATCAGTAAATATTGAAGAATATGTTAACCCTAATACTATTTGGATGTTTGGCTATAGTTCCCTTAGATCTATCTAGAAACACAGTAAATGAATATTGCGCAGCGGAGAGATGAGATAAAAGAAGAAGAAAAAGAAAAAGAGACAGAAAACAACAACAACGACAACAAAGAAACAGAGGGAAAAAGGAAGGAAAATAATTAAAAACTAAAAAAAAATTTTTAATTTTTTTAAAAAGCACAAAATGGAAAATCAGTAGTTCTCAGGAGCCATGAGGAATCTTCTTCTGATGGCCTGCCTTTTGCCTTTCCTGCCTGGGTGGGAGGGGGAGAGGGGATTATTAACAAGACAAAAGGCAGGCTGAAAGCAAGAGAATACTTGACCTTAAAAAATTTTAAAAATGAAAAATTACCAAAAAATAAGACAAGCAGAGAGAGACAGAGACAGAGACAGAAGACTAGAGGAGCTCCCTACCACTCAAGCTTGTGGGTTGGAGTCTGAATTATCAGTAGGAAATCTTCATTCCTGTTTTACCCTGAAATCACTAGTTCTTAGGAGCCATCACTAGACAGTTCTTTGAATCTCTTACTTAAATTTCCATTTTGCTTAAAGAACCTAGAGTGGTCCTGTTATTTCTGGAGAAGGAAGTATTAAAACAAGACTTGATAAGCCCCATCTGACAGCATGGGAACAGGTCATATAATGACCCCTTTGGAAATGTGGATAAGTCCCAGACAGTGCTTGACAGTATGGATTCTAGAACCAGGGTGCCTGGTCCAAATTCTGCCTCTACACCTTATGAGCTGTGTGTCACACGCTCGCCTCTCTGTACCTTGGTTTCTTCACTGTAAAAGAGTGATGAGAATAAAACGCATATCAGAAAGCTGTTGTGAGGGGCCTGCAGGTAGAGTGGAGGTTAAGATGCCGGATTCCTACATGGCCTGCTGCAAGGTTTGAGTCTTGAACTTAGCAGCTTGAGGGTCACACTGGGCAGGTGTGCATGCATGCCCAAAATCCTGAGATGAGAATGGAGGAGAAGGGATTGTGGCATGGCTATCCTCCTGGGGGCTGGTTTCTTACTTTTCCTTTCTCTTTCTCTCTTTGCCCCTGTCTCCCTCTGGTGAGCACCCTATAGCAAAAACTGAAAAGAAAAAGAAAAGAAAAGAAAAGAAAAGAAAAGAAAAGAAAAGAAAAGAAAAGAAAAGAAAAGAAAGTTGTAAGGATTCAATGAGTGGAGTTGTGAAAATGAAAATGTCAGAGAACAACGCCTGGCACAGAAGCAAGTGCTATGTGCGTTTGCTGCTGTCATCACTATTATTACCTGTGACACCACTAGGTCCCTGGGCTCCTTCAGATAACAGTGGTTTTTTAAAATGCCTGGCAGGCCTAAGGGACTCAGGTGAGCAGTGTCATATGCACAGAGGAAACTCCAGTGTGTTTAGTTCAAAAGAATGGAGGGAGGGAACAACTGTACTGGTTGCAGTGGCTGGGTGGAGACATCCCTGACCACCACCTCCTCTTTCTTCTGCCCTACTCAAACACCAGTATCTGTTTTCTGTGCTTGAAATCAAGAGTGGGTGGGTGGATAGGTGTGGTCAGGCTCAAAGTTTCAAGTTACAACCTGGGTTTCTTACTTTTCCATGAAGACTCCACTATTTCCAGGTAATACTTAAGTACCCAGAGAGGAGACCTCCTATGCGGGATGCACAGTTTGCCCAGTAGGTTTTCACCTCTGAGAAAGGGATTCCCCTCATTTTGTGGTGTAGAAGGGGCTTGTAGTATGAAAAGTCAGGGGAAAAAAAAAATCAGAGACCTCTTCTTGAGAGTCAGCATATCAATACTGAGATTGGGTCTGTCAGGGTAAGTCCTACCACATGGCAGCTCTGAGCAAGGGTCCTGGCATTGGGATTCAGGCCATGAGTGTGTGGGTGCCCATCTCTGAGATCCTCCCTCTAAAGTGTACAGCTGCTCTGACACGGACTCACAGATAAAAGTGAATGGTGCCAGCAGATGGCATAATGGCTATGTCTCTGGACTCCCATGTAGTCGACCGCGGTTTGAGTCCTGATCCTCTGGCTTAAACTCACGCTGGGTGCATGTGCGTGCGTGCCCAAGATCCTGAGAGGAGAATGGAGGAGAAGAAGGGATTGTAGCCTGGCCAGCCCCCCTAGGGAATGATTTCGCACTTTGTCTCTTTCTGGCGAGCGCACATGCTCTGCAGCAAAAACCTTAAAAAAAAAAAAAAAAAAAAAGTTGAAGAGTGATGAGTGTAACCCTCCTGCATGTCCAGGACTGTCCAGATTTAAATATTCTGCCCTGGATTCCCCACTAGGAAACTCTAACATCTCAGCCCAAGTGCCCAGACTTCTGCTTTGGAAAGCATGGCTGTGAATTAACAGTCTGAGAGGGCAGATAAGGGGGACACTGGTTCTTTCCTGAGACTGGTCTGGGGTTCGAACTATACCCATTCCATTCTTGAAGCCCAGAGATGGTCCATGCTGCCAGTCACTCCAGCAGGCTTATCTTTATAAGTGTAGATGCTCCTCCCACCCTTTGACCATCCCTGGGAGACTAGCTATGCTGGGCCCAAGGGTATGAAAGGGGTGCAGCTGAGGAACTGTCCTGGTGGAATTCTCATTCACACGGAGGCAAAGCCTGGAGAGGCACACAAAGAGCTGCAAAATGAAGTGGGATGCAGAGCAAAGCCCCCAGGTGAAGGATTTAGGAGCGGCCTCAGAAGCAGTGTCTGTCACTTTCTGCTCTCCTTTCACCCTCATCTTCCCCACAGTGAACCTTAGAAAAAGATTCATCCTTAATAAGGCAGATCGTAGAAATCTGAACCCCTTCTTATCCTAAAGCTAGCCGTAAAACCTGTAAACATTGTTCTAACTCCCTCATACCTTTCTGTGTCACATTCTGTGACCTACCTTGAGATCAGGTCATAAAACCCTCATTCCAGAGGGGTCCTGCCCCATTCCTGGGAAAGGAATGCTGCATGGAAAGGCCTGGAAGAATCTAAACAGACACACCTTGCTAGGTGGAGTAGAAAAAACACTGTCAATTTCAGTCTTTCCTACACGCTCACTGAACAATCAACACAGGAGGCTTCTGTGACTCCAAGATGTGTGAGGATTTCTCCCCTCCAGCAAGCAAGTGAGCATTTTTGCAGCAGACCCCAGCGGGGTGGCCTCTAATCTAACACTTTCTGACACTAGCTGTGGAGACAGCATCAGATCTCACAGGTGGAGGGCTCAGTCCTGCAAGATTATCTCCGTCCTCCCAACTTCCACTGCTACTACCTGCTACTGCAAGTTCCAGGTCGTTCTACTTGTGCCTCTGATAGACCAGCTATAAATTGGGATTCCCACAATCCCCTGCCTCTCCTCATGTTTGATTAATTTGCTAGAGTAGTTCACAGAACTCAGGAAAACGCTTACAATGACTGGTGTATTATAAAAGACCAAGGATAGAGATGAAGAGATGCACAGGGCAAGGCATGTGGGAAAGGGGACGAAGCTTCCATGCCCCTCCATGAGCACCATCTTCCAAGAACCTTCGTGTGTTCAGTGCTCTGAAGCTCCTGAACCCTGTTCTTTTGGGTTTCTATGGAGACCGCACTGCGTAGACACAAAGTGCGAACAGACCAAGTGGGGAAACCCAAGAAGGCCAGTCTGTTCAGGTTCTTGGCCTCTCTGTGCCACATGTCTTCCTCTTGGGTATGGGGCCAATATTCCTTAAGAATAAGGTCTTAAAGGTGGAGAAGACTGGAGTTTCCATGGCTTCCCTCAGGGTAAGTGGAAGGAGGTAGTAGAAGGTCAGATTCTTTCACCTTCATCTACTTAAAGTTTTTCTGCAGCTGTTTCAGGAACCAAGTACTTAGGAGCCCAGAACCATGGATGAACACTCCTCTATCTAATCTATATATGTATATGTATGTATATACATGTATATGCGTGTGTGTGTACATTTCATGATCCTACACTAGATTTCCCTACTCTATTTCCATTAGCTCATACCCCCCCCTTTTTTTTCAGTCACTTTCTACACAGACATAGCTGTCCATGCTTCACTGAACCAAAGCATACAATCAGATAGCTTCTGTTTATCTTTGAGTCTTCAATCTGAGGGTGTCTGCACACATATGCATATGTTAAATAGATCTGTATGCCTTTTATTAACCTGCCTATTATCAGTGATTATCAGCACAACCCAACAGAGTTTGCAATTTGTGTATATTTCCCATGCTGGTGAAATGCAGTAAGACAGAAATGGAGAGGCTTACTGAAACAGAGTTTGGGATGTGCAATAATCCTTTGCCCCTACATGCCTGTAAAGGACTGGGCTAATCATTGCAGTATTTTTTATTTATACCTAAAAATTATGTTGTTTTCCTGATACTCTTTTTTTTGGTAAAGAATTATTTCATTTAACTTTATTTCTTTATTTTAATTTGACCAGAGAGGGAAAGTGAGAAAGCAAGCCACCAGGCCCAGGATTCAAACCGTGATTGGCCATGTGGGAGTCCAGTGCCCTTAACCACCATGCTACCTGCAGGCCTCGATGCTTGCTTTTATGTTTACTTCCGAGATACTAAATCTTCACCTCGTGTGTCACCTAAGCTTCATTATACAGCACGTGACAGAAAACCCAGCAGAGAATACAGACTTGAGTGCCAGTTTGACCCAGGGGTTCAATAACATCAGCAAAGTCCCGCCCTCCCAGTATCATAGCCTGTCCTCCCATGTCTTCCCCAGCATTGGCCTCACCCCAGGGCTGGTTCTCTTCAGGGTTACAGAATGGCTGCTGGCAGCTCTAGAGGTTACTTGGTTTTCATCCTTATATGAAAATAGAGAGAAAGCCTTAGTCTTTGCCCTGGAATTTCAAGCAGGGTCCTGAGTCTTTCGGTGTAGGTCACACACCTGCTCGAACTAATCGCACTGAGAGAAATGCAATGTGCTAATTGGATTAAGTAAATGAGAGCCCATTCCTAGAAATACTCCTACTTTTGGTGTATTCTTAGGAAAGAGGCATAAACAGAAGGATTTGGGATAGCAGTCAATGTTAGTGGTAGCCAGGTTCAATCAGGTCAACGTTTACAATACTCAGGACTGGGTATTCATTGCTGAAGCTCAACAGTGAATAAGACAGGGTGCCTGCCCTCAAGGAGCTTACCGTCCGATATCAGAGAGACACATAAACAGATTCCTAACCAGTTAGGTAAGTGCTAAACTAGAGAACTGCAATTGAAACATTGGAGAGAACACTAGATTCAGCTTGGTGGCTCAACAAAGCTTCCCTGGAGGGGAGGATGACCATGCTGAGTCTCAAAAGGTAAGCAGATATTTGACAGGTAAAGGTGTAAGGTCATTCTTACAGAAATAACAATATAAATAAGAAACTAGAGGCACAGAGCACTCACTTAGTCAGTAAGCTCTTTTGAACACAGTAAAGCAGCGATCCTTAAGTCTGGGGTTTCTGGAGCTCCATATCAGAACTACCTAATAATAAGTAATGAGATTGCTCTAGAAGCAAGAAGAGATCACAGAGGATCCATGTGCCAGGTGAAGAACTTCGGGCTTTCTCCAGTGAGAAATGGTCTTTGAACCAGGAAATCAAATGTAGACTAGTGCTTAAGATTTCACGTACTCTGTTTCAGAAAGCCTCTCCATTTCTGTCTTACTGTATCTCACCAGCACGGGAAATATACACAAATTGCAAACTGTATTTTGGTATTCATTTCTTTCCGTCAGGCATCCGATTCAATCACCCAATTCACCTAGGTGAAAGGTATAACTCGTTTGGCATTTTGTCTTGCCTTGCATTATAAACATGTGTGTGTGTGTTCTCTCCTGTTAGAGGGAGAGCTCTTGGAGGATTTTGAGTCTCGTATTGTTTCCATCATCACCCCTATATTCCTATAACCAACAGGAATCAGACGAATGCTTGTTGAATTGACCTCTTAATGATCTGGGTTCTGGAGACCATGCTCATCTAGTTCAGGAAGTTAGGGTTGTGAGTGTAAGGTGGTATGTATGAAGTTGTTGGCTAGAGCATTCCAATGCTCAGAACACTTGCAATGAGGCAGAGTCTGCCCCTGAATAAGTCATGAAGCACAAAATTGCTGATTGGCGTCTGCCAGTCCTGGCTTGCTTGCTGTCAGATCCACTTTTTGCCTTCCTTTGTTCTGCGTGTGTCTCCCAGGCTCTGGCTGGGTCCAGCCAACAAGAGGCATTGGTGAGGGCCAGCAGGTGATGTGGTTAAGGTGCTGGATTCCACATAGCCAACTACAGTTTGAGTCCTGGACCTTGCGACTTGGTGTCTCACTTTCTCTCTCTCTTGTAAAAAGAAAAAATAATAAAACTTTAAAAAGAAAGAGGCATTGGTGAGTTTGGGAGGCAAGAGAGCAGGTGAAGCTAGTTTACTCCCTCAGCCCCCATCTCCACCATGGTTGGTGAGTTTGAGTCCTGGACCTTGCGACTTGGTGTCTCACTTTCTCTCTCTCTTGTAAAAAGAAAAAATAATAAAACTTTAAAAAGAAAGAGGCATTGGTGAGTTTGGGAGGCAAGAGAGCAGGTGAAGCTAGCCCCCATCTCCACCGTGGTTGGTGTATGCAGCAGTGGCTGAGTGTTCTCCAGGGCTTCAGCTCCACGATGGGCTTAGACAAGCCCACCAGGATTCTACCTTCCGCCAGGTGACCCCGGTGCCCAAGCGTTCACCTTTCCCTTTGTTTCTCCAGCCTAGAAGTTGTAGTGTCGTGCAGTTTCTGATTTCTGGGTTCCCTCCCCAAACCTTATTTGGCTCCTTTGGTCTTCCATCCTTAATTAATTTCTCTCTGTTGGAAATACTTAAATTTTCCTGACTGGACCCTGAATAATATGTTTTCTCCTCAACAGTCTCTCGTCTCCCAAGTCTTCCAACTGTATCTTTTGTTCTTAATGTCATTCTCCACCTTACTGTCTCCTTCTCTCCCTATAATTTTCCCTCTTTTTGACCCAGGACTTTTATGATTTGCTATTAACTCCATTAGGAAGAATGTGAGCTGAGAAACCCATTCTCACAAAAATGTGCATCCCTATGGGAGTATATGCTCTGAAGACAAAATGCACAGGGGCAGGTCGGATGGTGCCTCAGTGGTCACACAGCACTCCACGAGGCCGATTTACATAGAAAGAGTCCAGGTTTGCAGCTGGAGACTTCCCTGAACACACCAGGTACTCACGTGCCTATGATCTAGGGCTAGCTGTAGCTGGCGGTGAGTCACAGTGTGGGGACCCTGCTGGGGATGCCTGTCTCTCTCATTCATGGAAAAAAGAAACAAACTTTAAAAAAATGCACAAAAGAGGGAAGCAGCAGGTGGCATGGTGGTTAAAGCACTCGACTCCCACACGCCTGACCATGGTTTGAGTCCCAGACCTGACAGCTTGAAAACCACACTGTGTGTGTGTGTGTGTGTGTGTGTGTGTGTGTATGTGTGTGTGTGTATTCATACTCAAAATCCCAGAAGGAGTATGATAGAGAAGGGATTGCAGCCATTCTTCTGGGGGGAGAGGGTGATTTCTCACTTTCCTTCTCACTGTCTTTCTTTTATTTATAGTATTATTATTTTTAAATTTGCTATAGGGCATGTGAACTTGAGAGACAGACAGAGAGAGAGAGAGAGAGAGAGAGAGAGAGAGAAAGCTGCTGGGTCTGAGACTCAAACCAACATTGGCCATGTGGGAGTGCAGTGCCTCAACCACCACACCACCTGCAGGTCCCTCACTGTCTTTCCCTGTCTCTCTTTGGCAAATGCACACTCCCTGTGCCAGAAACCTTTTTTTAAAAATGCACAAAAGGGACCAGCTCTGTGGTCTAGGAGTTGAGGGAGCTGAATCCTACATGGCTGACTGAGTGGTTTGAGACCCAGACCCAGCAACTTGAGAGACACAGCAAGCACGAATGCATGCATGCCCAAAGTCCCAACACGATGAGAAATTGGGGAGAGAGGATTGTGACATGGCCACACCCTATTGGGGGGTGCATTATCCCTTTCTCTCTGTTTCTCTGTCTCTCTTTGTGAGTGAAGGGTCCTCTGGCAAATTTAAAAAAATGTACAGGGGTGTAGTAATGGCAAATGCAAAATGACAACTCACTGATGGTGGAATCATTCTCTGGGTCAGATTTCTACCCTTGGCCCCAAGTAGGCTTGGTAGATGGCTGTGGATGGAGTACTGAGTGTACCTTGAGCACTGGAAGATCAACTCCGAATGTGTTTTGCTAGCAGTGGATGAGTAATTCTTTCTCAAATATAAAGTACACACACATTGCTATCTTTGTATATTTCTTTCCAATTTGTAACAAAGCCTGCACACACACACAAATACATATTTAAAAAAATTTTTAGGGATTTTTGCTACAGGGCATGTGTACTCACTGGAGAGAGAGAGAGAGAGAGAGAGAGAGAGAGAGAGAGAGAGAGAGAGAAATCACTCCCCAGGGGTGATGGCTACACCACAATCCTTTATCCTCCATTCTCCTCTCGGGATCTTGGGCACACATGTACACATGCCTGGCATGAATTTTAAGCCAGTGGATCCAGGAATTGAACTGGGTTCGACTACTGGGAGTCCAGTGACATAACTATTACGCCATCTGCTGTTCCCAATAATATACATTTTTAAAATCTCTTCCCATATTGCATGAGAACTAAGATTCACAGCTACAAAATCTCATTTTATTTGCCTAAGGCAAACATATGCTACTCTAAGCATGTATTTGACTCTGACACATTTACTGCCTCAGAGCATGAACATTTTATGATTTAAAATAAACTGTGGAAATTTAACTGCATAGAGATTTGATCATAAGCTTCAGCATGGTCCATTTTAGGTCTGGGGATCTGCCACTGTCACTTGCAAGTGCTCACATGGACTTAAACCTTGGTGGAGGTCGAACATCTCCTGGGAGTAAAGGAGTCATACGCTGACACCCAAGGTTCGAAACACCCATCCCATCTGCTGGGGTATGGAGGTGGGGAAAGAGGGAGTCTGTAGGATGCAAGACTTTGGGTGATAAACGAGGAGAGTCCTGGGCAACCTGGGGCCAGATGGCCACTCTGTGAGGACCAGAAGGCAGGGGAGAGGCAAGGCTTTGAATTTCGTGGTCCCTCTGCTATGGCTGGCTGGGCTGCCATCCAGAAGGAAAGCACCTCTCTGGTTGGCTCTCCTTGTCTATTAGGTTAGACATGCAGTTGGGGTACAGGTGAAATAGCCCAATAGATGAGGCAAGTGAGGAGAAACAGGAAAGAAGAGGGGGAGAGAGAGAAAGTGAGAGACACTGTGGTCACCAGGTAGCCTGGGAGACCCTGAGAAGAGAGGAAATGAAAGGAAGACCAGGAATGCTACCATGCAAATCCAGAGAGGAATGGTTTTGTACTGCTCAAAAGCCTGGAGTAGCAGTTCTTAACCCTTCCTGGTCATTAGAGTTACTTGGAAACTTAAGAAAATTCAGACACCTGGTCTATACCCCAGAGCAATCTGAATTAGAATTTCTGGGAGTGGGAAGTCATTCATCCTTTTTAAAAAATACTCTCCAGGGTTCCTAATATACAGCCAGAGTGGACCACCACTGTCTGCACATCTGAGTATGTGTGAGTGTGTGTGCTGTGAAGTGGGAGAAGGCATTTTGATATTAACCTAAAGGCTAGCAAGTGCACCCCCCATGGTACCTGGGCCAGAGCGCCTAATTGTGTGTGCGTGTGTGTGTGTGTGCGCGCGCACATGTACACATACATGCAATAGAACACCTAGGACCAATGTCCAGGCAGGTAAGTAGTAAACATGCCTGTTAATATTTAGGCTACTTGCCACGTTTCTATACCCCCATCAGATAGCTGGAAGAACTTCACCATGTACCTTACTGCTCAGGGCCACTGAGGTGCTTCCATGTGAGGACTCAGGGAAATGCCTGCACATGGTCTCCTGCTCTAGTCTCCTGACGAGCTTCCTGCCCCGGGGCCTTTGTCTATTACCCCTCCCAGCTTAACCGCTGCCAGGGCTTTCTGGATCGCTGCTCTCCCTCAGGCCACTGGGAATTTGGACTAGCAGAGGCAAGCACACGCCCCTTTACCAACCCATTCCAAACATGAAGTAGGTCCTTCAATTTTCCTCAGAACAGCAAATAACTGAGTTCAGGGGGACCAGCAGTGACGAGGTGGTTAGGGGCGCTGGACTCCCACATAGCTGACCATGGTTCAAGTCCTGGACTTGGCAGCTTCCTTTCTTACTGTCTCTCTCTCTTTCTGTCCCTTTCTGGTCAAATTAAAATAAAGAAATAAAGTTAAATAATAAAATAATTCTTAAAAAAAAAACCCTGAGTTCAGGAAAAGCAGAGAATGCTGATATTAAACATGGAGACTAACTCGGAATTTTCCTGCTATCAGAAAGAGCTTCTTCCTCCCTTCAATCAAGTCTTTCCGCCACAGTACTTACTTCTTGCCATAGTCAATCCACGGCAAGGAAGATTCCTTCTTATTAGGGAGAAAACACATGCTGCACCTCTGGAGCTTGCATGAAGGCCCCAGTGGGACTAATAGTCCACCATGAGCCATGGGTGGTCTTCAGTATTAAATATCACAGCTCAGGTAGGTAGGACGTTCATAGTCCAACCTGCAGTGAGCGCCTGCTGGCTCTTCTCAGTCCCTCCCACACGGGCGTTAGGCACCTGCTGTTTACTCTGTAGATAGCCCAGTAACTTGAACGTTTCATCTTCTATGAGCAACTATCAAATACCTTCTCAAAAACGAAGGCAGGATTTCTACTTCTTGCTGTAAAAATCTAAACAGGGACCAGGAGGTGGTGTTGTGATTAAGGCGTTGGACTTCCACATGGTTGACCGGGAGCCATGAGTTCCTGACCTGGCATCTTGCTTTCTCACTTTCCCTCTCTCTCTCTCTCTGGTGAACACACATAGCCTCTAGCAAATTTAAAAAGTAATAATAAATAGAATTAAATAATTCTTTTAAAAAATATCTAAACAACAGGACAAAAATGTCAAAGAAGTTGCTTCCACACATGAGACGACAGGCAATGAAGGACCGTGATCTTTGAGTGAAGGAAGCACACAAGACGAGCCCTCACGTGCCCCAGTGTACAGCCTGGAGAGAGCGCCAGCTATAGTTCCGAAAGAGAGAGCTGGAGTGGCCTCATGGCCCTGGGTTGCAGAGACAAAGTTGAGAGTTCAGGGAAGGCCGGTGACTAGAATACATAGGAGAGGCTGCTGGAGAGGACAGAGCTGCACAGGGCTCTGAATCCGCAGAGCATTCTCCTCCAGTCTTCAGCGAATTTAGCAATTTTCTCAGATGCATAATCAGCTCATGCATGTGAGAAAATTGCTAAGGTTGGAAAAACAAGCTCTGGATCTTGCACCACTTCTTAGTAGTCAGAATGGAAAGGTCTTCTAAAACAAAGAGTACGAAGTAGAGTCTTCAGACAGGTGGGCCAAATTAACCTGGACTAACAGCTATTCTGAACCCCCTTAAAAAGCATAAAGGCATACCTTAAACGGATTAAATCATTTTTGAATTACTTAATTGCGTTTCAGAACAAAGTTGAAAATATTTAAAGGAATATAACTTGCTCAGCTCTACTCTGAACATCTGAAATCCAAAATGCTACAAAATCTGAAATGTTTTGAGTGAGGACATGCTACCACAAGTGGAAATTTTCACCACTGACCTAATGTAATGGGTCACAGTGAAAACTCTGCAATACAAAAATATTGGGTGTAAAATTACCTTCAGGCTATGTATAAATGAGTTTTGTAGGCTGGCCCCATAGCCTAGTGGTTAAGGGAGCCAGATCTCAGATGACAGACTGCATGGTTCGAGTCCTGGCTCGGTGGCTTGAAGAATGCACTGGACAAATGTCTGTACGTTCCCCAAATCCTGACAGGATGGAGAAATGGAGAAGTATTATGGTGTGACCATGCTTGCTGGGGGTGCTTTCTCCCTCCCTCTCTATCTTTCTCTGGGGAGCACAAACACCCTCTTGCAATTAAAAAAAAAAGAATTTCATATTTAGGCTCGGGGTTTATCCTAAAGATATCTCATTATGTATATGCAAATATTACAAATATTACAAAATCACCACCCTAAAAAGAAATAGAAATCCTAAACACTTTCAGTGTACACTTTCAAGTACATTGGATAAGAGATACTCAGTGTGGGGCCAGCAAATGGCGTGGTTATGTTGCTGGATTCCCACAAGGATGACCACAGTTTGAGTTCCAGATCCAGTGGCTTGAAACTCACGCTGGGCATGTGTGTGTGCATGTCCAAGATCCTGGGACGAGAATGGAGAGGAAGGGATTGTGGTGTGTCCACCCTCCCTGGGGGGGCGATTCCTCACTTTCCCTCTCACTGTCTCTATCTCTTTCTCTCTCTGGCGAGCACACATGCCCTAAGGCAAAAAACCTCTACCACCCCTCAAAAAAGATACTCAACCTATATATTACAACAAATGAACAACAGTAATAATAACAGAACCCAAAAGGTGAAATTCACAATATCTGTATCTAAGCAAAAACAGACAAAAAGCAGGCAAATGTGACTAGGAGAAACTGCAACTACTGAGAGTAGACTCAGGCCAGCAGGTGGCGTGATAGTTAGGGTTCTGGATTTCCACGTGGCTGATGGCAGTTTGATTCCCAGATCTGGCAGCTTGAAAATCATGCCAGGTGCATGTAAGTGCATGGCCAAAATCTCTGGAGAAGAATGGAGGATGAGGGACTGCAACGTGGCCATCCCCCTTGGAGGCTGATTTCTCACTTTTCCTCTCTCTGTCTCTCTCTGGTGAGTGCAAGTGCCCTATGGGAAAAATCTTAAAAAAAGGGAGAGTAGACCCAGAATTGACACAAATGACAAAATGGGTCATCAAGGACATGAAAACAAACAGCTAATATAAAAATGCCCTGTTACTAGAGAAAGGGGATGGAAGCATGAGCATGATAGAATGAAAGAGAAGACCTTAATCAAACTTGCAGTGATGAAAAAAGTAATACTTGGAAAATACACTGAATGGAGTGAGGAGCAGATGATACATCATGATGAAACAGAGTTTATCCCACCAATGCAAGGTTTATTTAACACTGAAAGGCGATTTTCACTTCACTAATCTTTTACTAAAAAAAGAAAGAAAGAAAGAAAGAAAGAAAGAAAGAAAGAAAGAAAGAAAGAAAGAAAGAAAGAAAGAAAGAAAGAAAGAAAGAAATCATAGGGACATCTAAAAAACATCTGTCAAAATTCACATCCAATCATGACCAAAAACTCCTAGCAAACCAGAAATAGGAGGGAACTTTTTCAACCTGATTAAAGGAAGCTATGAAAAGCCCACAGCTAACAGCATACTTAATTGTGAAAAGGCTGAATTCTTTCCATCTAAGAGCAGGAACAAGCAGGATGCACAATCTCACCACTGCTATTTAATACTGGAGTTCCAAGCTATAGCAAAAGAACAAATAAAATTATATTACCAGGTGCATAATTGTCTATGTAGTGAATATTAAATACTGTACAAAACAATCATAAGAACTTATAAGTGAATTTAGCAAGGTTGCAGGGTAGGTGATTAATATATCAAAATTAATTTTGTTTCTATATACTGTATTGTCAATAAATAACCATAAAATAACTTAAAACATATCATTTACTATTGTATCAAAAAATATGAACTCGGGGGGGCCAGCAGGTAGCGTGGTGGTTAAGGGCATTATACTCCCACATGGCCAACTGCTGTTCGAGTCCCACACCTGGCGGCTTCCTTTCTCACTTTCTCTCTCTTTCTCCTCTCTCACTCTCACTCTGTCCCCCTCTCTGGTCAAATTAAAAAAAGAAAATAAATAAATAAAGTTAAAAAAATTATTTAAAAAAAATATATATATGAACTTGGACCAGTGGACAGCGTAATGGTTATGTCACTGGACTTTCACAGTCTACTGTGGTTTGAGTTCCAGACCTGGTGACTTAAAACTCTCGCTGAGCACATGTGCATGTCTGCCCAAGATTCTGAAAGGTGAATGGAGGAGAAGGGACTGTGGCATGGCCATCCCCCTGGGGGGTGATTTCTCACTTTCTGTCTCTCCGTCTCTGTCTGTCTTTCCAGTGAGCGTATGTGCCCTATAGCAAATATCTCTCCCCCTGCCAAAAAAATAAAAAATATAAAAAAAGAATATATATATATATATATATATGATTAGATATATATAAAAACTCAGGCCAAGCAGGATGCAGTGGTAATGTAATTGGACCCACATAGAAAAAGTCTGGGTTCTAGTCCCAAGACCTTCCTGGGTATAGTAGGAGTGAATATGCATGACTGGGGGAATCCAGTCTGGCTAAGACTGGGGGTTATCATGATGTGGGGACCCTGTTGAGAGATATCACTCTCTCTCATGGAAGGAATAAACCAGTACACACACACACACACACACACACACACACACAGGATTGTTGTAAAAGTTCGGATGCATTTTTGCATAGAAAAATACACCTGACTTTTCCAACAACCCACTATATATAAACTACTTAGAGACAAGACTGGCAAAGTTGCATAAGACCTGTACACTGAAAACTATTAAAACATAGCTAAGAGAACTTAAAGAAGACTTAAACAAATAAAGAGAAAAATCATGATCATGGCTTGGAGTTCTCGGTATTTTTAAGATGTCAGTTCTCCTTAAATTGAATTATAAATTCAATCCAATCCCAATTTAAGCTCCAGAAAGATTTTTCTTTTGTAGAAATTTACAAGCCGAATTTAAAATTTATATGAAAATGGAAAAGATTTTGAATAGGCAAAACAATTTTGAAAACAAAGTAAAAATGAAAATGTTAAACTTCTTGATTTTAAGACTTGTAAAAAAGTTAAAATAACCAAGACAGCATGATGTTGGTGTAAAGATATGCATAAATGTAGATTTGTATCATAAAAATATATAATCAAAGGAATAGAAGAGAGCCCAGAAATAGACCCACAATGTATATACTTCCCATTGTTTCTTGACCAGGGTGCCAAGGCAACTCCAAGGGAAGGAAGTATCTTTTTTTTTTTTTAAGAGGTTTTTGCTAGAGGGCGCGGGCGCTCGCCAAACAGAGAGAGACATAGAGACAGAAAGCGAGAAATCACCCCCCCCCAGGGGAAATGGACATGTCACAATCCCTTCTCCTCCATCCTCCTCTCAGGATCTTGGGCATGCACGCACACGCACCCGGCATGAGTTTTAAGCCACCAGGTCCGGGATGCGAACCACGGTCAACTACATGGGAGTCCTGTGACATAGCCATTACGCTAACTGCTGGTCCCAAGGGAAGGAAGTATCTTTTTAACAAATGCTGTCTTTTGGGACCAGCAGTTAGTGTAATAGCTATGTCGCTGGACTCCCATGGAGTCGACCGTGGTTCGCATCCCGGACGCCGGGCGCATGTGCATGCAGGCCCAAGAACCCGAGAGGATAGTGGAAGAGAAGGGATTGTGGCATGGCCATCCCCCCTGGAGGGTGATTTCTCGCTTTCTGTTTCTCTGTCTCTCTCTGTCTTTCTGGTGAGTGCACATGCCCTATAGCAAAGACAAAAACAAAACAAATGCTATCTTTTCAACCCAGTTGGAAAGCCATGTGTAAAAACAAATCTCAGGCCATATCTCACACCATAGGCCTAAAGGTTAGCGATAACACCAAAAAACTTCTAAAAGAAAACATAGGTGGGGCCAGCAGGTGGCATGGTGGTTATTAAGGTACTGGGCCCCAAATGGACAACTCTGCAGGTTCAAGTCCCAAATTCAGTGGCCTGTAAAATATGCAGGGCACATGTGTGTGAGTGCCCAAAATCCTGAGAGGAGAATGGAGGAGAAGGGATTGCAGTGTGGCCATCCCCCTGCGGGGTTATTTCTCACTGTCCCTCTGTCTCTTTTGGTCTCTCTTTGGTGAGTGCACATATCCCATGGCAGAAAATCTAAAAAAGAAAAAGAAAACATAAGAGAAGCTCTTAATGTTCTTAGGTTAACCCAAATGATAACCCAAATGTCCATCAGCAGGTGAATGGATAAACAAATGTGATGTGGCCATCCAACAGAGCATAATACAATAGAATACTATCCAGTAATGAAAACAATGCACTCATTTGATTATTACACACTGAACACACGCTTTTAAAAGCCTACAAAGATGTATAATAATTACATGTAAATGAGAAACGACAATTATAAAATAAAAAGGAGAGAGAGTAAAAAGGAGGAGCTCACCCCAAGGCCTAGTGGTTGAGGGAGCCAGATCCCACAGAGCTGAGCATAGTTCAAATCTCAGACCTGGTGGCTTGGAAAACACACCAGGTGTGTGTGTGTGTGTGTGTGTGTGTGTGTGTGTGTGTGTTTGTGTGTGCCTCAAATCCTGAAAGGATGGAGAAAAGGAGGAGAAAGAATCGTGGCAACATCATTCCCCTTGGTTAGTGCTTTCTCATTTCTCTCTGTCTCTCTTTCTGTCTCTGGCAAGCACATGCACTCTCTGGTCAAAACGAAAGAAAGAAAAGATACTCATCCAAACAGATGAATCACAAAATCAGCATGCTGAATGACAGAAGTCAGATAAAAAAGTATACATGTCATATGAAGCCATTTGTCTATAATTCTAGAAAATGCAAACTAACAACGACAAAGTAGACCAGCATTTGCATGAGGGTGGAGGGGAAGGAATGTGTGAAGGAAGGATAGGAGACTCTGTGGTGATGGCTTTATGGGCATACATATATGTCAAAACTTATCAAATAGTCCTTTTTTTTGTTCCGGAGAAGTTTTTTGCTATAGGGCATGTGCGCTCACCAGAAAGACAGAGACAGAGAGACAGAAAGCGGGAAATCACCCCTCAGGGGGGATAGTCACGCTGCAATCCCTTCTCTTCCATTCTCCTCTTGGGATCTTGGGCACGCACGCACACACGCCCCGAGTGAATTTAAGCCACTGGGTCCGGGACCCGAACTGTGGTCGACTAATGGGAGTCCAGTGACATAGCCATTACACCAACTGCTGGTCCCTCAAATAGTCCTCTTTAAATACGTGAAGTTTATTGTAAGTCTGTGATGTAAGTCTCATCACATTAAGCCTGTGATGTGCTTTACACCTGCCAGTTACTGTTATTAAGTAATTAGGCCCTTAGATCACCTGTGTGCTATCAACTTACATGCCCTAGACCTCATCCCAAGTGTTTGAAATGCAGAGGGTTTCTCAAGAGTAGAGCACATTTGTGCAGAAATGGAACTGAGCTAGTAAGACAAGTGACTCTTAATGAGAAGACACAGCAGAAGAGTGAACATGGGGAGGAGGCTCCCCCTGTGCTCTAGCTGACAGTGGTGGGCTGGATGGGGGAGCCACGGGGTGGTAAGAAGTGCTTAGCCAGGGTATGGTTTGAAGACAGAGCTTATCAGGGTGTGAGAGGATGAAAGGACTCATAGGCAACTCCAAGTGTTTGACTTAGAAATGAAGGGTGCGGCCAGCTGGGTGGTGTGGAGGTTAAGGCACTGGATGCCACATGGCCAACTCCACTGTTCGAGTCCTGGACCCAGCAGCCTGAAAACATGCTGGGAGTGTGTGAGTGCTCAAAAGCCTGAGAGGAGAATGGAGGAGAAGGGATTGCAATGGGGCCATCTCTCCTGAGGGTGATTTCTCACTTTCCTTCTCTGTCTGTCTCTCCTTGGTGAGCACACACACCATACGACCAAAAAAAAAAAAAAAAAAAGTAATAAGGAAAGAAATGGAAAGATGGAAGTTGCCATATATTAACACTAGAAAGACTGTGGGAAGAACAGGGCTTTCTTTTTCAAGTTTGCACACTTGCCAGAGAGACAGAAGAAGAGAGAGAGGGAAAGTGAGAGTTGTTTCAGTCAGATGGTGGTAAAGAAAAACTGAATGGAGTGCTTCCAGAGAAAATGGAGAGAATGAAGTAAACCCAGTCAACAGTGATAATTTATTCAAGGGGGAGGTTTTCTTTTTTGTTTTTAATAAAGGGAAGCAGGCACTGTTTTTACTGTAGGATGGTGCTTTTACTTACCACTAAATCCTGAGCATTTCCTTGAGTCTTTAAGAATTCCTTTTATCGGATCAGCATGGGGTGTGGTGTTAAGGCACTGGACTTTCCCCATGCCTACCACAGTTTGCGTCCCAGATCCAGCAGCTTAAAAATCATGCTGGGTGTGTGTGTGTGTGTGTGTGTGTGCACGTGTGTGCATGCCCACAATTCTGAGAAGAGAATGGAGAGGGAATGTGACATGCCCATCCCTCATTCCCCCTCTCCCCAGGGGTTTTATACTTTCCCTCTCTCTGGGGAGTACAAAAATCTAAGAAAAAGAATTCCTTGGGACCAGCAGGTGGCATGGTGGTCAAGGTGCTGGACACACCCACATGGCTGACCACGGTTTGACTCCTGGACCTGGTGGCTTGCTTTCCCACTTTCCCTCTCTCTCTCTCTGTGTGTCTCTCTGGTCAAATTAAAAAAAAATTAAATGAATGAATAAATAAAATTAAATAAAAATAATTATAAAAAAAGAATTTTTTTACTTAGTAATTTATTTAACCATTTCCCAATTAGTGGACAATTATCTCCAACTTTTTGCTGTCATAATTATCACTGTATTGAACATCCTTGAAGAGAAATAACTGACATTTCTGATCATTTCATTTAAAGGGAAACCTATTATCTTGAAGTTTTATAGTATATTCTTGGTATAAAAACTAGGGCTACTCTATATTACACAGTGTCTCAGATACATTCTTTCCGGGAAAAGTAAAAATTTTCAAGGTTTGTCTCCTGTCAAAACAAAACAAAACAATACAAAACAAAACTAAGAAGCAAAGTGCTTTGGGGTTAGGAGGTGGCATTGTGGTTAAGGTGCTGGACTCCCACATGGCTGACTATAGTTCAAGTCCTGGGCCCGGCTGCTAGACCGATGTGTGTGCATGCATGCCCAAAAACCTGGAGAGGAGAATGGAGGAGAAGGGGTTGGGACATAGCCAACCTCCAGGGTGAGATTTCTCACCTCCCCTCTCTGTCTGTGCATGCGTCCTATGGCAAAAAGGTAAGGGGGAGAAAAAGGAGCACAGAGTTTGACAGTGGCAATAGCCACTGACTGTCACTGTTGTTCCATGTATCATTGATTCCAGTCTGACTTAGACTTTTTCAATCGTTATGACAGAAAAATGGATAAAGTAAAGGTTGCGTAATTTTTACTACTGGATACAATGCAAATGTTTAAAACTATGTAGCCAGATAACATTTTCAGATCATAGTGGAGAAGCCAATAGAAAGTTGCCTCTAGCAGCCAAAATAATTTCCATGTAGTTCTAGTTACACGGTTCATTTCTGGAGAGCTTGTCAAGATCTTCTCATATTTATGTTTAACAAATTTATACTGGCGTTTCACAAAGCTCTTAGCAGTTTGTTAATCCCCAAGTGCTGAAAAAGTTGGAAGATGACAACGCTTAAGTTGGGATAGAGAAAGAGAGGGAAGGGGTTGTATGTGCGGAACACGAAGAGAACTTTAGCAGGTACAGCTGTCTGTGGTACTCGGAAGCACGGTGCAGGCCCCCAGGCTCTGCTGTGCGGGTTGTACGTCGCACAATGCTCCCTGCACAATGCATCCATTTAAGGGAGGGATGCTTTGCAGTCACCTTCAGGTGTCATTCACCTACAGATTCAGGTCTCAGGACTGTGCAAACAAAGGGAGAACCTTTCCCTAACTCACTCTGTCAGAGGGTATACCTTTTTCTAATTTACATAAAAGAGTAAGCTGACAACAGCTCTGCTCTAGCTCCCAGACATATTGTGTTAAGAATAGAGATGTTGGCGCCAGCAGGTGGCATAGTGGCTAAGGCGCTGGACTCCCACATGGCTGACTGTGGTGTGAGTCCCAGACCTGGCAGCTTGCTTTCTCACTTTCCATTTTTCTCTCTGTTTCCTTCTGGTCAAATTAAAAAAAATAAATAATAATAACAAAATTAAATAAATAATTCTAAAAAAAAAAAAAAAAAGCTAGAGATGTTGGGACCAGCAGATGGCATAACAGTTATATCACTGGACTCCCATATGGTCAACCGTGGTTCGAGTCCTGGACCTGGTGGTTCGAAACTCATGCCGGGCACATGTGTATGCATGTCCAAGATCCTGGGAGAAGAATAGAGGAAAAGAAATTATAATGTGGCTATCCCCTCTGGGGAGTGATTTCTCTGTTTCCCTCTCACTGTCTCTGTCTTTCTTTCTCTGGCAAGGGCACACGCCCTAAGGCAAAAATCTCTAAAAAACAAACAAAAAAAATTGAGATGTAAAATCATCAAGCTCTCTGGGCTTGGACCTAGTTGGTGGTGATATGGTTTAACACACCAAGAGGGTTGGCATCATTGGTAAAAATAGGACCCGCTACGGTGCCTCCCTCCGGAAAATGGTGAGGAAAATTGAAATCAGCCAGCATGCCAAGTGCACTTGCTCCTTCTGTGGCAAAACCAGGATGAACAGACGGGCTGTGGGGGTCTGGCACTGTGGTTCCTGCATGAAAACGGTAGCTGGTGGAACTTGGACCTACAACACCACTTCGCTGTCACAGTGAAGTCCGCCATCAGAAGCCTGAAGAAAGACCAGCAGAAGGTCCACAGACATTCGGAGTCTCACTAGCCTACAATCAAAGGATTAATTTATGTAACAAAAATAAATAAATAAATAAACTAATTTTTTAAAAAAGCTACATTATTTGTCAGAACGGGGAGGTGCATAGCTCATTCTTCTTTACTACTTGAACAACCACCTTTGGCGATCCATGAGGTTAGTGAGCTGAAACAGAAAGACACCTTATGAGTGGTTTTATTAGCTCTAAGTAATTCATTGTAGTACTTTGAATCTCATATTTTGTAAATAAGTAGTTCCCTTCGGTCAAAAGAATACTTAAAACAAGGGGTAAGTACTTGGGGAAGAACTGGGCTTTGCTAATTAAGTATCAAGAGGCCATACCGAAAGGGTGTTTGGGGGAGATGGTAACACTGCATCCTCACCTACGATTTCCGGTGGGTCTGCATTGTTAATACACTAGTTTCCACAGCTAGGAGCCATGAAAAGACAACTCCCCAAGTGCTCATCTGGCAGGCCAAGGAAAAGATCATGGTAAAGAAAAAGATCTTGGGGAGACCAGCAGTTAGCGTAATGGCTATGTCACTGGACTCCCATGTAGTCGACCGTGATTCGCTTCCCGGACCTGGTGGCTTAAAACTCACACCGGGCGCATGTGCATGTGTACCCAAGATCCCGAGAGGAGAATGGAGGAGAAGGGATTGTAGCGTGGCCGTCCCCCCTGGGGGGGGGGTGATTTCTCGCTTTCTGTCTCTTTGTCTCTGTCTGGCGAGCACATGCGCCCTATAGCCAAAACTTCTCCAAAAAAAAAGAAAAGAAAAGAAAAGATCTTGCCTTTGCTTGACATAGTCCTCCTCCAAGGGCCTCATGCAGAGACATTTCTGAATTATTGAAACCGTGGAGAAAAGTTGTTGCAGAAATCCATGCAGCCCATTCAAATTCTGCTAGTAAAACAGAATTTAGGGAAAGGGAAAAAAAAAATCAAAACCTAATTTCTGTGTCTGAAAGCTAAGGTTTGAATTAGGGATTTTGAAAAGCTGTGGATTAGGTTGTGTGTACCTCCATCCCTTCCATCTTAAAAGCTTTGAACAACCCAGATAAATGTTCTCCTTCCTTTTAACCTCTGTCCCTCTTTCTCTTCTCTCCTCTCTCTCCTTCCCTCCCTCTTTTTTTCTTTTCTTTTTTGTCAATTTATCTGAATAATATCCCCTGCCAAGTAGTATTGTTTCCTGATAATGGCAGCTCATTGCTATTTTTTTTTTTTTGATGTTAACTTGCCCAGGAAAGAGCAAAGAGGACACACTGTTAAGAAATGCTTTGTTGCCTTAAAAAATCAATTTAAACTGGTCCTCTCTTAGGAATGTATCTGTGAAATACAACAGGGAAAAATAATAGATACACAGAAGAGCTTGTTCCCACCTGATGGGAACCTTTTGGCAACCTGTTTGATCAGCTGGGGGAAAAGCATCATCGTTTCCATAGCCTCCTGGCCTTTGTGTTTAAAGATGGCACCATGCCAAGGATGGAGTTTGCATGTGAATGCAGAGGCTTAAAGGCCCACAGTTGCCCATCGGCTCTCATTGGATAGTTTCTCTAGATTGCCCAGGAATTTCTGCTTGCATTTCTCTCTTAAGAACTTGCAGAATGACCTGATATTTGCAAATGATCATGCCTTCTGTAGCAATCAATGACCAAATATTAAATCAATTTAGTAGATACTTATGAATTGCTTGTGTGTCTCCTACTGGGATCTTCAGGGAATAAGGAGATAGCCCTGCATTCAAGAAGCAGGCAGGTGAAAAGAAGTGTCTACATATTAAATCCTAGTCCTAAAAGACTCTGACTACATCAGAAGCATAGGCAATATCTTTCTCTCTGTCCTCTGCATCACTTAAATATAGTGTTTAAGACATATACTCATGAATGAATGGTTCTTGCAGTGAATTTCCACAGTTAAACCCCACATTAGTCACCAATGAAGTTTCAGAGGAAACCAGAACTCCTTTCGATGTGGGATATTGGGCTGATCAGGCTCAACACCAGTGCTTGACTCAGGACTGCGAGATGTCCAGGTTCTCGCACCATACTCATGAAGAATTAGAGATGCAGTCACAGAGAGGGGATAGCAAAGTGGAGTTTATTAAGAGGACGCCCACATGATCAACCTTGGTTTGAGTCCCAGACCTGGCAGCTTGAATCTCTCACTGAGCACATGTGTGTGCATGCCCAAAATCTCTAGAGGAGAATGGAGGAGAAGGGATTGCGGCGTAACCATCCCCCCTGGGGGGTGATTTTTCACTTTCTGTCTCCATGTCTCTCTGACTTGCTATATAGAGTGCTTGCACCCTATAGCAAAAATCTCTCAAAAAAAAAAAAAAAAAGAGGAAAGAAAAAGCTCTCAAGCAGGGAGGGGGTCCCAAATGGGTTCCTAAAGAGAAGCTCAGGCTAAGGGGTTTTATTTATTTTATTGCTCTCTAATAAGGAAGCAATAGACTGGCTCTCTACTAAGGAAGTAGCCTCTAGAAAATAGTTACAAGGTAGTCTGGGTGATTTATTTTTCCATTCTTTGTGGGTCCAGCAGACCACAGCGATTTGTACTTGTTAAAATGTAATTAGCAAATAGAAACTGTTGCCCTTAACTGTAGTTAAGTTTTAAGTCCCAAGGCAGCCAGCTCTTTGTAAAACTTAGCCAGGGTGACTCCCTCTTGGGTAAAGCTTACTGTGTCTCTATTTTGGGCCTCATTACCTAACTATCAGTATATAAGTCCCAAGCCTATCTGCTATATCACTTTCTCTCACCACTGGGGGCCATATGATGTCCACTGCACCTTATATAATCGGAAGTAGTGTCAGACAAGCGGTTTGAGAAGAAAACGTCCTGGGGTTCAAGGGAAAAAAGACGTGTAAGTAGACAGATAAGTGAAGCGAACCTTAACATCAGAGGCATTGCTTATTAGGGAAAAGAAATCTTTCCCAGCTGAAAAATACTCAAATATCTTAGAAGGTTCAAACATTCATCGCAAAATTGTTTTTGTACTGACTTCACACCCTTAATGCTCAAAAATGGAGCTTATAAAGTGTGCCGGTGTCTGCTGGCTTACAGTTGTCAGAGAGAGAAGGAAATAAAGGGCCCTTTGAGGCAATCAGCACCTCTGCATCAAATGCATTGTTCACATTCACTTGCTGTCTCTGCTTATCATTGAAGAATAACATTCCCAGCTCAGTTAAGCCCAGTTTAGCACAACATCATCTTCAGGTATTAAAAAATATGTAAGAGAGAGGACCACTGTTCTTACACTGTTCTTTTTCAATGGCCATTCTCCTATTATGGTTTTTGATAGTGAAGGCTTTTAATAGTGAAAGTTTTCTTTTAAAGGTAAAATGAGAAACCACTACCACCACCGCTCAGTTGCTCAGTGAGGCAGAGTTAAAATATTCTGCAAAAACAGCACTTACAGAACAGGGAGAACCCCAGGGCTACCAATTTATGAACACGCAACTGGCGGTACAAGACAGGTGTATTGTTGTAGATGCACTGCCCAGAAAAGCATTTCATTATTTTTTTACTTTCAACAGTAAACACTTTATGGCAAAGCATGTTAATGCTCAGTGTCTAAGGGGAATACAACGTGTAGAGGAGAACCAAATACTGCACCCCTGGAGGTCTCGCT
The DNA here is from genome assembly GCF_000334495.1 of Tupaia belangeri chinensis. Classification (NCBI taxonomy): domain Eukaryota; kingdom Metazoa; phylum Chordata; class Mammalia; order Scandentia; family Tupaiidae; genus Tupaia; species Tupaia belangeri. The sequence continues at coordinate 3,780,652 of NW_006159563.1, read as the reverse complement.
AGCTTTCTCTCCAAGCTCATCTCTTTTCCACTTCAGAGAGGAGGATCTTGGTTTTCTGCTTGTATCTGTGCGATTTGTTAAGCAAATGAATTCAAGCCCTAGCAAGACATCTGGTGAGCTCTGATGGCAGTGTGGCCTTTGGGGACAGATTCTGTCCTGGGTAGCAAAGTCTCCCTTATTTAGGTGTTTTTTTTTTTTTTTTCCTGGTTGAAAACTCACTACTTGAAATTTAGTTTCCTTCATCTTAATCCTGTGAAATGTCTGTCCCCCAGAAGGAACTGCGGACATCGGATGCCTTTCCGGGAACTCTTGCGCCGCTCTCACTAACCTGCACCAACGTGTTTTAAATACCACGGTGCTGGAGTGCGTGGAGAAGCCAGTGTTACGGGTTATGCAAATTCACCCTGCGACTCCAACTTTCAGCCATGGAACATACTTGTATGGATGTGGTGTATGTGTGAGTGGGTTTGTGAAAGTGTGTGGACTTGTGTTACTCTGTATCTGTGTATATGTGTGTGGGTGCTTGAGTATAAGGGTATATTTATATGTAATTTTGAGTGAACACATTTGTGTATTAGTATGTGAATGTGTGTACATGAGTTCACCTGTGTGTAATGGCGTTTGCCTCTGGGAGTCTCTGCAGGACTGTGAATGTGTAAAAATATGTGTGTGCTTGTATATAGATCTCTCTTGGCCTGTGTGTGAATGGGTGTATGAGTGAACATGCATGTATGAATATATGTTGCATGTGCATGAGTCTGAGCGAATGTGTAGGCTGTGTGAGTGAATACGTGTTTGAGTGAGCTCTCAGTGTGTGCATGTGCGTAGTTGCCGGTGTAAGTATTTGCACGCGAGTTTGTATTTCTGTGGGGAGGAGTGGGCCCTGGGATATACTTGTCTCTATGAGAATGCATATCTGCGTTCATATAAGCATGTACTATGCCTGTGGACTTGTGTGTAGTCTTGTTTGCACGTGCGTGTGCTGTGTGAAAATATGCAAATGTATCTGAGAGTGTGTGCATGTGTATATGCTTAAGCACATTTTTTGTGTGTATTAAACGTGCACGTATTTATGTGCATTTGTGTGTGAGCATTTTTACGCACGTCAGTGTGTGTGGACTTGTGTTACTCTGTATCTGTGTATATGTGTGTGGGTGCTTGAGTATAAGGGTATATTTATATGTAATTTTGAGTGAACACATTTGTGTATTAGTATGTGAATGTGTGTACATGAGTTCACCTGTGTGTAATGGCGTTTGCCTCTGGGAGTCTCTGCAGGACTGTGAATGTGTAAAAATATGTGTGTGCTTGTATATAGATCTCTCTTGGCCTGTGTGTGAATGGGTGTATGAGTGAACATGCATGTATGAATATATGTTGCATGTGCATGAGTCTGAGCGAATGTGTAGGCTGTGTGAGTGAATACGTGTTTGAGTGAGCTCTCAGTGTGTGCATGTGCGTAGTTGCCGGTGTAAGTATTTGCACGCGAGTTTGTATTTCTGTGGGGAGGAGTGGGCCCTGGGATATACTTGTCTCTATGAGAATGCATATCTGCGTTCATATAAGCATGTACTATGCCTGTGGACTTGTGTGTAGTCTTGTTTGCACGTGCGTGTGCTGTGTGAAAATATGCAAATGTATCTGAGAGTGTGTGCATGTGTATATGCTTAAGCACATTTTTTGTGTGTATTAAACGTGCACGTCGTATTTATGTGCATTTGTGTGTGAGCATTTTTACGCACGTCAGTGGGTGCGTTGTGTCTGTGTGAATATGTGGGTCTGAGCCTGTGTGCGTTGCGTGTGTGCATCTGTGCATACGTGAGTGTGTGTGTGTGAGCACCGTGCGCGAGGAGGCCAGCGTGCCTGTGAGCAGGCGTGCGGTGCCGGGCGCGTCTCCACCTCCGGCGACCCGCCCCTTG
>NW_006159563.1:3749174-3778458 GCF_000334495.1 Tupaia belangeri chinensis | reverse complement strand
CCGGGCCCCGGTGGCCGCCGCGCCCCGGAGGCGGCCAGGAGTGCCCTGCGAGCTGCGCGGGGAAAGGGGGCGCCCTCCGCCTGTCGGAACCTGAGCGGGCGCGCCCTCGGGGGAGCCGGCCGGGCGATGGCCGCGAGGCAGGGCTAAAGCGGGCGGCCGCTGAGCGCCCCACACCCTCGCCATGCAGAAGAGCGTGCGGTACAACGAGGGGCACGCCCTGTACCTGGCCTTCCTGGCGCGCAAGGAGGGCACCAAGCGCGGCTTCCTGGGCGGGGTGGAGCCGCTGGCACGAGAAGTGGTTCGCGCTCTACCAGAATGTGCTCTTCTACTTCGAGGGCGAGCAGAGCGGCCGCCCGGCGGGCATGTACCTCCTGGAGGGCTGCAGCTGCGAGCGGGCGCCCGCGCCGCCCAGGGCCGGCGTGGGACCCGCAGGCGCCCGGGACGCGCTGGACAAGCAGGTACGTTGCGCCCTCCTCCCCAGCGTGCTGGCCTCGGGGCGCCGCGCTCCCCTGCTGGTCTGACCCCGGGAATCGCGAGGGCTCGGCCGAGCGCAGGGGCCGTGCCCCGAACTCCCTACGACGTCAGCGGCAGAACAAATCCGCGCGTCTCCCACCTTCATCCAGCGAGTCCCCTCTTCACCCCCCACCCCCCGGCACGTGATCTGTTGGAATGGGGGGCTGCTTGCTTTCTTTTCCCGCTCGGGTAGAGGTCCGATCTTGTCAGCTTCTCTGCGAACCCTCCTTGCTTCTTAGACCTTGCTCAGAAACATCTCGCGTGGTGACGTGTGTTGACACCTGTTGGCTTTAGATTGGCAAGACGAAACTAACTTATTTGGGAAAGTTTGGTTTCTCTCTCAGCCGGCTGGCGCGTGTAGAAATGTCCGCCTGCAGATGCGTGGCCACGGACGGTGCTGGCAGCAAGCCGAGCTTCCAAGACGGACAGGCACTTTTTGCTGCTCATCTTCAATCCGTCTTTGTGGTTTTGGTCAGTTTACCTTGCTAACGTTTGACCTCCTGGGTCTAATTATGAAGGCAAATGTGTATTCCTATTTCCCAAGATTAGTATTTGGTGGCCACATGCTTGCTATGTATAAAAATGTGGGCATTTAAAAAGAACGCTTCTGTATTTTTAAATGAATGCTTTGAAAATGAATGTGACCTTTTAGTTCTGGTCATAATCGTGTTCGTTTTGCTGTGTACTCACTGGGGAGGAGGGAGTAAAAACCCTCTAAGTTTAGTGGTCTTCATCTCCCCATTCCTGCAAATGTGCCATTTGTATTTTCTCAATTATCATTCGGTTATTAAAGTTAAAGCAGACGAATGTTATGCTTCCAAACGTTCTCACTCCTTTGCCTTGGGGGGTGGGGTAGGCTAATTGTCTTTGCTGTTGCACACAAATATTTTGCAGCTGCATTTTCCCATGCAAGTCAGTCCAAACAGCACCTACTGCAAACCACAGAAGCTGTGGGTGAGGCCAGCAATGAAATGCTGAAGATGCCTCTCTGACCCCTTGGGACTTCTAAAACATTGTGTCAAAGTAAGGCATCTTAAAGCCACATCAGCCAGAAGTTCCATTGTTTCACTTCGATATATGTCATTAACAAACAACCGATTAACTTGTTAGGACACTTACAAATCTGAAATTTTAAACAAAACTGCCTTATAGTGTTTTGAGGGTACTTTGACAGTCATTCAAGAAACTGATTTTTCTTTGTAGATGTAGATATTAGAAGGGTAGGCAAACATTTCAAGCCATGTATTTTAGAATTTAAATTGAGAGGTGAAAGAATTTTGAGGTTATTTTTTTCTTTAAAAAGGTAGATGTTCCAAGACCCCACAGGAACCAAAATAAATAGGTTTTTAAGTGTTTTGATGTCTAAAATAAAAGAGAGTACTTTAAGTTGCTATGAATATGTACCATTCACTTAATTCTAAATGATTTGTTGTCTTCATATTTATATTAATATCATGAGATAACCACTTTTGAGGTAGAAGGAGTAGGGGTGAGGTGTTAACTTGTAACAACTTCTATGGCTGTCTGATCTGTTAATGTTATGTGGAAACCTTGGAAAATATCTGGACTCTCATCTTCAGGACAGTTTTCTTTCTTTCTCTCTTTCTTTTTTAAATAATTATTTTATTCAAGTTTATTTATTTATTTATTTAAATTTGACCAGAGAGGGACAGAACAAGAGAGACAGGGAAGGTGAGAAAGCAAGCCACCAGGTCTGGGACTTGAGCCATGGTTGGCCATGTGGGAGTCCAGCACACCACCTGCCAGCCCCAGAACAGTTTTCTTTAAACCACACTTGAATAAAGAAACATAACCTCCAAATAGCTTGATTTTTATGTCACTTTTTATTATTGGAAGTTATAAACAGGTCGTCATGAGAGAAAATTTTTCTGTTAACTAACATACAAGTGTGTATTTCTCTGCCACTTTATGCCTCTTTAAGAGGTTGGAAAGGAGAACCTATGGTGTTTATAGATAAAGCTGTAAAACATGGAGAAACAAACATTTTACAGTGGATTAGGAGTTGGATTGGGAAACTCCCCAGATAATGCCTGTATTAGTTAGGCATGCTTCTGTGACTTGGGTTAGTTTAGCACAGTATAATGCTTTTCTCCAGCACTGTTTGAAGAATGAGGAAGAAACTGTGAAAATGAGAACCAGGGAGAAACTTTCTACCTTTAATCTGCAATTTATGCAGTTGGTTCCTTTTCGGTTAGTTTGTGTTGCTGCTGTGCTTGGATCAGTTGAAACGCTGAGACATGATGAATTTGTGGAACTGGTAAGACAGAGAAGATGGGAGGAGATGAGCAGGTCTCAAGGTCTGCTTCTGCACGTGTGCTTCTAGAATGTTCCATGTAATATTCCCTCAACCCATAATCATGGGTGAAGTTGAGGGCTTTGAAGAGAACATGGAAGGGCTGAGCAATTTTCCTCCACCACATTTCTATGTGAGTTTTTTAGACAAGTCTCTTAACCTGTCATCTCTGCTGCTTCTATTAATGAAATTGCTGTTTCTCCAATATGTAAAAATGAAGAGTTGGGCTGCGATTTTGTCTAAGTGGCCTTCTATCCATGGTTTGCCTTCTATCTATCTATTTTCTGTTTCTAAGTTACTACTGACAGCGAGAGCTTTTTGTTGTGTGCAGGATGTGAAAGACAATTTCACAAGATTTAAAAGATTACCAGTGTCTGTAATAAATACTGCTTCTGAGAAGCTAAGGACAAGTGATTGAAGGGGATGTTCTCATAAATCGGAAACACAAACATATAGCAACATCGTTGCTGAGACAGACTTGCTTCCCGTTCACATTGGAAGGTGACATGTTGCCATGTGTTATTATCATCGATGTAATTCTTGTTATAAATCGTAAATCATTCTTCAGACTTTAACTTCTAGCTCTCCTTCAAATAATTTTTAAATTGTAATTAATTATGTTTTTAGGTAAATTACAAGAAGAAAACTCCTGCTAGTTTGATTCATCTACATAATAATTCAAAGTAGGTTGGTTGAGAAAAGAAAAAAATCAGTTTTTGTTGTTTTTTAAAATTTTTTTTCAGCATTTTGCCTTTAATTGTTTCCAGTGAAGCAGAAAAAAATGAAAGTTTTTTTTTTAACTTTCTAAATATGCCTACGTTGAAGGAATATTGCTCAGTTGTTATTCATAGTGTCCCAGGATTCCACTTTGATAAACACTTGGGTGATTGCTAGACTGTCTTTTCAGCCTTCCTATTGGCTACTTCTTTGCCATAGGAAAAGTGTTATAATCAAGAGGAGTCTACTTAAGATTTTTTGGGCGGCCAGTAGGTGGCGTGGTAGCTGAGGCTCTGGACTCCTGTATGGCCAACCATGGTTTGAGCCTCACAACTGGCAGCTTGCTTTTTCATTTACTTTCTCTCCCTCCCTCTCTCTGGTCCAATAATAATAATAATGAATAAAATGAAATAAAAGTAGTTCTAAAAAAAACCCCTTTTTTTGAAGTAATTCTTAGTATGCCTCTTCTTGAAAATGAATCTAGAGGAGCACTTCTTTCTTTTTTGGAGAAGTTTTTGCTATAGGGCATGTGCGTTCACCAGAAAGACAGAGACAGAGAGACAGAAAGTGAGAAATCATCCCCTGAGGGGGATGGCCACGCTGCAGTTCCTTCTCTTCCATTCTCCTTTTGGGATCTTGGACATGCATGCACACGCACCCCGTGTGAGTTTAAGCCACCGAGTCTGGGACTCAAACCACAGTCTACTACATGAGAGTCCAGCAATGTAGCCATTACTCCATCTGCTGGTCCCATGGGAGCACTTCTTTCTAACAAAGCTCTATTTGTGGGAAGTGAAAAACTTTCCTTTCATCCCAGGTGAAAGTGTTTAAGGGAGACTTGCATTTAGTAAAATACCTTCTGTGTAGTAGGCGCTGTGCTCGCTATCTCATTTAATTTGAACTTTGCTTCAGATCTTACAGATAAGTAGAATATTATTATCATCACTGTTTTCATTTTTACTTATGAGACTCAAAGAATTCTAGGTAGATGATCAAAGTTCAACTCCAGATAAGAAGACTAAATGATGAGGAGTTTCTTACGAAGGAGACTACCTATACTCTGAGCTTCAAGAAATACCAAATTAGTATTAGAGGGGGTCGGGGTATAGTGTATGAATCATTGTTTATTTTTATTTCCTTTTAAAGACTATTTAAATGGCAGTTGTAATTCTTCAGAAATACAATTGTAGACCATTACATATTCAAAGAAAACTGGGATTTATGTTTAAACAAAATTCTACATGGCATTCCTTTTTTTTAGCGGGGAACCTTTAAAAATATTTGCACTTAGAATGACACCTCTCAATTAGTCTAGCCTATTAAGTAGCTGTAACTGCCTTGCTTGCTAGTAGGAAAGATAGCAATATAAACTATCTTTATTCCTATTTTCTTGGTTATCTTAAGTGTTCTATTGAACCTGATTTTTTTGTGGGGGAGGGTGATGGAGGGGGATATCTCCTTCATGCTGGAAGTTTAGAGAAGTAGAGACTTGTCATATTTGTGCTGAATTAAACATGTGGATGTAAAGGCATTAACGGTTACGTGATTCCTCCTGTCGCCTCATCTAAGTCATTTTAACCATCCTAGCTTGACCACAAACAGGATTTTAATCATTTTATTGAATTAGGCAGAACTGCATGCAAGCCCTGAAATATTTGTGGAGGGTGGAGAGCGTGGATGGTGGGTTTTCATTCTGGTTCATGTTATTTGGTTGATTTGTAAAAACCAAGTCAGTATTTTTTTTTTCCAACGCAATATTTTACTTTTAACTTTTGCTTATTTTTAATGCCTTTTATTTAATTAATTAAGTTTAATTTGACCAGAAAGGAACAGAGTGAGAATGAGAGAGAGAGAGAAAGTGAGAAAGCAGGCCATCAGGTCTGGGACTCAAACCACGGTCAGCCATGTGAGAGTCCAGTGCCCTTAACCACCACGCCACCTACTGGCTCCCAGAAATTGTTATTTGAACTTTGTGATTGTTCTGTTTAAAGTTAAATGAAGACAAATAACATGGATCAGCAAGATTTGGTTATTTTAATTTTGGCTACACTAAACCTTCCTATTTAGATAATTATATTTGTCATGAAGGATTCGACATAGGAAAAAGAATGCATCTTGGCTGTGATATATGTACATAAAGGTGTATTTTTTTATTGTAACAACTATTTTTATTTTTACATTTTTATCGTAACAAGTGGGTTTTAATAAGTGACAACTAAAGTTCACTATTGAGTGATGGAAAATGTAGTTGATACATAACTTTCTCCTTCTTTTGGGAACTGAAGAATAGAGGTATTTTTCTTACACGTGGTGATAATAAGACCTAAAGCATGGGACCAGCAGATGGTGTAATGGTTACATTGCTGGACTCCACATGGTCGACCACAGTTTGCATCCCGAACTTGGCATCTTGAAATTCATATGGGCACATGTGTGTGCGTGCCCAGAATCCCAAGAGGAGAATGGAGGAGAAGGGGTTGCGGTGTGGCCATCCCCTCTGGGGGGGTGATTTCTCACTTGCTGTCTCTCTGCTCTCTGACAAGTGCAAAAATCTCTCTTTTTTTTTTTTTAAAAAAAGAAAATCCCCCAAATCCCTAAAGCACATATGATAACTAAATGTTTCTAGTGTTAGCAAGCAAATATTAATAATTTGTTAAAACAGTTGTTGATACTGCTGTCTATATAGTGAATATTATGCTTTTAAAGTTGATTTTGTCTGCATATTTCAGTAATAGTCAATATAATTTTAATTTTGTGGAATAGAAAAACTTAGTCTTTGGGTTAGCCCTTCGTGGGGTGGTTAAGACAGCTGGAGTTGACACATGGCAAGCTGCATGGTTTAAGTCCCAGACTGGCAGCTGAAAAACACAGTGGGTACCTGTGCCTGTGTGCTCAAAGTCTTAACAGGAGGGAGAAATGGAGGAGAAGGGATTGTGGTGTGACCACATCCCATGGGGGGTGCTTTCCTTTTCTTTGTCTGTTTCTGCTGACTGTATGTGGGAATGTATGTGGGAAATTAAGAAAAAAAAAAAAAAAGGAAAAGAAAAACTTAGTCTTTAAGAGTATTTTCAATTAATCTGATACTCAAACAAACAAACAATAAATCAGATTGACAAACAATATAGATTTACTTGGGCCTTAACTCCTAATTTTCATAATTTTCAAGTGGTTTCGTGTTTTTCATACTTGATCTTTTATCCTGTAAGAAGAGGTTCTGTGTGTGTATCTGTGTGTATGTGGTGTTTATTGAGTTTGTTACCTTAAATCACTGGATATCCAACATTTGTTACGCAGTTAAATATGTTGGAGGTTGCAGATTTATATCATTAACAGGTATAAACCCAATCTGTCTGCAATTTGGAGAATTTATTTTTCAGGATTAAGGATTTGTCATTAATCATTCTGTTAAATTAATCACAATGAAATTCCTCTGAAGTTACTGTGCCTCAAATAAAAAGTGTGTATAGTAAATCTCAGTTAGTATTAAGTGAAACTAGAAATAATATTTAAGTATCAACATAGCACTGTGATAAATGTTTGATCACGTTATAATATTTGTCCCTTATTCTAAAAATTAAACATGATTGCAGAATTATTCATTGCATTTCTATTGCTGTAACTTTCACATTTCAGCTGATTGAGAACTTAGGAGTCTGGGTGGTACTTCTATCCAAAAAAGCTCCATTTGTGGAAAATGAAAACTTCCCTTTCATCCAGGGGGAGGCCAAGGTGTTTAAGGGGAAAGGGTGCTTTTATTTAGCAAGTCCCTTCTGTGTATTAGGCTCTGTGATCCCTCGCTACCTCATCTTTTCAACTTCACTTCAGAAATTCATTAATTTGGCTCCACCAAAGGGTATTAGCATTTTTTGCTCAAAGAATTAAAATGTGTTTGTGTATATTTAGAAAAACTAAAGGATAGAAGCTTCTGTTATTTTTGCAGAAGACATTTGTGTTGCTCTGTAGACGGACAGAAATTCAGAAGGCCCGTGTTCTCATGACTTTCATTGCTAATGGCACTCGAAGAACTTATGATTCAAATATTTTTCCCTAAAACTCCTCCCAATGACTACAAAGTGCCCCGATTGAACTTTTTAGGGAAAAGGCAGGGGAAAAAATAGCAAGCTTGAGTTAATTTGTGTTTATTTAAAGTAATATACTTTCTTTTCTTTTTGAGATGTAATGAAAGAAATGAGATAGAAAGTTGGGAAGGCCTACCTGAGAACAATTTATAACTAATGAGAATATAATTAAGAGGTAAATTTTTTTAAAAAAGGTACATTAATGAGGTAAATTAATATAATTAAGTAAATGAATGAGAATTATACTTTTTATGCAGTTTGAGGAAATGCAATGATGTGAGAATATAAAAATAACCATGTGGCTTTCTGGTGCAGTAGATCAGCTCTGGGTGGAAGGAGGAAGCTGGCTCCCACATCGCCAATTTTGGTGTAAATCCTGCCTGGGAAATGTGAAAAATCACTGGGCCTGTGTGTAAACGTGTGTGCATGTGCCCAGGATCTTAGTGGGAAGGAGGAATCGAGAGAAGGAGATCGGAGCGTGAACAGGGCCCATTGGGAATGAGAGCCACATTCTTTCCCTCTTTCTCTCTGGAGCATGCACATACCTTCTGGTTTAAAAAAAAAAAAAAGAAATAAAGAAAAAAAATCTATCGATCCTTTAGTGCCTTATTAAAAAAATGTAGACCACAATTTCCTTTTTTTCAGTTCTTCTCAGACTTACCAATATGACATTGCTGAGACCTTTGAAAGCTGAAATAGCAGAGATGTGGGGGACTGCTTACCGGTACTTTGCATTATTTTCAGCTTCCTGCAATGTTTTATTTTGTCGCTATCTGATTTAACTCAGATAATGCCTGATTTACTTCCTGAAGTGTACTTATGAGCATGTCATTTATGTGACTAATACAAAAGAGGGGTTAGTCCTTTCAAACAGAGGGACGTCGGAAAACGGGGAGGTATCCGAGGGTGAGCAATGTGGGAACAGGGAGGTGAGAACTTGATCTGAGGCTGATTATGTAACAGTTACAGCTCCTTACTCAGAAGTCAGGACAAGACATCGTCAGTGACTCATGGGACGAGGAGGCTGTTTATATACAATAAGAAACTGCTTTCTTTGAGAAGATCACTTTCCAAGAGAAGTAGTAATACTGTGTATGGTTCGAGTCAGGGGTTAAACTGTGGGGATTTCAGCCTTGGCTCCACCATATAACATTTATATGATCTTGAGCGATTTCACTTTCGAAGCCTGGTTCTGTGCCTGGAAGGTGGGAATCATGATGGCCCCCGCTTCGTAGGGTTGTGGAAAGGCTCACGGGCAATAACCCAGGACGAGCTAGCAGAGTCCGGCCCTTGGTGAGGTCAGCACGTTTGCCAGCCGTGTTTTTATCACTCCTCTAATGCAACTCTTCTTAATTTTCTTCTTCTTGTTTTCAGAGTATGATCACTTTGAAAGATTTTCCCTTCTCTCTTTATTAAAAAAAAAAAAAAAGGCTTTAAATTCAACACACGCAAAAGAAAATATTTCAGGGAAGACCAATATACCCCTCATCCAGTCTTGGCCATCTTCAGCTTCCTGCCATTTCTTGTTATAGCTGTCCCTCTACACATAGTTTTTATTTTTTTGCTAGACAATTTTAAAGCAAGTTCCAGACATTGTATAATTTCACTTGTAAATAAGGACTTTTTTTTTTTCCTTTTTGGCATGGCACTTACTTGGCATTAAAGATTGTACTAGATGTAACTCTGAAAAGAACTACTTTGGAAAGAGTTTGTAATGTGTTTTTGTTATGCTGTGTGCTATTATAAAGATAATCATCTCGTGTGTGTGTGTGTGTGTGTGTGTGTGTGTGTGCGCTATCATAATGGGAAGACCTTAAGACAGTAGTGAAGAAAAGATGATGGTAGAATTTGCTTTTACACGTGTTTCAGTGTGTTGTAAAGAAAAGAAAGTTTGAAATTATTTAGTTGTGATAATGGTGTGCGATATTTTCATGATTTGATCTGCCTCTTGGAAGAGTCTTTTTTTTTTTTTTTTTAAAGGTTTTTGACATAGGTCCCATAAGCTCACTGCAGCAAGACAGAGACAGTGAGAGGGAAAGTGAGAAATCACCCCCCAGGGGAGATGGCCACATTACAGTACATTCTCCGCCTGAGATTTTGGGCATGCAAACACACACTCCCAGTGTGATTCAAGCTGTCAGGTCTGGGACTCTAACTGCAGTCCGCCATGTGGGAGTCTATCACCTTAACTACCATGCCACCTGCTGGCACCCCAGAAGAAATTAAATTGCTGATTTCCCTGAGGGATCTTCTTCTCTTTTCTTTCTTTTAAAAAATAATTCTTTATTTTATTAATTATTATTTTTTAAAATTTGCTATAGGCCATATGAGATTACCAGAGAGAGAGAAAATGAAAGTGAGAAGGCAAATTGCCAGGTCTGGGACTTGAACCGCGGTCGGCCCTGTGGGAGTCCAGTGCCTTAACCACCACAGTAGCTGCTGGCTCCTTTAAGTGTTCTTTTAACAATAAATTAAAATTTTCTTTTCATTTTCAATTGCCAGAGGGCATGTTCGCTTGCCAGAGAGAGACAGTGACAGAGAGACAGAGGGTGCAACTGTAAATTAGATAGATTGGGATTGCCACATCAAAGGCTCTAAGGGCAATTCATTTTTAAAAAAGAAATAGTAATTAAATTAAAGTAATTAATTATTATTCTTCAATTTGACCAGAGAGAAACAGAGAGGAGGCAAGCGAGAAAGCAAACTTCTGGGTCCAGGACTCGAACCATGGTTGGCCATATGGAAGTCCAGTGCCCTAACCACCATGTCACCTGCCAGCCCCAGGACAATTCTAAAAGGCAAAACATCATCATGTTCTTTCCTCCCTTGTCATCCTGGAGTTTAAGATATTCCTTCCCCCTGTGCTGGGTTGTGGCTCTTACTCTGCCTCCAAAAATTTGGGGTATCCCATTTCAGTACCTCTACCTTTCCTTTTTTCCAATCACCTCCTACTCACACCTAGACCTTTCACCTGGGAGGGTCAAGTGCAAGAGGCACACGGTGCTTTTTATAAAACTCTGCTAGAGTTGAATTGGAGTCCCTGAGGCCTTCTTCCAGCTATGCTGCCACCTAGACAGTGAGCCAACTAGACCAGTCTATGGGTGCTGTTGGGGAAAGAAAAATATATCATGCCCAGTGCTGGTAAGGACAGAATTCTCAGTTTTCAAAAAGGGTCTGCATTATACCCTCTAATAATTCTTTCTCCTGATCCCTTTTGTGCTGATCATTATCCAGGAAGTGGCCAAGACTAGCGGATCCCTTTCTGGGGATAGCTATTGCAGTGATCAAATTGCCTTCCCAAAGTGTACGGACCAGGAGGAGATGAGGGAGTCAGACAGTTGGTCCACTGTTGAGTGCACAGATGAACTTCAAGGGCCATAATGGTGTGGCTAGAAATAGCTGACCAGTAACCTGGAAAAGTATCAGCAGTAGTGAGGCAGCATGAAAGCCAGAGAGGGGTTCAAAGCTCCGATATAGCCAATCTACTAAGAGGAGGAGAGAAAGTACTTCTTGTGTTAGGACCTCCCCTGTTGTGAGAAAATTGGTCAACTTTTGGTAAGAGTGACAAGCCAGCCATGCAGTGGTTGGTTCTGCATCAGAAACAGAGTCAGACTTGATCAGCAGCTCGATTTCAGTTGGTCCCATAAGAGATGTGGTTTTTCTTAAGAGAGAGTCTACTTAAGTGTACTTTTCCATAGCCATGACTTATTTCCATGTTCATATCCCCAAAGACCAGTGTCTTCAGGTCCAGCTGCAGTGGTGTAGACAGAAGGGAAGGCTGCTGAATGGTGCTGGAAGCCATATAAGAAGGTCCTGTGTGTGCATCATGGATCTTCCTGAACACACGAGGCACAACCACAACATGCTCATGGTCCTGGCTAGCTGCAGGGCTTGGAATACAAACACGTGGTGAAGGTCCAGGATGAAGGCCCTATCAAGGATATTTGTCTATTTCTCTTTTTTCTCTCTTTCAATAAGTAAATACATGGAAAAAAAAAAAAAGAAGGAAAGGTCTTTAGTTTATAGTTTTCTAAGAGGTGATTCAAATAGCTTTGCCATTGGCAACATCTCCCAAATCTGAGTTCTGCTCCCTGAATGGAGCAGTCACATCTGCTTTTGCTTCTGCATGGCTGACGCTGAGTCTGAATAGCTTCAGCACCCCGGTTAACACCACTGGGTTTCAGCTTAGCTGAACCATCAGTGAACTAGACCCAGGCACTTAGGGAGTATCTGTGAATCTTACAGCTTTGCTTTGGATTAGCAGAGTGGGGGCTAAAGTTTTCCCCTTGCTACTTTTTTTTTTTTTTTAAGGTTTTTGCCATAGGGCATGTGTGCTCACCAGAGAGATACACAGAGAGAGACTGTGAGAGGCAAAGTGAGAGCCCCTCGCCCAAGGGGGATGGCCATGCTGCAACCCCTTCTCCTCCTGAGATTTTGGGCACGTATGCACACATGCCTGGCATGATTTTCAAGCTGCAAGGTCCAGGACTTGAACTGTGATTGACTATGTGGTAGTCCAGTGTCTTAACCACTACATCACCTGCTGGCCCCACTACGTGCTACTTTTAAAAATATAAAACAGATGTTGCTGGGGCTAGACCAGCTACGTATTTGAACATGCCATTTCTATTTGACAAGCAAAGATCTGGTTCTTCTCACCTTATTAGTTCTTGAGTCTGAGTTGATCCATCCTAAAATGGGAATTTCAGGCTAGAGAGTCACAAGGTTTCCACGGGACAGTTTTGCCAAGGTCTCAGCAACAAAGTTATAATTGCCTATATGCCTTGTAATTTTGATTGAATGCTGGGCATTGTGTATGAAAAATCCCAGAGGTAATCTGAGGCTCTGGATCATGTTACTTTTCTCCAGAGAGAATTTACTTTTGCTTTCTGGCAGGTGTGGAGGTACGATTGCATTAATCCATTGAGTTGGTCAGTTAGGTTTTAGGGTTTGTGAGAGCTTGTCTAGTTTCAGTTTGCTTTAATTTATAAAGTATAGCCTTTCCTGGGTCCTAGCTGGAATTCTGGGATGTTTAGTCTCCTTAGTCCTGAGAGACTGCCAAAAAACTCAGTGCTGGTTCTCAATCTCTTCACTGCTGCTTCTGCTTGGCTTTTAGTTTCTTGGCTCTGCATTTACAGACTGGCAAATGCCTGGAGGAGAACACTTCCCAGTTTTCTTTTGCATCCCTTCTCTCAGGTATCTTTACTCCTCGTGCCCTGGCTGCCTCACTAGCTCAGTGATTCATGTGTGTGTGTGTGTGTGTCTGTCCAGCTTTGGAAATTGTTCATAGTGTGTTTGGGGAGGGGGGAGAAAGGATGTACAACAAGTTGATTAACCATCACTATCTAACAATTAATTTTAATAACGAGTCCAAAAATGTATGAAATCCTTTAAAAACAGTGAAAAAGTTATTTTTCCCCCTAAAAACTTAACTGTTAGCTACTTTCAGTTCAATAATGATAAACTACTAAAAAGTTAATTAATTCTTATTTTATCAATTTAATTCTAAACATTTTTGAACATTGCATGTTTAAGTATATAAAACAAAAGTATCTACTTGTAGTGTAGTCATGAGTTTTTGTTTTTTCTTTTACAGATATTTACCTTTATATTATTAATGAATGGTGAGGTATATGTTTTGAAGGTTTCCAGGTGTGTATTCCATTTATTCCTCAAACAGTAGAAGAATAAATAGGATTTATTATAAACCTTGTTTTTGGTTTACTTGTATCTGAGTCTGTCTACCTATCTATCTCATGAGTATTTGATTTAAAGTAGTCATTTTGCTGGAGGTATAAGTCAGTTCATTCTTCCTAGACAGTAAAACAAATAAAAAGAAGAAGCAATGACATTCTATGCAGCTGAGTGATACCACATGCCCAGTGTATCAAGGCCAATTTAGATGCAGATTCTACATCCACCTTTAATAAGCTATGAGCCTCAGGCTAAGTCATTTCTTCATCTGGAAAGTGTGCATGGTGATTCCTACCTAATAAGGTGGGAATATTAAGTTAATTGAGACAATCGATGTGAAAGCACTTTGTAAGTTATAAAACACTACAAAAATGTTATTTTAAATTCTACATTATAACTTTATAAAAATTTTAAGTGAGGATGAGTTAAACAACAAATCAACTGAAAGTTTGGTTACTACATATGTTTATTTTATGGTCCATTCTGAGAATTAGATAACTTCTCCACTCGGTTCATTGGCATCTTTATGAATCCCAAATTTATGTATACATTACATATATATATATACTCACACATACATATTATATACGTCCATATATTATGTATACATCCATACACAGTGTGTATGTGTGTGTGTGTGTAAAATAGAGGGCATATTTATTCAACACTGAGAGAGAGAGAGAGAGAGAGAGAGCGAGCGGGAGAGAGGGAAAGTGAGAAAGCACTCCCCCATAGGAATAGCTGTGCCTTAATGCTGTCTCCTCCATTTCCTCTCTTGGACTTTGGGCATGCATACACATGCAGCTGGTGTGTTTTTCAAACTTCTGGATCTGAGACTAGAACAGTGATTTAGGATCTAGCTACCTTAACCACCATGCCACCAGCTGGACCATGTGAGTCCACGATTTTTAAGTTCAGTGGATAATATCTAGTCAATGGTAAATACTTTAAGAAATAGTTAAAAGATTACTTTTATCAAATGCAGGAAGATATTACCTTTTTTAAAAGAATTATTTTATTCAACTTTATTTATTTATTTATTTATTTAAATTTGACCAAAGAGGGACAGAGTGAGGGGAGGAGGAGGAAGTGAGAAAGCCAGCTGCCACGTCCGGGACTCGAACTGCAGTTGGCCATGTGGGAATGTAGGACCCTTAACCACCATGCTACTTGACAGTCCCAATATTACCTTTTTGAACTTATCTTTTTTTTTTTGGAGAGGTTTTTGCTATAGGGCGTGTGCGCTCGCCAGAAAGCCAGAGAGAGACAGAGAGACAGAAAGCGAGAAATCATCCCCTAGGGGGTTGGCTATGCCAAAATCCTTTATCCTCCATTCTCCTCTCAGGATCTTGGGCATGCACGCACATGGGCCTGAAGTGAGTTTAAGTCACTGGGTCCCGGACGCGAACCGTGCACGGTTGACTACGTGACAGTCCAGCAACATAGCCATTGCGCTAACTGCTGGTCCCCTTGAGTTTATCTATTTGTTTGTTGTAGTTTTCAAGCCACCGAGTCTGGATCTCAAACAGGGTGGCTGTATGGGAATCTAGCACTCTAATCACCACACCACCTGCCGGTCCTGGAAGATATTACCATAAAGGGTAGATCAGTGAAAGAGAATTGATATTTGTGCTTCTTAGTGTCACTTCTCCCCTTTTAAACAGGCAACGTCTAAATGTGTACTAGAAGAGAAAATAATGCAAGTCCACAGCTTACTTATTTTTCTTTCTTCTGGTAAAAAGTGCCATGTTAACAGAACATGTTTTAAAGCACGTTTTTATTTTATCTGTTATAATTATTGTATGTGTAAAATTTGAAATGTACAGAGAACTGTAAGAGAAGAAAACTAAAATCTCTGGAAATTCTGTCCCTCAGAGAAAACTCTGTGGAGTACTGATTTATGCTGGAGGATTTCTTTCAGGCGTGTTTTTCTGTGTGCACATGTAATCAACAGTTACGTGTCATGGAGACATAATTGGCGTCCTACTGTATGTAGAATTTGGGTCCCGATTATTTACTCTGCCTTATATTGTGAGCATTTTGTTTGCCCGTGAAGATGCTTTGAGGACGTTGTTTGTGATGATCTTGCAGCATTCTGCCACACAGATGTCCAACACCATTTCCCTGCAGTGGATATTGGGTTGTTTACACACTGTAAAACTGCGTTTCCCTGCTGTGAGTGACACTGCAGTGAACTCCAGGGTGGCATTTGTGAATCAACTGGCAGGGCAGGAGGGGCGCATGCAAACAAATGAGCAAATGAAAGCGCGAAGTGAGAGCCTTCCTTTCAACCATCACTATAAAGGGAGGTTTCCCAACTTCTTCACCTAAATTAAAAACTATTTCTTTTAATAAGTACATCACTTATATTTCAAGGTAGTTATGTATCTGGTTGAAAAACCAGCATGAAACATTAATTTCTGAAATGACGGTATATTTTCATCTGTGAATTAATACATAGAAGTAAATTTAGCCAATGTAATAGTGTGATTTCTGGAAATAAAACTGGACTATGGATGCTTTTTGGTGGAATTTATTTTTCCTAGGGGTAATAACTGTTACGATTTAAGTGCCTAAGTCTATTATCAATAAGCTGCTTTTGAATGGACAAAGTAGAAATGCCCGCAATTATCATATTTTATTGATTCTAGGAATACTTGCAATTTAACATTCTGTATTTTCTGCAATTACGTGTATTTTCAATCATTACGTGCATTTGATTGATGTGCTAATTCTTCTCCTAAAAACACATATTGACTTAAGTTGCATTTTATAGTACTGTTTTAGAAACAAAGACATATGGCAGACACTTGGCATTTATTTGTGTTTTGAAAGAGCTTTGCCTGTGTATTTAGAAGGACACACAGGTGTGGGGATATCTAGTGTGTGAGCTCTGGCCTTTCTGTAATAATTACATCTAAAGACGGGGGCTATCACACCCATGGGAGAAGGAGGGAAATTCAGTCAGTGCAAGACTTTTTTGAAGCTTGTTTTTACTTCTTCCGTAGTTGTGTGCACATGTGTGTGAAAGAGAGAGAGATGGAGACAGACACACGCAGGGACTTCCAACAGGGTCCTGATACTTCAGTCTACCCTCAGCATCAGCCAACCTCATATCACGGATACTTGGGTGTGAGGTGTGCTCAGGGAGGTCTCCACACATGAACCTGGAACCTTCCCATGTGGGTCAGCCTTGCAGAGCTTCTTGCTTTACCATTGTGACATGATCCGGCCCCAGTACTTGGTTTCTTTTTTTTTTTTTCTTTTTTGGAGAGGTTTTTGGTATAGGGCGCGTGCACTGGCCAGACAGAGAGAGACAGAGAGACAGAAAGTGAGAAATCACCCCCCAGGGGGGATGGCCATGCCACAATCCCTTCTCTTCCATTCTCCTCTCGGGATCTTGGGCATGCACACACACGTGCCCGGCGTGAGTTTAAGCCACCAGGTCCGGGACGCGAACCGCGGTCGACTATGTGGGAGTCCAGCGACATAGCCATTACGCTAACTGCTGGTCCCAAGGCCCCAGTACTTGATTTCTGAAGTGCTTGCTCTGAAAAGTTATAATACTTGGAAAGATGGTAGATGTTTTCATGCCTACCTTTACCCTAGCTGATTTTTCTTGAGAGAGATTTTTGCAATAGGGCGTGTATACTCACAGGAAAGACAGAGACAGAGAGACAGAAAGCAAGAAATTACCCCTGGAAGGGTGGCCACATTGCAATCCCATCTCCTCCAGTCTCTTGGGAATTTGAGTATGCATGCACATGCGCCCAGTGTGAGTTTCAAGCTGCTACGTCTGGGACTTGAACCGTGGTGGACTACATGGGAGTCCAGTGATGTAACCATTATGCCATCTGCTGGTCCCATGATTTTTCTTTTCCTAAAAAATTTGCCAGAAGGCCCATGCACTTGCCAGAGAGAGACAGAGGGGAGAGAGAGAGGGAAAGTGAGAAAGTACCTCCCTCCTCCAAAGAAAATGGTCATGTTGCAATCCTGTCTCCTCTGTTTATCCCTCTTTTCAGATTTTGGGAATGCATGCACATGTTCCCAGCATGTTTTTCAAGTCACCGAGTTTGAGACTCAAATTGACTGTTGGCGGCGTGAGATCCAGCCACCCTACCCACCAGGCCACGGGCTGACTTCCTTCTCTGGCTGGTTTTTCTCTCTCCTGGTAGCCCTTTTGGCTACAACGTCTTTGCTCACCAAAACCATGCTGCTGCTGCTGATTCCTCATCACGCAGCTGCATTGTCTGCTCCTTTGGCAGACAATGGGTTTTTGTTTCTTCCATTGTGGTTAGGGAATGGCAAATTTGACAGTTTGGTAATGTTAGCCCTCCTTCAACCTGATTATGTTACCTTTATGGTTTAAAAAGACTGAAACAAAACAATGAACTCTCCTGGGTTAGGAGACTCATTTTTTCCTACCTAAATGATGAAAGCCGCCTTGCCTCCTTGGATTTATTGTTATTCTTTCCATCTAGAACATCGTGTCCCCAGAGGCCTCACCACCCCTTCCCGGTCATGGCTTTCTGTATAGGTCTTGATAGTGAGGATAATCTTGGCCACAGACAGGACTCTTTTTTTTTTTTTTTCTTTTTTTGGAGAGGTTTTTGCTAAAGGGCGCATGCACTCGCCAGACAGACGGAGAGAGACAGAGAGACAGAAAGCGAGAAATCACCCCCCAGGGGGGATGGTCACGCCACAATCCCTTCTCCTCCATTCTCCTCTCGGGATCTTGGGCACGCACGCACACGCGCACAGTGTGAGTTTTAAGCCACCGGGTCCGGGACTCTAACCGCGGTCAACTACGTGGGAGTCCAGCAACATAGCCATTACGCTAACTGCTGGTCCCACAGACAGGACTCTTGAAAGAATACTGCTGAACTTCTTATGTAACTCTTCTCCCCAATTTAAAAGCTTATATTTCACTGTGAATTGCAGTAAATGAGGTTTCTAAATGTGATGTGTAGACAAATCATTTTATTTGAAAACTGTTTTTGAGTGCTGGAAGCCTGGTTTCTTCGGTGTGTCTGCATCATTTGACGAAAGGAGGATGGGAACATTGGCTTTTCTCCTGGCCGAAGTGGGATTCTTCTGGAGTCCACTTGCCACACGCCCTGCCAGCCCTACTACTGCTGATGACATTGCTTGCAGGAATTTTCTAGATACTTTGTAATCTCTTTTTCACATTTGTCTAAAAGCCACTTAAGGTTTTGGAGCTCCGTATAGATTGCCCATATTACTACAGCCCCAATAAACCCATATAGTTACGTGTGTAGTCACTGTTGAGAAGTGAAAACCTCTCATTTTAGATTTTATTAAGACTTTTGAAGTTGTTAGTGTTAATATGATTTGGCTTTTTCATGGTTAAATTGATACCACAGCATAAATTCTAAGTTTCCCAGAACAGTCTTGATTTCAAATATGCTATTTCTTTTTTCTTTTTTCTTTTTTTGAGAGGTTTGTGCTATAGGGTGCGTGCGCTCACCAGACAGACAGAGAGAGAGAGAAAACGAGAACCCCCCCCCCAGGGGGGATGGTCATGCCGCAATCCCTTCTCCTCCATTCTCCTCTCGGGATCTTGGGCACGCACGCACACGCGCCCAGCGTGAGTTTAAGCCACCAGGTCCAGGAGGCGAACCGCGGTCGACTACGTGGGCGTCCAGTGACATAGCCATTATGCTAACTGCTGGTTCCCTCAAATATTCTATTTCTACAATCCCATACATGCTTTTGGATTTTCAGCCGGTGGCATGATTTGCTTTGGAGAATATGTTACCTATATGATAGCTTTTAAAAAATGAAATAAATCCATAGTTAGAGTCTTAGATAGTGTTCTCAGTAGTCCAAGGCACAACAGACTTGAATAGGGCTTTTCTTTCCCCAGTTTTGCTGTAGGGTGTGTGCACTCCCCAGACAGAGAGAGAGAGAGAGAGACAGAGAGAGACAGAGAGAAAGTGAGAAATCACCACCAGCGGGATGGCCATGCTACAATCCCTTTTGGGCACGCATGCACACGCACCCAGTGTGATTCTCAAGGCACCAGGGCCAGGACTCAAACCATGAAACTAGCCATGCGGGATCCAGTGCCTTAACCCCATGCTACCTGTTGGTCTGAAAAAGGCTTTCTTACAACATGAATTGTTTTTGTTGTTGCTGGGGTCTGTGAGCTCACTTATGGGGGTGTGTGTGTGCCTGTGTGTGTGTGCCTGTGGGTGTGTGCCTGTGTAGCAGTTTCCTCTTTCAGAGGGATCTTACCCACTTCCTTTTCATACTATACTAAAAAGTGCTTTTTAAAAGCAAAGACTCTCATTTCAAAGGGAAAATTACAATGCATTAAATTTGCCTTTAAAGACAAATTATGTAAAGGATAAAGTATCCTAAAGAGAAATAGATTGGACTGTATATTAACTCACTGACAGTGAAGCATGATAGTGACTTGGTTCATGCCCTAAAATGATAGATCAGCACAGGTAATAGCAGGCCTTTTTTACTTGTGGCAGTTTGAATGTACATAGGCTCTTCAACAGTTCATGGAAAATACGTATTATGGGAAAAACTGCATGGATTTCAAAATCTTTTTTCACCAAAATAAAATACTTTAATTTCATTTCTCTGTAAACTTTTTTTTTTTTAAATTCCAGAGGGCACATACATGCCCCAGAGAGATAGAGAGGGAGAGAGACAGAAAAAGAAAAGGTGCTCTCCCCTTCCCAGTGGGGCCTGGTCACTCTGCAATCCCCTTTCTACCATTCTTCCTTCCTGGAAGGATCCTGGGCACAGGTGCATATGCAGCTGGTGGATTTATTTGTTTGTTTTTTACATAATTACTTGATTTTATCTATTATTATTTTTTAAAAATATGCCTTCAGGCACGTGTGCTCACTGGGGTGGGGGGGGCAGGGGTGGTGAGGAGAGTGAAAGTAAGAAAGCAGGCCTCCAAGTCTGAGACTTGAATTGTAATAGCCGTGTGGGAACACCTAAGCCATCTTGCCACATGCTAGTCCCTGGTGGGTATTTCAAGCTGCTGGGACTGAGGTTCGAACTGCGATCAGCTATGTGGGATACAGTTCCCTCCAAACAGTGCTTAACCACTGGACCACAGGGCCAGCCCACCCACAAACTTTCCTAAGTCTCCTCATGTATCCTTACGTCTGGTGGCTTTTAAGAGGCTCGAGTGTACCCACCAACTCAACCCACCTTTGTCAGAGCCCTGGCATTCCTTTCCCGGTTAATTCGCTAAGCAGAGTTTGCACACTGCCAAGTGTTAAGTGCTGTATTGAGGCCTGTGAAAGAAGTCTCTTCTCTGCTGTCCTGAAAGCCCGTATCTATGATGATGACACGGTGTTCATGAAGGTGTTCTGCGATTATGTGGGAGGTTTAGTAAAGGCTGCATGTGTTTTAGGAGAAAACCATTCTGGCTTTAGGTTGGGAGGGTTTCAGGAACATTTAAGGTTGTCCTTGACTGAGAACCCCAGTCTAACTCATAGTAAGAAGAGCTAGGCTCATTTTGACTTAAGGCAGGGACATTTAGGTTCAAGTTGGAAAATAATGTTTGAATAAGAGCAAAAGGCACATAGGGCCAATGGTGTGGCTGGGGGCAGGGTGTGGGATTGGAGTTTGATTCTGTTATTAATAAGATTTACTTGGGGACCAGCAGGTGGCGTGGTGGTTAAGGCGCTGGATACTCCCACATGGCCGACCATGGTTTGAGTCCTAGACCTGGTGGCTTACTTTTTTGCTTCTCCTCCCTGCCCTCGTGTCTCTCTCTGGCCAAATTAAAATAAATGAATGAATAAATAAAATTAAATAATTATTAAAAAGAGAGATTTACTGTGGGGAGCTTTTTTCGATAATCAGACGGAACTCCACAGAGTTTCTAGGAGCTGCGTGCAGTGTCTCTCAAAGTGAGCCATGCGTTCTGAAGAGGAGCCACTAATGTGCCCGGTTGCCAGTCGGGGATGGGGAAAGCAGGTTACACAGTGAAGCAGTTTTCTTCAGGGAGGTTTAGGTAGGACTGACTTTCTCAGAACCTTCGCTGTGTAAATATCTTTGTTAATCTTCCTGTACCCTGTAGTATATTCTAGAAGGAGGCCTGCCCTAGTGAAAGGTCATGAACTGGCAGCCAGAGACCAAGCTGGCGCATCTCCTTTGCTCCTATCCCCCCTCTGTCCCCAGCACCTGTGCCTCTGGCCAGTCATGCCTCGTTACCCAGAGCCTACTGTGACTGCCACCAGCACATTGGGGTCTTCACTGTGAGAGCTTCAAGGTGCTGGGTGGTGGGGTCTCTGTGTGGGAGGTGTTGAGTGACGACGTGCATCCTGGTCGTGGGGGTGGGGGTGAGTGGGACAGAACAGGGCTCACTGGGATCTGGCTGAAACTGATGGCGACATCCCTACCTGCCCCGGGACCAGTTGTTCTTCATCCTGAGATCATCTCCACCTGAGAGCACTTGGGTGCAAAGCTGCCCGCTCTTCTAGAAGGCCCTCCCAGGCAAACAGTCCTATTTAAGTATCTACATAATATGCTTCATTTTGCCCCTGGTCTGCAAAGCCTAAAATATTTCATATATGGCCCCTTATAAAAAAAGTTGCCAACTTCTGCCCTACATCGGCATTGTTCATTATGGTAGACACGTGTGGCTAAGCACTTAACATGTGGCTAGTTCAAGGTGGGATGGATGTGTTTCCACTTATGCAGGCTGGAATGTGAAGACTTAGTACAATAACTAAATAAATAGAACCATCAAAGATCTCCATATGAAAAATTTGATTACAGGTCCAAAGGTTATTATAGGTATTGAAGATAATTTCACCTGTTTCGCTACTTTTTTTTTTTTTAATGCGACCACTAGCAGTTTGAAATGACACGTGTGGCTTGCATTCGTGGTGCATATTGCGTCTCTGTTGTCCAGTGCCGACTTGTGTTACGGCATCCTAGCGTACTGCTTACAGAACTCTTTCTTCAAGCAGCCTCTTGAATAATCCTCGCTGGGTTTGCTCGGGGGTGCAATTTTAGCAAACTTAACCAGGCCCAATGTATATTCTAGTTTGGGGTTTGTGGTTTGTTGACAGCTAAGCTATAATTTAGCAGTATATACTTTTAAGTAAAAGTATTTACTTTACTTTGTGTTTTTCAACTATAGGTATATTTATTACTTTATATTTTAAATCAGCTATTCCTTTTTTTTTCTTTTTCTATTAAAGATGTTTTAAACAGTCTATGACCTATATATTTCTTGTGATGTGAAAGTCATGATCTTATCATGTATAGACTTCTCCCCTCTCCCTATAAGAACGAGAGGGAGGGAGAGACAGAGAGAGGCGCTCATGACAGGGTCTCCATGTGTTATGATTTTCCTGCCCTGGCTTCTCAGTTAGCTAGGATAACAGGTACACGTGACTGCACCTGGCCTTCAGGTTGTCTGGAACTGAACAACCCCAGGCCTTCCTCTGTGACTCCTAGCCTCCCAAGCAGCAGTTCTACCTTGTGTGCCGCTGCAGCTGGCCCACATTTGGTCTTAGGTCCAGCAAGTGTACTTCTAAAATTCTGACTTCAGGGACTAATTGGACGAGTGTGCAGAGATGTGTGTGTAAGTATACTCATTAGTGCCTTATCATTAATAGTGAAAAATAGAGTACAACGTTGATGTCCAAGAATGAAGACTGATATAATTATATCCACATACTTACATCGCCAATATAAATGATGGCAATGAGCTATTAAAGAATATTTATCAGAGCCAGCAGATGGCATGGAGGTGAAGTCATTGGATTTTAAATAACCACCTTCCCAAATCTGGTAGCTTGAGAATCACAATGGGCACACATGCGTGTGTGTCCAAAATCTCAAGAGTAGCCAGAGAAGAAGGGATTGCAGTATGACCACCACCCCCTCCAGGGGATGACTTCTCATTTTCCCTCTTTTTTTCTGTCTCTCTCTAGTGAGTGTGCACACCCCATAACATAAACTAAATTTTTTTTTTTTTGAGAAGTTTTTGCCTTAGGGTGTGTGTACTCACCAGTGGAGGGGGGGGGCAGAGAAATAGTGACAGTGAAAGGGAACGTGAGAAATCCCCTTTCTGGGGGGATGGCCATGCTGTAGTCCCTTCTTCATTCTCCTCCTGGGATCTTGAGCACACACTCAAACATGCCTGGCATAAGTTTCAAGCTGCCAGGTCTGGGACTCAAACCATGACTGGCCATGTGGGAGTTCAACAGTGTAACTGCTATGCCATCTACTGGCCTCTAGTATTTTATTATTATTATTATTTTTGAGAGAGAGATTTTTGATATAGGCCATGTGTGCTTGCCAGAAAGACAAAGAGAGAATGAGAAATCACCCTAGCAGAGGATGGCTATGCCGTAATCCCTTCTCCACTCTCCTTTCATGATTCTGGGCCTGCATACACACATGCCTAGTGTGAGTCTCAAGTTGCCAAGTCCAGGATTTGAACCACATGGGAGTCCAGCGCCTCAACCACCATATCACCTGCTGGCCCTGATGGTTAGTTTTTTTAATGAGAAATATATGAATTTACACTTTTAAAAATTCTGAAAGAAACAGGTTCTAACTGTTAACACTGATTTCTCTTTGGGAAATACTGAGCTATTTTAATTTTCTTCTTGCTTACTTATGTGGTCTAATTTTTTGTAATAAACTTGTATACCTTATAAAAGTAATTAAAATAATTTACCATTTAGGAACTGATATAGGAAATAGCTGTGTGAAAAATTCTAAATTCTAAGTGAAGATATTTTTGTGGCATGGGAATTCATAAAAATAGATTTTATGGTCACGTAATAGGGGAAATTAGGTAAAGAGCCTGCTCCCCTACACAGTCACGTATTGTAAACAAATTGTTCTGATAGTGAGATAAGGAGTTGTAAGGAGTAAAGAATTTCATACTATCTAAAAGATAAGGTTTTTATTTGAAAACCTCCAGAGATCTATCCTGGGTTCTCCATTTTAGCACAGTTGTGATGGCCAGTGATTTTTCCGCTAAAATAGTTTCCTGGATTTTTAAATGCTTCAGGGGTAGTTATTTTTAAGTGACCCAGCACAGGAAGGATGTGGAGGGGGTGGAGTACTATGGGAATGCCTCCCAGTTAATGGAAAAATTATTTGAAAGTGAACTAAGGCCACCAAAAGTAGTCTGAAGAGAGTTATGTATAAGCAAAGGCTTTTATTGTGCAAGATCAATACAGAATGTGCGCTTGACTCCAGGAGGCCTTTGAATGTAAAAGGGGACTTCAAAAAAGTTCATGGAGACGTGAACTTTAAGTATGACTTCATTTTGGTGCAGACATTTTAAAAATCATGGGTAAGTTTTTTCTTAGAACACATAACACACCCCATAAATTGGCATTTTGTTCTTTTTTTTTTTTTTGGGTGAAATTTGATGCTAAGAATCAACTGAACAGTAGAAACTTGAAAAGGTGAGAAGATGGCTTTCATCCTAGTAATTAACAGGAGAGCCCCAGCTAACAAGCAGAACTATACAAATGGGATTTGCTTTGAATATTTGTAATATTAAACAGAAGTTCATAGACTGCATCACATCTTCTGTATCTGGAATGATATGTTTTGGATAATTCATTGAATATAATTTCAGCTAAGTTAGTAGAAAATGTTACTGGCAATATATATATATATCATTTTAAAAATTGGTGAAAGTATTTTTAGATTATTAAGACATCCATGGCGTTAAATGTTACCCTCTAGGGGTAGCATGGTGGTTGGAGCATTGGACTCCACATGGTCGACCATGATTTGTGTCCTGGACTCAGAGACTTGAAAGTCACATCGGGGACATATGTGTGTGTGTGCACCCAAAATTCAAAGAGGAGAATGGAAGAGAAGGTATTGCAGTGTGGCCATCCCCTTGATGGGTGACTTCTCACTTTCTGTCTCTCTGGTGAGCACATGTATCCTATAGCAAAAATCTCTAAAAGAAAAGAAAATATTACCCTCTCCATGCCCAGTGGCTAGTTTGACTTTCCTTGGTGTACGTATACCCTATGTATATACACCTCTTAGAGCACTGTGTGGTTATTATCTATATATTGTCAATGGAGATAAGTATCTCCACAGAAATAGTAATTAATGCAGTTTATTTCTTCTTTTTTAAAGAAATACTTTACTTAACTTTATCTATTTATTTATTTATTTACTTATCTTTTAATTTGACCAGAGAAAGTCAGAGTGACACAGAGAGAGAATCAGAGGGAAAGTAAGAAAGCAAGCTGCCAGGTCTGGGACTCGAACTGTGGTTGGCTATGTGGGAATCCAGTGCCCTTAACCATCATGGCACCTGATGACCTCTAATGCAGTTTATTTCTAACCACATATATGTGTGACCAGGCCTGGAGAAAGGAAACATGCCTTTCTCAGGGTGATCAGATTCAGGGGTTCCTTTTATTTGGTTCTGAGAGCGAGAGACAAATTTTGAAATTTAGTGAAAAGAGTTTTCCCATTGATCTGGCCCCAAAAGGTGTGATATCTGGAAGTGTGGGGGGGCTTGTAGGCCATAGATGGCTTTTACAATTCTTATGTGATCAGAAAGGATGTATGAAGAGTTCTCTTGGGACCAGCAGTTAGCGTAATGGCTATGTTGCTGGACTCCCATGGAGCCCACCGCAGTTCGAGTACTGGACTTGGTGGCTTAAATTCATGCCAGGTGCGTATGTGTGCGTGCCCAAGATCCCGAGAGGAGAATGGAGGAGAAGGGATTGTGGCGTGGCCATCCCCCCTGGGGGGTTATTTCTTGTTTTCTGTCTCTTTGTTTTTCTGGCAAGCACATGCATGCGCCCTATAGCCAAAAAAAAAAAAACCCTCTCCAAAACAAAACAAGAGTTCTCTTATCAACAGGCCAAGATGGTCTGTTAATGTTTGTGGGCCTGACTCCTCCCAGACCCTATGGAAGGGATTTTGGAAATAGGAAAAAGCAGTCTGACTTCTGTCTTCAATATCCATCTGTCTTCTACTAAATTCTGAATTCCTCAACTGTCGCAGCTGTCTTGTTTCTGTGTCCCTAACTACCAGTCCAGGACATTTCATTAGTGCTTAGTCCATGTTGATTGAAAGAAGAGAGGAGTGTTGTGAATGATAAAGTGATTAATTGGTCCCTGTATTTAAAAGGCAGTAGTCCAAATTATTCCATGCTGTGTACTTTTGGGACACAAGGAAAATCTGACCATCTTTGCCCTGAGGAATATAAGCTGGGAAGAAATCAATTTGTTAAGGTCCATTCTTTATCAGGGGCTGGCAGGTGGCATGGTGGTTAGGGGCTCTGGACTCCCACATGACTGACTGAAGTTCTAGTCCCAGATCTGGCAACTTGCTTTCTAGCTTTCTCTGTCTCTCACTCTGTTCAAATTAAAATAAATCAATAAATAAAGTTAAATAAAATAATTCTTAAAAAAAAAAAAGTCCATCCTTTATCTTGCTAATCACTATTTATATTCAAACTCTTATCTTACCCCAGCTGGGTTTCTTGGCAACCTCCAGGCCTCCTTTCCAACCCATTTTTCATGGTGCCACCACGTGTCTCTCTACATTTGTCTGCTCTTACTGTTTTCCTGCTTAATGGCTCATTGTAACTGCTAGATAATCTGCTCTCTTTGCAGGACACTGGAGCTCTCGGTGGCCTGCCTTCATGACTCCCGTTGTCTCCACATCTGGGCCCCAGTCACACCATACAGAACTGGTCCTCATCCTGAAACAGACCTTGCGCTTTGCTGTTTTCTCTGCTTGAAGTGCTGTCCTGTTCTGTTCCTGCTTAGCTTCTGCAGAAGATCAGCTCTTTGACCTTTCCAGGGAGTTTGCCACATCCTCCCAGTGGTCTCTGTCCAGTGCGTATCAGCTCTGGTCATTTGATTTACAATGGCCTTAAAGGTCTGTTGTTGGCTTCTTGATTTCTGCTTCTTGGAATCCCCATAGTTCAGCTACAGTGGGTGCTCAAGAAGGGGAAGCTCAAATTTGCTGAGTGTTGACTGTGAACTGGGCATCTTTGCTCCAGCTCCCACTGGATACCAGTGTTTCAGGAGCCACAGTTTACTCTAGGTTGAGTATCTAGTCAGGCGAGAGCTCTTCAAATAACATCTCTGGATTGAGTGTAGACATTGCCATCATTGTTTTAAAATAGACAAGTAGTCTAAGTCATTTGAATTCAGCACTCTTTTTATTTTGGCTTTGTGAGAAGAATTTTTAGAAGTAAGTGATGGGTAATTTGTAGTGATGTCACTTGTTTACTCTGCTAGATTTTTTATTTTATTTTTTTAGCAAATCATCGCATGCAGGCTGGAGGGCAGATGGGGAGGGAACAGAGGGCCTGGCTTTGGCTTAATATAGAAGGCTGCACCAGAACACTGACATGAAAGGAGCAGTCCGAATAGTGATGAGTATAAAATGGAGATTCATGGCTAAAGGAAAACAACGGTGAAATACCTTGTCACAGTTTCATGGGACTTGAAATACTTTGTGACATACATTCTGTTCTCCAACTGCCAACTTCATTCTTCTGTTCCTTTTTGCCTCTGTTTTTGACAATGGTGTGTAATTCCCTTCTCTCATCACTGCCAATTCCAGCAGTAGTTCCTTAGAAAGCTACCTTAGGGATCACCTCAACAGCGCCTCCTGTTATATTGGTCTTGCTTCTCTGATCAACTCTGCTTTGTCTGTCTCTTCAAAATGAACGTACAGTGTTAAATATATGTGAGTATATATTTAAATTTATGTATACATACATACTCATATATATTTACATTTGTCTCTTTAATTACTCTGTAAGTCCTTGCAGACAAGGACCTTATTTTATTTCTCTTGTACATCTAGAATTCTTAGCACCATTCTGTAATGTTGTTGATAAATGATAGTCTTGTTGAATTAAGTCATTGTTAATTGTTTATAATCTTAGTTGATGTATATAGTCCAACCTTGCTAAATACTTTTTGCATTTATTTGATAGCTATTGAGAGAGACACAGACTATCGGGCTTCAGATACTGACTTGGCTATGTATCAACAATCACCTTTCTGTGCTTCAGTTTTTCATCTCTCTTTTGTGTGTGTGTGTGTGACAGTTTTTTGCTATATGGCACGTGCGCTCACCGGAAAGAGAGCGAGAGAGAGATAGAAAGTGATAAATCACACACACACACACACACACACACACACACACACACCCGGGAGGATGGCCACACTGCAATCCTTTCTCCTCCATTCTCCTCTCAGGATCTTGGGCATGCACGCACATGGGCCTGGCTTGAGTTTAAGCCACCGGGTCCAGGACTTGAACCGTGTTCAGCTACATGGGAGTTTGGCGACATAGCCATTACGCTAACTGCTGGTCCCCAGTTTTTCATCTCTTAATGAGGCCAAAATAGCATCTACTTCACAGGATGGATGCAGAGAGATGTTGTTGAAAGGAGGACTCTGTAAAATGCTTAACAGTGTCTGGTGTGTAACAAATGCTTTATAAATACTAGCAATTATGTAGAGTCTATACACACTAAAAGAAAAGTAAAGCATAAACATGTGCAGTTTGTTTCTACACGATTGATCTTAACAGTTGTGAGATTTACTCATTACTCATTAAACTGCAGGCATTATGAAATTAAGGTGGCAGGTCTAGCAGATAGGGTGGAGGTTAAGGTGCTTGGTCCCACATAGCTGACTGGGTAGTTTGAGTCCTGAACCCGGTGGCTTGAGAATCATGCCAGGTGTGTGTGGGGGGGTGCCTCAAATCATTCTCCTCTTGGGATTTTGGGCACACATGCACATACATCTGCTGATCCTGTATTGCTACTTTTTTGAAAAAAAGAATTTCTTTATTGTGTTTTTTAAAACTTTTTTTTTTTTTTGCCATAGGGCACGTGTGTTTGGCAGAGAGGGAGGGAGGGAGGGAAGGAGGCAGAGAGAGAGAGAGAGAAAGAGAGAGAGAGAGAGAGAGAGAGGGAAAGTGAGAA
>NW_006159563.1:3736582-3749103 GCF_000334495.1 Tupaia belangeri chinensis | reverse complement strand
TTTTTTTTTTTTCCTGGTGTGAATTTTTAAGCCACTGGGTCTGGACTCAAACCACAGTAGGCCATATTGGAGTCCAATGCCTTAATCATTATGCCACCTGCTGGTTCCCCTTTACTGTGTTTTGATATTCAAAATCAGAGTAAGTCACTCAAAATCAGATTAAATTTGCTGTATAAAGTCTAACCTAATGATGCCAGCTGTTAAAAGACAGCTTATGGAAATATTATTCATGATTTCTAAACTGTACAGTGTCTTTTTTTGTATAGTTAACACACTACTGAATGTGTCTTTAGATAGCCCTGTCCTGGTGGTATTTTCAATAGCCACTAACCTTGCCAGGTACAGTATGGGGGTTGTAAATTGGCATGGAAATTTAAAGCAGGTTCTTGTTGGTGCACAGCACAAATTAGTTATATATGGGGATGGTAGTTTTTTCATCTTCAGTTGTCTCTGATGCAGCTTATATGAAATAATTGTTGTTCTCTTAACTGAATACCACTCTGTAATTGCAAAAAAAAAAAAAGTTGCAGCTGTTTTGTTGACATTCTGAATGCTTCTAAGTAAATACAATTTTTTTTTATTTAAAAAAAAGTATTTTTCTATTAGTCTAGTGTTCAGTTGTGGGGAAAAATATCTTTATGATATTAGTCTTCCTGTGCAAAAACATGTGTCATATATTTCTTTCATTTTGTATGTCTTCCTTTTGTTCTAGAGGTGCTTACTGTTTTCCTCATATACTTTATGCTTAGATATTATTATTATTTAGACTTATAGGTCAGATCTTCTTTATTATAACTTTAAATGGCATATATTTATGTATATAAAGGTTTTTGATTTTTTCCAACTTGATTTTTTAACTTGATACTTCAGGTACTGATACCTTAAAGTATTTAAATTATTTGCATCTAAATTACTTGTAGTTGTTTCTTCATTGATTCCTTTGGATTTTCCACATATACATTCATATATATCACATATAGTATTATATATATTATTGTATATATTATTATATATGATCTATGTTATATATGTGATATGTATGTGCATAAGGGATATATAAATAGCCTTATCTCTTCCACCTAATCCCTATGACTCAGATTACTTCCCCTTATCTAAATGTATAACGTACACAGAAGATTAGATTGTGATCATTCTTGTCTTCCTGACTTTTTAGTGGAAAATCCAGTGTTTTCCTAAGTTAGATGCTTTAGAAGTTTCCTTGACCAATAACATTTTTTATATCTTTTAAAATTAAAAACTAAGGTACAACTTATACATAGTAGAGTATACAAAATATAAATGTGTATCTTGGATAATGTTTACATATAGCTCACTGTTCAGATCAATATCAACATTATTATCACCAGAAGTTTCTCCTGCTGATATTCCCTTTGCATGCTGAGGCTTCATATTACTGTTATAAATTTCTTTTGAACTTAAAAGTAAATATGTAACTGATAAATAAAAGAAAAAGTAAATACGATATATAGAGTAATTATGACTTAGCAGTGGGAAATAAATTATATGTATTTTTTTGTAATTTAGCTACCAAGAATATAGGTTATTCATTAATCTTTGCTCATTCTGTTAATCATATTAGTATGTCTACTTTGTCAGTTTATAGATATATTTTATGTTTGATACAGTTAGAAACATGAGATCTGGAAGTGGTCAGATATCATCTGGTCTGTTCTCCAAATTTTACAAATGAAGACCTTAACAATGGAGATCGTTGTGCCCAAACTGACAGAGTTTGATAGAGAGTAGAACCAAGTCTTCTCTTTCTAATCTAAAGTTTGTTCCACTTCACTATATTAATGTATTTTTCCCTGCCTCTAACAGATTATAGTAGATAATCAATCAGTTGCCAAATTAATTAATTTATCTTTTCAACATATATTGAAAACCTATTGTGTGATATGAATGTGCACTCTATTTGCATGCCATATAATTTATTTATTTATTTTTAATTTTGTCAGAGGATTTGTGCCCTTGCTGGTGAGAAACAGCCCGTAAGGGAGGGAGAGGGGAAGGAGGAGGAGGGAAGAGAAAAAGCACCCCGTCTGAGGGATGGTCATTCTCTCCTTCAATCCAATCTCTTCTCCATTTCTTCCTTCCTGTGTTTTGGGCACACAGACTCATGTGCCCTGAATGTTTTTCAAGCCACCGGGTCTGGGTCTCAAACCATACAGTTAGCCATGTAGAATCCAGCTCCTAATCACCAGGTCACAGGCTGGCCCTAAATTAATTCTTAAATATGGAAAGGTAGGTGCTACTATAGTTTTTATTTTCATAAATAATTTCAAAAAATTTAATTAACTCAAGGTTACTATAATTACTAAGTGATATGTTTGCAATAAAAAAATGGTGCAAATGAATAGGTATCTGTATTTTTTCATGTATCTTTTAAATTACTATCAGGTCAAATCAGGAGAGTAATTTTCTCCTTTAACTGTCTCAGTCAGAGCTGTCTCCCACCTTTCCCAAGTGGCACGACCTGGCAGTATGCATTTGTTTCTAGTGACAGCATCTCCCCTTTCTTTATTCTCTTCTCAATCAATCTCTCTCAGTTGCTTGTTTCCTATAACCCTTTGTATTCATTCTGTCACATCCGATCTTAGCAGAATCCCTCCTCCTTTTGAAAGATTTTCCTTGGCTTTTTGTACACTCCCTTGTAGGAGGCTAAAAAGCTTATCGTAATTACTTCACAGACAGTTTTGCTATTCAAAGAGGTCAATATCCTTTTCTAATTAAGCCAAAGGGGATTAAATTTTAATTTTGCAAATTGCAGCCTCTGCAAGCTGGCTAAGGTATAAATGGGAGAACTAAGCACTTTTCAATGAAAAGAACTCACTGTATATGTGCTCTTTATTATGTTTCTGGTTAGCTGTGCTCAAAATGATACTATCTATAAGGGTTCTTAATGATTTTCTATTTCTTTGCTATGACAAATGAAACATTCTCAGTAATGTTTTTCATTATACACAATCTTTCTTAATTGGGAAGTTCTACCTTCCTTAGGTTACTGTGGTTTAAAATGTTTAGGATATTTGTGTAGTCATTTTGTTTTTTTTTTTTTTTGAGAAGTTTTTGCCTTAGGGTGTGTGTACTCACCAGTGGAGGGGGGGGGCAGAGAAATAGTGACAGTGAAAGGGAACGTGAGAAATCCCCTTTCTGGGGGGATGGCCATGCTGTAGTCCCTTCTTCATTCTCCTCCTGGGATCTTGAGCACACACTCACAGATGCCTGGCATAAGTTTCAAGCTGCCAGGTCTGGGACTCAAACCATGACTGGCCATGTGGGAGTTCAACAGTGTAACTGCTATGCCATCTACTGGCCTCTAGTATTTTATTATTATTATTATTTTTGAGAGAGAGATTTTTGATATAGGCCATGTGTGCTTGCCAGAAAGACAAAGAGAGAATGAGAAATCACCCTAGCAGAGGATGGCTATGCCGTAATCCCTTCTCCACTCTCCTTTCATGATTCTGGGCCTGCATACACACATGCCTAGTGTGAGTCTCAAGTTGCCAAGTCCAGGATTTGAACCACATGGGAGTCCAGCGCCTCAACCACCATATCACCTGCTGGCCCTGATGGTTAGTTTTTTTAAAGAGAAATATATGAATTTACACTTTTAAAAATTCTGAAAGAAACAGGTTCTAACTGTTAACACTGATTTCTCTTTGGGAAATACTGAGCTATTTTAATTTTCTTCTTGCTTACTTATGTGGTCTAATTTTTTGTAATAAACTTGTATACCTTATAAAAGTAATTAAAATAATTTACCATTTAGGAACTGATATAGGAAATAGCTGTGTGAAAAATTCTAAATTCTAAGTGAAGATATTTTTGTGGCATGGGAATTCATAAAAATAGATTTTATGGTCACGTAATAGGGGAAATTAGGTAAAGAGCCTGCTCCCCTACACAGTCACGTATTGTAAACAAATTGTTCTGATAGTGAGATAAGGAGTTGTAAGGAGTAAAGAATTTCATACTATCTAAAAGATAAGGTTTTTATTTGAAAACCTCCAGAGATCTATCCTGGGTTCTCCATTTTAGCACAGTTGTGATGGCCAGTGATTTTTCCGCTAAAATAGTTTCCTGGATTTTTAAATGCTTCAGGGGTAGTTATTTTTAAGTGACCCAGCACAGGAAGGATGTGGAGGGGGTGGAGTACTATGGGAATGCCTCCCAGTTAATGGAAAAATTATTTGAAAGTGAACTAAGGCCACCAAAAGTAGTCTGAAGAGAGTTATGTATAAGCAAAGGCTTTTATTGTGCAAGATCAATACAGAATGTGCGCTTGACTCCAGGAGGCCTTTGAATGTAAAAGGGGACTTCAAAAAAGTTCATGGAGACGTGAACTTTAAGTATGACTTCATTTTGGTGCAGACATTTTAAAAATCATGGGTAAGTTTTTTCTTAGAACACATAACACACCCCCTAAATTGGCATTTTGTTCTTTTTTTTTTTTTTGGGTGAAATTTGATGCTAAGAATCAACTGAACAGTAGAAACTTGAAAAGGTGAGAAGATGGCTTTCATCCTAGTAATTAACAGGAGAGCCCCAGCTAACAAGCAGAACTATACAAATGGGATTTGCTTTGAATATTTGTAATATTAAACAGAAGTTCATAGACTGCATCACATCTTCTGTATCTGGAATGATATGTTTTGGATAATTCATTGAATATAATTTCAGCTAAGTTAGTAGAAAATGTTACTGGCAATATATATATATATCATTTTAAAAATTGGTGAAAGTATTTTTAGATTATTAAGACATCCATGGCGTTAAATGTTACCCTCTAGGGGTAGCATGGTGGTTGGAGCATTGGACTCCACATGGTCGACCATGATTTGTGTCCTGGACTCAGAGACTTGAAAGTCACATCGGGGACATATGTGTGTGTGTGCACCCAAAATTCAAAGAGGAGAATGGAAGAGAAGGTATTGCAGTGTGGCCATCCCCTTGATGGGTGACTTCTCACTTTCTGTCTCTCTGGTGAGCACATGTATCCTATAGCAAAAATCTCTAAAAGAAAAGAAAATATTACCCTCTCCATGCCCAGTGGCTAGTTTGACTTTCCTTGGTGTACGTATACCCTATGTATATACACCTCTTAGAGCACTGTGTGGTTATTATCTATATATTGTCAATGGAGATAACTAACTCCACAGAAATAGTAATTAATGCAGTTTATTTCTTCTTTTTTAAAGAAATACTTTACTTAACTTTATCTATTTATTTATTTATTTACTTATCTTTTAATTTGACCAGAGAAAGTCAGAGTGACACAGAGAGAGAATCAGAGGGAAAGTAAGAAAGCAAGCTGCCAGGTCTGGGACTCGAACTGTGGTTGGCTATGTGGGAATCCAGTGCCCTTAACCATCATGGCACCTGATGACCTCTAATGCAGTTTATTTCTAACCACATATATGTGTGACCAGGCCTGGAGAAAGGAAACATGCCTTTCTCAGGGTGATCAGATTCAGGGGTTCCTTTTATTTGGTTCTGAGAGCGAGAGACAAATTTTGAAATTTAGTGAAAAGAGTTTTCCCATTGATCTGGCCCCAAAAGGTGTGATATCTGGAAGTGTGGGGGGGCTTGTAGGCCATAGATGGCTTTTACAATTCTTATGTGATCAGAAAGGATGTATGAAGAGTTCTCTTGGGACCAGCAGTTAGCGTAATGGCTATGTTGCTGGACTCCCATGGAGCCCACCGCAGTTCGAGTCCTGGACTTGGTGGCTTAAATTCATGCCAGGTGCGTATGTGTGCGTGCCCAAGATCCCGAGAGGAGAATGGAGGAGAAGGGATTGTGGCGTGGCCATCCCCCCTGGGGGGTTATTTCTTGCTTTCTGTCTCTTTGTTTTTCTGGCAAGCACATGCATGCGCCCTATAGCCAAAAAAAAAAAAAACCCTCTCCAAAACAAAACAAGAGTTCTCTTATCAACAGGCCAAGATGGTCTGTTAATGTTTGTGGGCCTGACTCCTCCCAGACCCTATGGAAGGGATTTTGGAAATAGGAAAAAGCAGTCTGACTTCTGTCTTCAATATCCATCTGTCTTCTACTAAATTCTGAATTCCTCAACTGTCGCAGCTGTCTTGTTTCTGTGTCCCTAACTACCAGTCCAGGACATTTCATTAGTGCTTAGTCCATGTTGATTGAAAGAAGAGAGGAGTGTTGTGAATGATAAAGTGATTAATTGGTCCCTGTATTTAAAAGGCAGTAGTCCAAATTATTCCATGCTGTGTACTTTTGGGACACAAGGAAAATCTGACCATCTTTGCCCTGAGGAATATAAGCTGGGAAGAAATCAATTTGTTAAGGTCCATTCTTTATCAGGGGCTGGCAGGTGGCATGGTGGTTAGGGGCTCTGGACTCCCACATGACTGACTGAAGTTCTAGTCCCAGATCTGGCAACTTGCTTTCTAGCTTTCTCTGTCTCTCACTCTGTTCAAATTAAAATAAATCAATAAATAAAGTTAAATAAAATAATTCTTAAAAAAAAAGTCCATCCTTTATCTTGCTAATCACTATTTATATTCAAACTCTTATCTTACCCCAGCTGGGTTTCTTGGCAACCTCCAGGCCTCCTTTCCAACCCATTTTTCATGGTGCCACCACGTGTCTCTCTACATTTGTCTGCTCTTACTGTTTTCCTGCTTAATGGCTCATTGTAACTGCTAGATAATCTGCTCTCTTTGCAGGACACTGGAGCTCTCGGTGGCCTGCCTTCATGACTCCCGTTGTCTCCACATCTGGGCCCCAGTCACACCATACAGAACTGGTCCTCATCCTGAAACAGACCTTGCGCTTTGCTGTTTTCTCTGCTTGAAGTGCTGTCCTGTTCTGTTCCTGCTTAGCTTCTGCAGAAGATCAGCTCTTTGACCTTTCCAGGGAGTTTGCCACATCCTCTCAGTGGTCTCTGTCCAGTGCGTATCAGCTCTGGTCATTTGATTTACAATGGCCTTAAAGGTCTGTTGTTGGCTTCTTGATTTCTGCTTCTTGGAATCCCCATAGTTCAGCTACAGTGGGTGCTCAAGAAGGGGAAGCTCAAATTTGCTGAGTGTTGACTGTGAACTGGGCATCTTTGCTCCAGCTCCCACTGGATACCAGTGTTTCAGGAGCCACAGTTTACTCTAGGTTGAGTATCTAGTCAGGCGAGAGCTCTTCAAATAACATCTCTGGATTGAGTGTAGACATTGCCATCATTGTTTTAAAATAGACAAGTAGTCTAAGTCATTTGAATTCAGCACTCTTTTTATTTTGGCTTTGTGAGAAGAATTTTTAGAAGTAAGTGATGGGTAATTTGTAGTGATGTCACTTGTTTACTCTGCTAGATTTTTTATTTTATTTTTTTAGCAAATCATCGCATGCAGGCTGGAGGGCAGATGGGGAGGGAACAGAGGGCCTGGCTTTGGCTTAATATAGAAGGCTGCACCAGAACACTGACATGAAAGGAGCAGTCCGAATAGTGATGAGTATAAAATGGAGATTCATGGCTAAAGGAAAACAACGGTGAAATACCTTGTCACAGTTTCATGGGACTTGAAATACTTTGTGACATACATTCTGTTCTCCAACTGCCAACTTCATTCTTCTGTTCCTTTTTGCCTCTGTTTTTGACAATGGTGTGTAATTCCCTTCTCTCATCACTGCCAATTCCAGCAGTAGTTCCTTAGAAAGCTACCTTAGGGATCACCTCGACAGTGTCTCCCGTTATATTGGTCTTGCTTCTCTGATCAACTCTGCTTTGTCTGTCTCTTCAAAATGAACGTACAGTGTTAAATATATGTGAGTATATATTTAAATTTATGTATACATACATACTCATATATATTTACATTTGTCTCTTTAATTACTCTGTAAGTCCTTGCAGACAAGGACCTTATTTTATTTCTCTTGTACATCTAGAATTCTTAGCACCATTCTGTAATGTTGTTGATAAATGATAGTCTTGTTGAATTAAGTCATTGTTAATTGTTTATAATCTTAGTTGATGTATATAGTCCAACCTTGCTAAATACTTTTTGCATTTATTTGATAGCTATTGAGAGAGACACAGACTATCGGGCTTCAGATACTGACTTGGCTATGTATCAACAATCACCTTTCTGTGCTTCAGTTTTTCATCTCTCTTTTGTGTGTGTGTGTGTGACAGTTTTTTGCTATATGGCACGTGCGCTCACCGGAAAGAGAGCGAGAGAGAGATAGAAAGTGATAAATCACACACACACACACACACACACACACACACACACACCCGGGAGGATGGCCACACTGCAATCCTTTCTCCTCCATTCTCCTCTCAGGATCTTGGGCATGCACGCACATGGGCCTGGCTTGAGTTTAAGCCACCGGGTCCAGGACTTGAACCGTGTTCAGCTACATGGGAGTTTGGCGACATAGCCATTACGCTAACTGCTGGTCCCCAGTTTTTCATCTCTTAATGAGGCCAAAATAGCATCTACTTCACAGGATGGATGCAGAGAGATGTTGTTGAAAGGAGGACTCTGTAAAATGCTTAACAGTGTCTGGTGTGTAACAAATGCTTTATAAATACTAGCAATTATGTAGAGTCTATACACACTAAAAGAAAAGCATAGCATAAACATGTGCAGTTTGTTTCTACACGATTGATCTTAACAGTTGTGAGATTTACTCATTACTCATTAAACTGCAGGCGAAATTAAGGTGGCAGGTCTAGCAGATAGGGTGGAGGTTAAGGTGCTTGGTCCCACATAGCTGACTGGGTAACTCATCCCTGTTGATTGGGTGGGTTGACATTGTTTCCTTTTTTCTTTGCCCCTGGGTAAAAGGGAAACTTTACTGATAGGCAGGCAGAAAAGAAAGTGGGCTTTTGTCTATCTCTAAGGACTAGACCTGTCTGGATTGAATTGTCCTTAGTAAGTCTTTCTCCTCCTCCTTTCCCCCCTCTTCCACAACCTCCATCTCCCCTTCTCCTTTCTCTACCCCACCCTCCTCCTCCTCCTTAAAGATTTTTGCTATAGGCTGTGTGGACTTACTGGAGAGACAGAGAGACGGAGAAGTGGAAAGTGAGAAATCACCCCTCAGGGAAATGGCCATGCCACAATCCCTTCTCCTCCATTCTCCTCTAGGGATTTTGGGCACACACTCACACGTGCCTGGTATGATTTTTTTTTTTTTCCTGGTGTGAATTTTTAAGCCACTGGGTCTGGACTCAAACCACAGTAGGCCATATTGGAGTCCAATGCCTTAATCATTATGCCACCTGCTGGTTCCCCTTTACTGTGTTTTGATATTCAAAATCAGAGTAAGTCACTCAAAATCAGATTAAATTTGCTGTATAAAGTCTAACCTAATGATGCCAGCTGTTAAAAGACAGCTTATGGAAATATTATTCATGATTTCTCCTATTTTTGTGCAACCAGTTTTGGTTTAGACATTTCCGCTATAAAGGAGGTTGCTTAAAAAGTCCTCTGTGTGAGATTCTGTATTGGAGAACCTTTATCATTGGGACAACTAATAATGTTGTGGCAGAGTTTGTCACTATTATTGTAGAGTGGAGAAAAAATGTTTTCATAACAAGTGCCAGATTGTGTTAGCAAATGAGATCTGGAAGATGGAGATGGGCTACAAGCAGAGCGGGATTACCTTGCTCTCCTCACAGGCTGACGTAGATGGTTTTATTCTGAAGTGAGGACTTTCTCCTGTGTGTGGATGTTGAAATGTATATGCCCTACTATTATGGCCAACGTGATACAGTGTAGTTAGACAGTGTAGTTAATCATGTCATCAGTCAATTTGTAAAACTCAATATAATCATTTTGTGGCAAGATGCAATTATAATAAGAGTTATAATGAGCTGATAGGGATGGATGAGCCTCTGGGAGCTATTTCCTCACTACTAGAATACTGTTCTTAGTTGGGATTGTTTATTAGATTCTGGGATTCCAATGTTTATGTACTTCCCCTTCTTTTTCTCTACCACCCACCCTAGGGCCTGCCAAAGTGGGGAGGGCAGATGGCATTGTGCATGGTTTGCATACGTGTGTATGCTGGGAGTCAAGTGGGAGCTGGGTCCCTTGGAGAGAAGAGGGCTGTTTTCTTAATACATAGTACTTTCTAATTTGCTTAGCCTAGTGCCCAATCATCCAAAGGAGAAGCTGTTTACTCATTTGACTCAGATTTTTTTTTTTCCTACTAGGAAAATATCTGGGACCACCACTGCCTAAATTGCTCAAAAAGCATAATGTAATACAATGTATTGTCTATTGGTGGCTTGATATCCAGGTCATATAGGAGGTAGTTGAGCACCCCTGTGACCACACTTTCATAGTATAGGAGGTAGTTGAGCACCCCTGTGACCATGCTTTCTTGGTCAACCCAGAGTCAATTCTTGGAGCTCTGAGAATTCTCTGACCACTCCTGTAGTTTTTGTTGGCAGTGAAAGGAGGGGGTTAGGAGCTCTAGGCAGAAGTAGTCAGACCCCTATTGCAGAGCCAAAGGAGCTCTGAGATTGGGGCTTCCTGTCAGCTGGGCACCGTTTGTTCTCCGGCTGGCTTGCGTTAGGAGCTCCTAGAGACAGTGGCCCCGTCTTACTCAGCAGGGATGTTGGTCTGTACCTTACCTTCTCTGTCCCAGGTTTTTCCATTCTATAGGTTGAATCAGTGGCTAGTTGACTGGTATTCTCCTCGTTCTGGTGGTTTCTATTCTGTAGGAATTTCTTGGTATAAATCGAAAGAGTAGAAGTAAAGACAGTGAGTTCAAATTTGCATTGTACATTACAAGTGCTGACTTTGGAGGACATAAAATTCACGAGGGGTGAGCTACATAAACTCAGGTTGGTGATTCTGTTTTGGTGGATCATAGGGGTTGGTCAATTTGTGAGTCATAGGATTTTGTAAATTTGTGTGGTTATAG
Source organism: Tupaia belangeri chinensis (assembly GCF_000334495.1). Lineage (NCBI taxonomy): Eukaryota > Metazoa > Chordata > Mammalia > Scandentia > Tupaiidae > Tupaia > Tupaia belangeri. The sequence goes on along the minus strand of NW_006159563.1, from coordinate 3,738,186 downwards.
GAGTTTGTAAATTAGACTAGAGCAGGAAAGTTATTCACCTCAAGAAATGGCAAAACCTTATTTTCACTTTGCTATAGATGTCTAGCACCCCTTGTTTTTATCAGTACCTCCCAATTTTGTATGTTCACTGAGAGAATATCTGAACTTTAGATATCTTAGAGAAAGGCCTTTAAAACCTTGAAAAGGTTTATGAATTACCTGGAGATCTTTTAAAATGCAGACTTGGGCAGGATCTGAAGTTGCACATTTCTAGCAAGCTTTAGGTAGACCATATCAGCCTTCTGTCACTCAATAGAACTTTGACTTTTAAAATCTTTTTCCAGTTTTACCTTGAAGTCCCACTTTACATATCCTTTTTTTTTTTTTTTGGTTATGTATGCTTGAAATTTCTTTCATGGGATAGATAGATGGACAGACTACAGACAGACACAGGGACCCCTGATGGACCCCTGACAGAGTCTTACCATGCTGCAATCCTCCCTCAGTCTCTGGCCAGCCAAGATCATGGGTGTACCTGGGGTGTTCAGATTGACCCAGGATCTGAACCCAGGGCCTCCTCCTATAGCTCCAGTACCATACAGTGATGCCCTACCACCTGCACTACCACAACTGGGGCTGCCTTATTCGATTAACAGGACTATTTCTGGGAAGCCTGTTTCCTTTGGTGTCACTGAGATATAAATTGATGTACATTTCGAAAAACTTGAACTACTGAGTGTGTTTCCAAATTAATATATATGAAAAAATTTAGTTGCTTTTACTTTAAAAATGTTTTCCTCCTTACGTTACATAAACATATTCAAATTTTATGAAAATATTTCAAGCACCTGCAGTTTACACAAGTTCTTTGCCAGGGAAAGTTAATACCAAACTAACAATATGGATTTGAGTCTTTTTTATTTTTCCCTTTATTTTTTAAATAGAGGTTTTTTGCCTGAGGGCACTTGTACTCTCTGGAGAGAGACACAGCAAGAGGGAAAGTGAGAAATCACCCTCCCCCCCGGGGGGATGACCACACCACAATCTCTTCTCTATTCTCTTCCTGGGATCTTGGGCACACATGTACACACACTCATCATGACTTAAGCCACCGGGTCTGGGACTTGAACTGTGTCAGCCATGTGAGAGTCCAGCAACATAACCACTCTGCCATCCGCTGGTCCCTAGATGTAAGTTCTGAAGATAGAAGGTCCTTAGCTAAGTATAGCTAGCATGCTGGGTAAATTTAACTACATAGACAAGGGAATGACTGTCTAGACAAGGAATGACTCTTTGAATAAGATGTCCTGGGAAGAAATTCCACTAGGATGTTGTAATGCATGTAGTCTTCCCTATCCATACCTGTCACATTTGTTCCCAACCTTTCCTGGTCCACCCCATCTCCATACCACTCTCATCTTGGACCAGAGTGTCTTGGCTAACCTTCCTTGTAATATAGAGACTTTCACTGTACACACACACACACACACACACACACACACCAGGAGACCAAGACTCTTAGTAAAGTTTTGGTAGGCCCCTTCCTCTTTTTTTTTTTTTTTTTTTTTTTAAAATTATTTTTTTTACTTTTTTTTTTTTTTTTTTTTTTTTTTTTTTTAATTTGA
>NW_006159563.1:3728476-3736562 GCF_000334495.1 Tupaia belangeri chinensis | reverse complement strand
TTCTTTCTTTCTTTCTTTCTTTCTTTCTTTCTTTCTTTCTTTCTTTCTTTCTTTCTTTCTTTCTTTCTTTCTTTCTTTTAATTTGACCAGAGAGGGACAGAGTGAGAGAGAGAGAGGAAGAGAGAGAGATGGAGGGAAAGTGACAAAGCAAACCGCCAGGTCTGGAACACGAACCGCAGTTGGCCACGAGGGAGTCCAGACCCCCCAACCACCATGTCAGTTGCTGGCCCCAGGACTCCTCCTTTCTTTTTTCATTTTTTGGAGAGGTTTTTTTGCTACAGGGCACATGCGCTCCCCAGAAAGACAGAGAGAGACAGAGAGACAGAAAGCGAGAAATCACCCCCCGTGGGGGGATGGCCACACCACAATCTCTTCTCCTCCATTCTCTTCTCAGGATCTTGGGCACGCGTGCCCATGTGCCTGGCATGAGTTTAAGCCACCGGGTCTGGGACTTGAATCACAGTCAACTACATGGGAGTCCAACGACATAGCCATTACGCTAACTCCTGGTCCCAGGACTCTTCCTCTCAAGATCTGAATTTTCCCTTCAGCGTAGGGGCTGTCAGACAGAGTGGTCTTCTCAGTCCCACTCAGGAACACCAGCTGCATTCATGGCCACATGCCTGTAGGGAATTGGCTTTGCCAAGGATTTCTGCAAGTTTACCCAATATAGTCTAATATCTGCTGCACTTTACTTCTGGTTAATAAGGTGGAAAATTGGTGTTTTAATTTGCAGAGGAGAATAGGAGAGAGATACAGCCAGGGTGCTACTTGTGAAATAGAAAAGATTTCCAACAAATAGGAAGGAATTGGTTCCAGGATAAGCTTTAGGGTTAATGATGAAGGTTATCATCTGAAGATGGGCTTGATTATGGTTTTCATGGAGTTTAAAATACAGATTAAGCTTCATGAGGAGAGACATGTGTCACTATTTTCAGCCTTTTACTGAAAGTTTGTTCAGAATTATCCTCATTCCCTGCCTCATTTCAAAAGTATTTGATGCAACCCACAAAGATACACCCACAAAGATGAAAAAATAAAATAAAATACATGAGGAGATGGGGTGGAAGAAGAAAACTGGGAGCGCCATTGTCTAAATTGCACAAAGGCACAATATAATAAAATAAAATGTATTGGGCCAGCCTGTGTCCTGGGTTAAGGTGGCTGGATCCCACATGGCCCACCATGCAGTTTGCGTCCTAGACCCAGTGGCTTGGGAAACACACCAGGCACATGTGTATGCATGCCCAAAATCCCAAAAGGAGGGAGAGATGGAGGAGAAGAGATTATGGAATGACCATGCCCTAGGGAGGGTGATTTCTCATTCTCTATCCACAGCAAGCCCATACACTCTAAGGAGAATTTAAAAAAAAATTTTTTAAGAAAGCAAAAATTACGATCTCCTTTTTTTCAACGGAGAACTTTATAATCTTTTTTTTAAAAAATTCTTTTATACATTCAATCACTATATATCACTACAGCTTGTAAACTGAATTTATCCAACATGAATACACTTCACACCAGTTCAGTTGTATATACTATACACATTATTATCAAGAGATAATCATCCATTTTTGGGTCCCATAAATGTCTTGCCTCTACTTTTCTCTCAATTCCTTTTTTTTTGAGAGGTTTTTGCTATAGGGCGTGTGCACTTGCTGGAAAGACAAAGAGAGACAGAGAGACAGAAAGTGAGAAATCACCCCCTAGGGTGGATGGCCATGCCACAATCCCTTCTCCTCCATTCTCCTCTTGGGATCTTGGGCACGCATGCACATGCAGCTGGCGTGAGTTTAAGCCACTGGGTCCAGGACTCAAACTGTGGTCGACTACGTGGGAGTCCACTGACATAGCTATTATGCTAACTGCTGGTCCCTGGATTCCTTTTTTCATACTCTCCCCCTTCTCTCACCCTCTTCCCACACTGTCTCCAGAATCAGAGGCTGCTACTGATTGCTTGATTTCTTAATTTGTATGATGAGATTATTTATTTATTTGTTTGTATATTTATATAAAAATTATTTTATTTAACTTTATTCATTTATTTATTTATTTCAGTTTGACCAGAGAGAGACAGAAAAAGAGATAGAGAAAGAGAAAGTGAGAAAGTAAATCTCCAGATCTGGGACCTGAATCACAGTTGGCCATGTGGGAGTCCAGCTCCCATAACTGTCACGCCACCTGCCGGCTGTGCAATGAGAGAATTTAAACGTAATGTAGAGATAGATGTCCTTGTCTCTAAAGTCCTCTGTTGTAACCAGGGTCTTGGCAAGTAAGAGGTGACATTTTGAAATTAGGTAATTGAGATACTATCAATTAAGGGACTATTACAAAGATGAGGGCAAGCTTTGGAAACCAGCAGACATAGGGCAGTGCTCAGAGCTAGCAAGAGCAAGGTGCCATTTCCATCTCTAGGCTGGAAGGCAAGAGGGGAGAGAGTGGTACAGAAACTAGAGAAGTTGATTTGGGATAGTGGGGGAACTGTCTGTGTGATAAAAGTGATTGAACTGTGCAGCCAGCATTGGTAGGGCGTTGAGCTGAGGTTGGTGGGTGGCTACCTCAGCTGGACCCTTTTCTTCTTTTATCTCCTGATAATGGTCCTATGGATCAAACTGGTAGAAAGCCAGAGGATTTCTATGTGCTCAACTTCCAGGGATTTAGCAGGATGAAGAAGAATGGAGAAGGTGGAGGATCAAATGGAAAACATCTAGCACTTTCCCTTATTTCATATTCCTTAAAAGCTACACGTTGTTCCTCGAGGTAAAGCAGTCCTATCTTTAAGTTAGCTTCCTGAGGGGCCCTCTGTCTGTGGTTTATCGATGTGGCTCCAGGGCTTAGTATCAGCCCCGTTTCTGGTAGAGATCATCAGGTAAGGGGCTGCGCAGTGCAGTGTACTGTAAGATGGGGTAGTGGGGCCATAGCAATGCTCAGACTCTCCAGTGCTGAAGAAGCCAGACAGCAACAGTGGACCCACAGTTTTGTCAGGTTTCTGCAAGGCTTTGTTGTCCTAGTCCTGATGAAATCTATAGAGTAGTTTTTGGAGTAAAAGACAAAAATAAAATCTTCATAAAATTTTAGATATTTCCATCTTAATAGAACCCCATATCTGTTATGCAGTCTTTCATGAATACAAGATACCTTCAAAAAAGTCATGGAAAATATATAGTATGAGAAACCTCTGCCTTTCTTTTTTTTTTTTTGTAAACATCTCATTTTCTGATCCATACATCTCACAGATGAATGTACGATGGGATTGTGGACTTTTCTATGTGGCAGCTTACACTAGGAAGAACCTTTTTCTTAGGTTGTATTCACTCAACTCCAAATGTTTGTTCTTTATTTTACACCATATATTAAAATAGCACCTTGAGGAAGAAAAGAATTACAATTCTTGGACTGAGTAGATATCCTTTATGCAGAATAACTACTTAAACTAGACATTTCAGGACTGAAGATCAGGTGTGGCCAGGTAAATTACTTTGCCATTATGTGTGTGTGCACATCATTTATATGATTAATTTTTGTTTCTGTCCTCAATACATATTGCAAAACAGTTTGATGTTAAAACTTAAGTTTTGTGATGGCAATAAAGAAAATGCAGAAGAAACCGAGGGCATTTGAAAAAAAAAAGTTAAGTGTTTGTTTTATGTTTGGTGTACACGAGTTTCAGTGATGCAAAGTCAGAGGAACTTTCCTTTTTTTCCAGTGAGAATATGAAATTCAAAAGCTTGAGGTACATGATAGATCTTAACTGGCAATAAATACTTTACAACTAAAGGACTCCTTAGTTTCCAATTAAGTAAGTTAAGCATTCTTAGCCAATATTATAAGAACAAAACTTTTGGAGGAATATTTATGAACAGGAGCCTACTGCCTTTGCACTTCTAGAAAAAGTCATCTTGGAATCTTGGAGATGACTGTGGTTTTCTTCTGGTATGAGGAGTCACAGGTGCAAACAGGATGGTTTAGTAATCTGCCTTCTCAAAGTTTTCTTTGGAAGTCAGTGGGTTTGACTTCATCATCCAGCATCTGGTGTCTAGTTTGCAGGTCCAACTTCTCCCTGGACTCTGCAGACTAGAATGTCTTTGCCAAGCAGAGGGCCTCGTCTACGCTCAAGGATACCACTGACTCTCCAATGCTTGAAGTCTTCACTGAAAGTTAGTATGAAGAGATTTTTTTTAAAGAATTATTTTATTTAATAATTTAAATTTGACCAGAGAGGGGTAGAGCCAGAGCAAGAGCAAGAGGGAGAGCGAGAGTGAGGGGAAAGTGAGAAAGCAAGCTGCCAGATCCAGAACTCGAACCACAGTTGGCCATGTAGGAGTTCAGTGCCCTTTGCCATCACGCCACCTGCTGGCCCATGAAGAGACAATACAGGAAACACAGTCTCAAGAAATTTGTTGAATTAAATCTAACAGCAACAAAAAAATAGGACCTAAGTGAGGTCTAAACTATTGATTTTCTTTGTTGGTGCATTTATTTAGCCAGGCAAGATAGCTAAAATAGGAATTCATAGCAATGGCAGGCCAGCAGATGGCATGGTGGTTAAGGTGCTGAACTCCCACATGACCAACTGTAGTTTCAGTCCTGGACTTGGCAGCTTGCTTTCTCACTTTCCCTGCCTCTGTCTCTCTGGTGAGCACATATGCCTTATAGAAAATTAAAATAATGGTAATAAATAAGATTAAATAATTCTTTTTAAAAGGGCAATGTATTACAGTTCATATCAGGAAATTTACTATTTTGTTACAAAATGCAACAAATTTTCAGTTTATACAAAAATGAAATCCAAAGCATGGAAGACAACTGGTGAATATTTTCTTGTAAAATTGTCAAAGTATGGTCTCTCTAAGGTCTCTCTATTTTTTTCTATAGAAAGAAAATGGACAGCAGTAGTAAAATAGGGTAGGAACTAAAAGAGTCTGTCACATGACCAGAGCCAGAAGACATTTTGTAGCTGAGCTAATTCTTCCAAAAGGTTGAAATGCCCAAATGCTTATATGTTGGGCACCCACCTAAGGCTAGAATAACCTTCCTACAATGAGTATTCCTAGTTTTATTTTTAATGTGTGCATTCATTTTTTATTTTATTTTTTATTAATTTATTTTACATTCTTTCACTGAATATCACCACGGCACACAAAATGTGATTTCCCATCCAGAACACACTATAGAGTGTCTTAATCATACATGTTACCATCAACAAATAATTTTCCATTTCTTGTTTCTTGTATATGTATATTTTCCCAGCTATTTCTCATCCTCTGCCATTTCTCATTCTCCTCCCTCCTTGTCTCTGGTATCTGCAGTTGTTTTCCATTCCTTTATTCTTTCCCACATTTCATTAATTCACATAATATCTTAATTAATTAAATACTTTCAATAGTAAGTTCAGCTGATATATACATATCTGTAAACATATGTTGACTTTAGGGGGTAGAATGAATATACTATAAAGTAGCACCTGGCTGAGGCTGCATAGCTTACTGTTGTCATTAAATAGGTATTTTAAAAAGTATGTATTTTTTAATTTCAAGAAAGGCAATTTTAGCTTTAATAAATCAAAATAAAAAAAATGTTAAGGAGAACTTTGATTAATACTTAAAGCCAGGAAATGGGTTAGGATTCTGTTCGACTAGTAGGTACTTGGACCTGTCCACAACTCAAGAGAAGACAAAAATCCTTAACTCTGGAAAACAAAGCATGGAAGATCAGTAATGTTTTAGTCAAAAGTCAGAAAATTCTATTTCACCAGTTCAAACTCATGTACTTTATCTTCTGTTGTGGTCCAATCTTTCCATTTAAATTCTAGTGTTCAGCTTTGGACTTGTCCCTACCATTAAGCTCGCCATTTTCTTATCTGTTTTAGAACTCTTATTTCTGTGTGTCTGACTTTAGTTTTCCTGGGATAGCACTCTCTTCAGAACTTCTTGGAGAGCTGGTCTGGTGTTGGTAAATTCTTTCAGGTTTTGTTTATCTGAGAATGTTCTTGTCTTCTCTTCCCATATGAAGGATAGTCTTGCCAAGTATAGTATTCTTGGTTGATATTTTCCCATTCTTTCCTTGCTTGCATTGTTTCCTATGAGAGGTCCACTGTTAGCCTGATGGGATATCCTTTGCAGGTAACTTGACGTTTCTCTTTTGCCAATCGTAGTATCTTTGTGGTTTTGGTCATTCTGGCTATGATGTGTCTTGGAGAAGATCTTCTTGGGTTGATCCTGTTTGGAGTCCTTCATATTTCTTGGGTCTGGATCTTTGAATGCCTCTCTAGATTTGGAAAGTTTTTTTCCAGGATTTTATGAAATAGACTATCAATGCCCTTATTAGTCTCTTCACCTTCTGGGATACCGATTATCCAGATGTTTGAACATTTAATAGTATCTAGTATTTCTTGTATATTATTCTCATTTTGGGGGGCTGTTTTCTCATTCTTTGTGTTGGATTTTACTAGTCCAGTGATTCTGTCTTCTCCATCTGAGATTCAATTTTCTGTATGATCTAGTCTGCTTTTAATACTTTCAAAGGAAGTTTTGACTTCCTGTATTATAGCCTTCATCTCCAACAGTTCCATTTGATTCTTTTTTTGGTGTGTATTTCCTCTTTCAGCTCTTGCAAGAACTTCTTTACTTCCTGGAACTCGATGACTCTTTTCTTCTGGAGTTCATTATCTCTCTTCTCTTTCATCTCTGTTAGCTTTGTCACTATGAATATTCTAAATTCTTTATCAGACATTTTCTTGAGTTCCATTGTACTGTCTGTGGATGAAGAAGAGTCCCCCCACCCCTTGGAGTAGAGGTATTTTCTTGGTTTTTCATATTTCTTGTCTCTGTGGTGATTTCCAGTCATCTGATGGATTATTTGTTTCTTCCTAATTTCTAGAAATTCAATCTGAGTGATCAGAGGTGCACAGGAGGATGTGGTCTGCGAACTTTTTGGCCTTCCATTTTTCTCCCTTTGTGTCACAGATTCAGTGGGAATATGAGGGCCCTAATAGTATTCGGATGCTTGGCTACTTTTCGCTTAGACCTGTCTAGACACTCAATACATGGAGGCTGAGCAGCAAAGTGATGAGGTAAAAGAAAAAGGATAAGAAAACAGAGAAAGAGAGAAGAAAAAAGAGAAAAAGGAAAAAGTAAAGAAACAAAAAATATTTATTTGTTAACTTTTTAAAAAAAAAATGAAAGCACTGGATCTCAGCTCTCATGGTGGACTCAATCTTCTTCTGGCCTGCCTATTTTGCCTCTCTTAGATGGGAGGGGGAAAAAGAGAGGGGATTATTACCAAGATAAAAGAGCTAAGAAAATACTTTACCTTAAAAAATTAAAAAAAAAAAAGAAAATACAGAGAGAGAGAGACAGAAAGAGACAGAGGGAGACAGAGAAAAAAGGACAGAGGGGTCTCTACTAGGGTGACTTCTCAGCAGAACATCTTCATTCTTCTTATCCCTGAATGCACTAGATGTCAGCTCTTGTGGTTGACTCTATCTTCCTAGTTTTATGACTTTAAAAGATATTTGCAATTTTCTTTCTTGTTTTAAAAACTTTCAATGGTACCTTTTGATTCTTTACTTCTGTCTTTCTCCTCCTCTTTTGCATTCCCCACGTTTACATGAAATTATTATGATTGATATCATAGACTTGGAGATTTAAATGGTTTTCTATGCTTTGTATGTAAGTTGTATTTTGGAAGACAATACCTGAATATAATTTTTATGCAGCATTTAGGGAGTGTATTCTGAGTAGATTTCTTTCTCTGTGATTTCAGTGGCACACTTCCTTGTCTTTAAGAAATAAGTTTAAATAATTTCTCTTTCCAATGTGCTCTCTACATTGTACCACATTTTAGTTGGGTTCATATTTGCACTGTGACTTTCATTTATATTTTCTCCTTTGTGGAGTTTCTTATTGCCTTTTTTTTTTTTCTTTTTGAGAGACACATAGAATGCCTTCTACTGTGCCCCTTTATACCCACTGTCCATCCTTCTTCACCCTACTTCCTGCCTGTCTGGATTGTATCAGGAGATATCATGTCCCGTGGCTTTCATTTGAGGTCAGGCAATAAAGGTCCATAGGAGATGCGCAGGAAT
>NW_006159563.1:3725605-3728458 GCF_000334495.1 Tupaia belangeri chinensis | reverse complement strand
TTTGGCATGAGGTTGCCTTGTTGTACTGAGGTTGTACTGCTATCAAAGCTCATTTCCTCCCTCAAGGTAGCATTGTTGCAGACTTCGGCCTTTTTGACTTTGGTAAGTACTTATTCTCTTTGGTACTTTTGGGCTTGAAGAGGAGTGTCTGTCTGACTGTTGCTAGCCTCCAGATATTTCACTATCTCTTTTACTCACACTTTCATAATTAGACCTTAAATTATCCTAATCTGAGGGTATCATTAGTTTTCTGTTGGGATCTTGAGTGATCCAGTGAAGTTCAGAGAGGGAGCAAGATTTACCCAGAGATTAAGGTTTATTCTTCCATTCCTATTTAAGATGGAAGACCCAGGAAGGTTGATTGGACTCCTTGTTTATGTGGTTGGGACAGTCTCTGCTTTAGGCTGATCAGGTAAGGAAGTCTCTATTTTAGACTACTTACTGCTCCATAATCCCATTTCCAAACATAGCATCAGTTTATATTCTTATCAACATCTTTAGTTCTCCTCAGTTCAATTTCTTTAAAGAAGATCCTTCAATGTTTTTATTTTGTTTTATTTTTGTGTGGACCTCCAGATAAACTACTTAAGATCTGAGCCGTGAGGTAGGATGAGCAGAAAGAGGTTGTCTCATAACAGACTAACTCACTCCTAACCCCTAAATCTTAGCAGTACAAAGCATCAATCATTTTATTGTGTTCATAGATTCTGTGGATCAGGAATTCAGAGAGGACACAGTGGGGAGAGCTTGGGTCTGTTCTACAATGTCTTTGTTGGGATGACTGGGCCAGTAATGGCTGTTGTTGCAACAGCTGGACCTGGAGAACCCATTTCCAAGATGGTTTTTTCATTTACGTGGCTGGTTGTGTGGGTTTGGGTGGCTGAAGGAAGGATTTGCCTTCAGAGCCCTGATCTGCCATGTAAACAATCTCTGTGGCTACCATGTTGGAAAGGCCACATGTGAGCTTGGTTTGGAAGTCCCAACGGAGCCAAAACCCTCTGTCTTTTTCTCATGGAAAAGGCAGAATCTAATTATTTTTATTTTATGTATTTTTTTTGAATTGCCAAAGGGCATGTTCACTCACCAGAGGGAGTTTTTTAGTGAGAGTGAAAGAGAGAAAGAGACAGGGAGAGAGAAAGCACCCCTCCATGGGGCAGGATCCCACTGCAATCCTCTTTCCTCTGTTTCTCCATCATGCACATTCAGGATTTTGGAGCTCACATGCACACACACTCTGTATGTTTTTCAAGCCACCAAGAATGAGATAGCAACTGTGGTTGGCCATGTGAGATCATCTCTGTATGCACTGCGCTTACTCACTGTGCGAAGGAGCCAATCCTTTAACTCTTTTGAATAATTTACTTACGAACAATAGTGTTAGTAAATTAGGCTTGCATACTAAGTCATTAACAATAGTTAGTGATTTTTTTCCTAGTAAAAGAGTCAAAAGTATATCTGACTTTCCCCAGTGCAGCTCTTTGTTAAAGCATGTAGACAGCTCTGATGATGTGGGACTGGTGTGTGAATAGTTTTAGAAGGCAGATTACCTAGTTGTGTTCTGTGCATCTCTGCATGCCAGTACCTTTAGCGAAGAAAGGCTCTGCTAATTTGTATTTCTTTTTTGGAGAGGTTTTGGCTTTAGGGCTTGTGTGCTCACCAGAGAGAAAGAGAGACAGACACAGTGAGAAGGAAAGTGAAAAATTACCCCCCAGAAGGATTGACGACACTGCAATCCCTTTTCCTCTATTTTCCTCTCGGGATCTTGGTCACGCACATACATGCACCCAATGTGATTCCAAAGCCACCAGGTCCAGGACTCAAACTGTGGTTGGCCATGTGGGAGTCCAGCAATGTAACCTCTATGCCATCTACTGGTCGCTAATTTGGGCTGCTTATATACAGCACATAAAATACAGAACAATATGCCTAACCATATGCAGCAGCTTGCTGGTGCACCTCACTTCCATAACTCTGGAACTGTGTTCTTTAAAAATGAGAATCTTTGAGTTAAGAAGATAGTGAATTGTTGCATAGTCTATTATGCCTCAGCGAATGCTACCACAGTTATCTTATATATTCTCTCATTTACTGTGTACATGGGTTGGGCGTGTCTAAGCGTGCATGTAGCCTTAATTAAGAAAGATAAGAAATACTGTTCTAAAGGTATTTGTGATCCTACAGGCTTTTCTCTCCCTTTCTCTGTTGTTAGTACATCTTTACTCCAGGGAAATACAGTTGTTTCCCAGACAATAGCCTTCCAGCCACAGTCTTTTTTATTAGATTTACAAATGAAGCTAGTTTGTGTTACATGAGTCTTCTCCAGGATATTTTTAATCAAGGATAGCATACTATAAGATAATGGTGAATTTGACCAGTGAGTCCCCTGCCTTTGTTGGGCTTCTTTGCTGTCTAAGTTTGTGTTCACTATCAAGCCCGTGTTTTAAAGGAGCCCACAGACTTCAGGTGCACTATTTGTTTTCTCTGCAATATGTGTTCTGCTGTCTTGCGATGTTTATTCTTTTTATACGTGAGGGTCTCAGTTTTCAATGTCATTTTAGGGCCATCAGACATCATGACTTTTCTCTTGGGATCATGAGGACACTTCATGACACTCTGAGAGGCAGTGGGTCTCTCCTTCTGGAGCACAGATACCACTCCTGGGCAATTAGAAGGATATAGCATGTATGTTTCATACCAAAAGATCTTTTGCATAGACATACACAAGTACTATTCTCTTCTCTTGCAAACCCAGAGCAACTTCTCTATGATGCTTAGATGTACCCTAACTTGTATTTCCTTATTTGTTTTCTTGCTTCTGTTTGCTGCAGGATTGTAAGCTCCTTGAGGGGGAAA
>NW_006159563.1:3677772-3725337 GCF_000334495.1 Tupaia belangeri chinensis | reverse complement strand
TGATAGGTAAACAGCATCCAGAGCCTATTTTCTTTAAAATAGGATAGATGCTTGAAAATCTGTGTTAAAGTAGAAGGGAATTCTGAGCTACTCATTTGAACAGTCTTGGTCTTCTGTGTCTCTTGAAGAGTGACAGAATGGGTGTCTTTGGCGGGTGGAAGGAAAGTGCCCATTCAGGCAGAAATGTGTTCATTTCATCAGTTTACTCATGAGACATCTGTATGTAGACTTAGATAACTTGGTTATTACTGTAGTTTTTTAGCAAATGACTTTGCATCAGCAGTCCAGTTGGTAAAATGCTGTATATCTTGCGTGGAGAGTCTATTTTTGAAATGAATATTACCCAACTTTTCCTCCTTCTAGTTTTGCTTTGCTGGAGGAAGAAAAGGTGGCATATTTAGCATTTAACATTTATTTCCATTTGTAGGAGTAGGTATCTCATCTGTCAACTTTATTTTCAGGGCTTTTTTCTTCCCTATAAGACATCTAATTATCTATTTGCTTTTCTTTCCTGTATTTGTATTCTGGATATTAGATTTAGTGCTATGTTTTGATCAAAGTATTTACTAGAATTGCTAGATGGTGTTTAAGGTGCCATTCACTTATTACTTGTTTTAAATGATCTATTATGAAAGAAAACAGCAACAGTTCTAATGGGAGGATAGCTAAGGAACATCTAGGCAATCCTTTGTGGAAACTTGTCTATTCTGAATATTTTCTGTGACTCAGAAGATGTGATTTTTTTTCATCGTATACATGTGATCATATACTATTTTTTTTTTGAGAGGTTTTTTTGCTATAGGGCGCGTGTACTCGCTAGCCAGACAGAGAGAGACAGAGAGATAGAAAACGAGAAATCAACCCCCTCCTGGGGGGGATGGCTACGCCACAATCCCTTCTCCTCCATTCTCCTCTCGGGATCTTGGGCATGCACGCACACGCGCCTGGTGTGAGTTTAAGCCACTGGGTCCGGGACTCGAACTGCGGTTGACTACGTGGGAGTCCAGCGACATAGCCATTACACTAACTGCTGGTCCCATCATGTGATCATGTACTATTAAAAAGAAAAATTTTTGATTACTGTTGGGTAAATTTGCATCTTTAGAAGTAAATAAGAAAAAACTGGGTCCAGCAGGTAGCATAGTAGTTGAGGTGCTGGACACTCACGTGGTCGACAGTGGTTCGAATCCTGGACCCAGCAGCTTGAAACTCACAGCAGGCACGTGTATGCGTATATGCCCAAAATTCAGAGAGGAGAATGGAGAAGAAAGGATTGCCGCGTGGCCATACCCCTGGGGATGATTTCTCATTTTCTGTATTTTTGTATCTCTCTGTCTCTCTGGTGAACACATGTACCCTATAGCCAAAAAAAATCCCCCCTCTCTCTCTTTCAAAAAAAGGAGGGAACCAGCAGTTAGCGTAATGGCTATGTCGCTGGACTCCCACGTAGTCGACCGTGGTTCATGTCCCGGACCCGGTGGCTTAAAACTCACGCTGGGCGCGTGTGCGTGCGTGCCCAAGATCCCGAGAGGAGAATGGAGGAGCAGGGATTGCGGCGTGACCATCCCCCCTGGGGGGGGATTTCTCGCTTTCTGTCTCTATGTCTCTCTCTGTCTGTCTGGCGAGCACACGCGCCCTACAGTGAAAAATCTCTCCAAAAAAAAAAAAAGGAAAAGCCATCTTTTCTATATCTTACCTTAGTAACAGCCTAGATTTTGGATATTCCCATGGTGCAAGTACAGCTTCTTGTGGGTCTGGATGTCGATGTCCTGCATCTGACGCTGTGTTATACTTCATGCTCCAGAGGTGTCCAGAGGAATCCCAGTGTCCACTGCCATGACCTCATCAGCTCATCAAGATGGCGATGCAAATGGCCAAGAAGGGAAACACCGACTTCTACTTGAAGTAAATCACATTTAATATATAGGAAATTTGCCAGATAAGATCACAGATTAAGAAATACATGATATATTTGGGAAATATGACTTATTTGTCAAATCAGAGCAGAGAATACACCTGAAACTAGAGGAACAGCTTACACGGTCTATGAAGACATCTTTGGTGCCAAGAATACATGTGATTGCTTATCAGGAGTCAGTGTGTGCAGTAGGTACCTTGTGGTTTTGTACTATAGTGCCAACAGGGCACATCTGAAGATGGACACAAAGAATGAGGAGGATGGACACAAAGAAGATGAAGATGGACACAAAGAATGAGGAGGACCAGTTGAAGCTGCCCAAGGAGAAATATGGCATCAACACAGACCCACCAAAATAAGCATTTTCTGCTTTTTCATTTTGGGCCAAAACCTATGAATGAGCACCATCACCACCTTTTTTTAAAAAAATTAATACTGAATATTGTGATTTCATATTTGAGATTTAAAATGTCCTATTTTGAAACCAATACATGTTAGAACATATTTTTGTAAAAACAACAACAAAAAACACACAAAACCCCTAGATTTTATAAGGTATTGAACTTGTTGAATATCAAGACCATATAAACTGTACATTGTATGGGCCGGCAGGTGGAATGGTGGTTGGAGGCGCTGGACTCCCACATGGCCGACTGCGGTTTGAGTCCTGGACCTGGCAATTTGCTTTCTCACTTTCTCTGTCTCTCACTCACTTTCTCACTCTGTCCTTCTCTGGTCAAATTAAAATAAATAAAGTTAAATAAAATAATCCTTAAAAAAATTAAAAAATAAACTGTACATTGTATATATCTGGAAATTTTATAATTAAGACATCATTTTTCAGGATATTGCAAAGCAGAGTGAAGTGAAATATTTATGATAGGATTATCGTTTTCCCTGATAATAAGTTCTCAGCATTATATTACATTTATTATGATAAGTTTAGCAAGCAGACTGGAGGAACTGGCTTTGGTCTGCTTATAAAAAATCTTTCTGGATGTTTTCAAAACAGATGGAAACTATCAATGAGGGTCCTTTGAACTTCTTTGTCTAGTTCATATGTATTTGGTCAAAGTAATCACTTGTTTGCCAAAAGAGAATAGCTATCAGGTCTCAATTTTAAAACTATCACAAAGAGGCAATTTTTTTTTAAATAAAAAAAGTAACTTGATTTGGATTTAAACGACAAAAATTGTTTTTTTTTAATTGCAGGAGTCAAAGTAGAAATCTACATAACACAGGGCCAGTGCTGAAACTGAACTATGTATCTAAACCGAATGTCTACTTTTTCTGCAATTTATCTATCTATCTATCTATCTATCTATCTATCTATCTATCTATCTATTTATTTATTTAGGTCTTGTTGGAAAGAGACAGAGACAGAAAGAAATCACCCCTGGGGGAGATGGCCATGCCACAATCCCTTTTCCTCTATTCTCCTCTTAAGATTTTGAGCACATGCGCTCACGTGTCTGGTGTGATTTTCTATCCGCTGCGTCTGAGAGCCAAACCACAGTTGATTATGTGGAATCCAGTGCCTTAACCTCCATGCTCCTGTTGTCCTCCTTTTCTGCATTATTTTAAGAAAAAGAAGTCTGTATATTTCTTCCAAAATCGTGGCAAGCTGTGGCCTCTAAACCGTTTGCCATTGTGTTCGAGTTTTGACAAGGGTCCTGAGATCTCAGTTCCAGGCTTGGCTGGAAAGGGATCAGTGAATGACATTCACGACATTCACGACATTCACAGTGCTAAGGGGTGCTAGTCAGTTGTGCACACCCCTACCTTTCTGTTTAACATTCCTGCCTCAATGCAGAGCCCCTGCCTCTGAACTGCCGGGGAAGTGTGAACTGGGAGTTGACTTCTGGGCCTCGCATTTGTGTTAATGTTGGCAAGCACAGTCAATCCCAGCCTCAGGGCATTTAAGGTTCTCTGGAATGATTTGAGGTCTGTAGCCAGAATAAAGTTCTCATTTGCTGCTCAACTTTAAACACAATGAGCTGTTTCCTGTGATTAACAAGGAGAGAATAATGTTCAGCTATTTTTTTTTTATTATTTAGTTTTATTTTCTTAATTGCCAGAGGGCATGTGCACTTGAGAGAGAGAGAAAAAGAGAGAGAGAAAAAAAGAAAAAGAGAGAAAAAAATACATCCCATATCAGGATTTTGGGCATGCACACGTGGCCAGTATGTTTTTCAAGCCCCTGGGGCCAGGACTCAAACTGCGGTTGGCCATGTGGGATCCCTATGCATGGGCTTAGCTGCTATGCTAGAGGGTCAGCCCTCAACTACTGACTTTTTTTTTTTTTTTTTTTTAAGAATTTTTTGCCTTAGGACTCATGTGCTCCCCAGAGAGATAGAGAGACATACAGAGACAGTGAGAGGGAAAGTGAGAAATCACCTCCCCAGGGGGGGATGGCCATGCTCCATTTTCCTCCCGGGATCTTGGACATGTATGCGCACACACCTGGCATGAGTTTGAAGCCACTGGGTTCACTGATTCCAGGACTCAAATCATGGTCACCCTGTGGGAGTCCAGCGATGTAACTGCTAAGCTGCTAGTCCCTTAGGTGCTGATTTTTGAAGTGCTTGGATTATAGGACTCTTCCCTGATTTGAAATGTGGTAGGATATGATGCGTTGCTGTTGCATCTCTTCTTGTTTCTGGGCAGTGGTGGCAGTCCTGCTGATTCTGGAGTGATATTTTATTACCAGTGAGTTCGTGGACTTCCTGTTAAGAGAAGTGAAGTTTGCTAAGAGACTGTTTGGAGCGTGCTGTTAGGTTAAGCTCCCTATTGAATAGCATCATCCCAACAACTTGGCTTGTGAGAATCACCAGGCACCTAATTACTTGGTGACACCATTTGAAGTAGATTTGTTTCTTACATCTCCAGAATATACAGTTCTTTAAAGCTCCTGGCTCTCTCGGCCAAGCCTGGGTTGTTCTATGGGATGGAACACACAACTATGTAATCTGGTTATTGTATCAGCTGAAATAGCTCAAAAGAATTTGCTATTTTAGCAGACAGAAGCAGAGGTCTGTACCTATAGTCCTCTAACACAGCCGAATGCAGTACAGCAAATATGGAGAGGTGCACATACACGGACAGAAATCATCATCTGTGTGGCTGACCGTTTCCTCCTCAGTGTGACACCACCAGCGTTATTTCGTACTTGGAACAGAAGTGTAGTATATGCTAATACATTTCTGCTATTTGTTTTCAGCCCCACCAATCACTGAAGTAAATTTCAGAACATTTTTATTACCCTCAAAAAGCAATCCCTCATTCTTAGGGAGGCGCAGTAGGTGATGGTGGTGAAGGCACTGGACTCCCACTTGTCTGACTATGGTTCGAATCCCAGAGCTGGTGGCTGGCTTTCTCTCTCTCTGGTCAAATTAAAGAGTGGTAATAATGATAATAATTAAAAATGAAATAATTTAAAAAAAGCAATCCCTCATTTCTTAGTCATCATCTTTCAACACACTCAGCCTTTCCCCAGCTCTAGGCAGCCTCTGAGCTACTTTCTGGGTCTGTAGATTTGCCTGTTCTGAATATATAGTAGAATTATACACTATATGGTCCTTTGTGCCTTTGTGTCTGACTTCTTTCACTTGGCATAATGATTTTTTGAAAGAATTATTTTATTTTGAAATTATTTATTTATTTATTTTAACTTTGACGAGAGAGAGAGAAAGAGAGAGAGAGGAGGAAAGTGAGAGAGTAAGCTTCCAGGTCCAGTACTTGAACCACAGTTGGCCATCTGGGAGTCCAGTGCACCCAACTGTCATGCCACCTGCTGGCCCTGGCATAGTGTTTTTAAGTTTCAACTATGTCGTAGCATGTATCAGTCTGTCATTCTTTTTTATGACTGAATAATATTCCATTGTATAGATGGCCCACATTTTGTTTATCCATTCCTCAGTTTGAGTTATTTCT
Source organism: Tupaia belangeri chinensis (assembly GCF_000334495.1). Lineage (NCBI taxonomy): Eukaryota > Metazoa > Chordata > Mammalia > Scandentia > Tupaiidae > Tupaia > Tupaia belangeri. The sequence continues at coordinate 3,719,486 of NW_006159563.1, read as the reverse complement.
ATATTTTGGTTCCTGTGAATTAGGCTGCTGAGAACTTTCATGTACAATTTTTGTGTGTTCCTAAGTTTTATTTCTCCCGGGTACATATGAGGTGGTGGAAACATATTTTACAGTGCTTCTTTTTTTCCTTTCTATTTGGAAAATGAAAGGGAAGCTCTCCTTGCTGATAGAAGCTCTGGGGAGGAGAGAACATCAAATAGGATGCAGGATTGTGGGTTAGAGTTCCAGGTCTGGTTCTGACTGTTCACGTTAAGGAAATTCATTCTCCTTCCTCAGTTGTAGAATGAAGTAGTTTTATCAGATTTTTTAAAAAAATATTTTCTATAGGGCACGTGTACTCACTGGGGAGAGACAGACGGCGGTGGGGGTGAGGAGTGAGAAAGCGCCCCCCAGGGGATGGCCATGTCACAGTCCCTTCCCGTCCATTCCCCTTCCCCTCCACTCTCCTCTCATGATTTTCATCCAAAGACGTCTACTTTAATATTTTGGTGTGTTGCCTGTCAGAGTGTTTCTACTTGAGGTTGTTTTATTGTTTATTGAGCTGCAGTCATATTCATGACACAGTTTTCTACTGGGATTCTGTTTTGATTGCCCTTGAGACCCATGTTCATTTCACTTACATGCTTATTACTCGGGTTGAAGAACTTTTGAAAGTGGAAAGTCTTTTGGAAATGGTTTTGGGAAAGCTATAAGAATTTTGAAAGTGTAAAGGTGTTCCCAAAACTATTGGGTTGTCGGAAAAGTCATGTCGCGTTTTCTCTGTTTCTCTGTATAAAAATGTATTATGACTTTTCCGACAACCCAATATATTACAGCATACAGTAGAGAGATCTGTATATTGTCAAGACATGAAGCTGTAAGTGAGTTAAAGTCGAATAGTTTTATACCCTAGAGCAGCTAATCCATTTTCCCTTCCTGTATTTTGACTGATTGAGGGGCCGTCAAAATGCTTATTTCTATCACAATATATTTTGCTCAAAAGTTTCTGATTGTGGTTTTAAATTGACCACCACTGATTCCAGGACTCAAATCATGGTCACCCTGTGGGAGTCCAGCGATGTAACTGCTAAGCTGCTAGTCCCTTAGGTGCTGATTTTTGAAGTGCTTGGATTATAGGACTCTTCCCTGATTTGAAATGTGGTAGGATATGATGCGTTGCTGTTGCATCTCTTCTTGTTTCTGGGCAGTGGTGGCAGTCCTGCTGATTCTGGAGTGATATTTTATTACCAGTGAGTTCGTGGACTTCCTGTTAAGAGAAGTGAAGTTTGCTAAGAGACTGTTTGGAGCGTGCTGTTAGGTTAAGCTCCCTATTGAATAGCATCATCCCAACAACTTGGCTTGTGAGAATCACCAGGCACCTAATTACTTGGTGACACCATTTGAAGTAGATTTGTTTCTTACATCTCCAGAATATACAGTTCTTTAAAGCTCCTGGCTCTCTCGGCCAAGCCTGGGTTGTTCTATGGGATGGAACACACAACTATGTAATCTGGTTATTGTATCAGCTGAAATAGCTCAAAAGAATTTGCTATTTTAGCAGACAGAAGCAGAGGTCTGTACCTATAGTCCTCTAACACAGCCGAATGCAGTACAGCAAATATGGAGAGGTGCACATACACGGACAGAAATCATCATCTGTGTGGCTGACCGTTTCCTCCTCAGTGTGACACCACCAGCGTTATTTCGTACTTGGAACAGAAGTGTAGTATATGCTAATACATTTCTGCTATTTGTTTTCAGCCCCACCAATCACTGAAGTAAATTTCAGAACATTTTTATTACCCTCAAAAAGCAATCCCTCATTCTTAGGGAGGCGCAGTAGGTGATGGTGGTGAAGGCACTGGACTCCCACTTGTCTGACTATGGTTCGAATCCCAGAGCTGGTGGCTGGCTTTCTCTCTCTCTGGTCAAATTAAAGAGTGGTAATAATGATAATAATTAAAAATGAAATAATTTAAAAAAAGCAATCCCTCATTTCTTAGTCATCATCTTTCAACACACTCAGCCTTTCCCCAGCTCTAGGCAGCCTCTGAGCTACTTTCTGGGTCTGTAGATTTGCCTGTTCTGAATATATAGTAGAATTATACACTATATGGTCCTTGGTGCCTTTGTGTCTGACTTCTTTCACTTGGCATAATGATTTTTTGAAAGAATTATTTTATTTTGAAATTATTTATTTATTTATTTTAACTTTGACGAGAGAGAGAGAAAGAGAGAGAGAGGAGGAAAGTGAGAGAGTAAGCTTCCAGGTCCAGTACTTGAACCACAGTTGGCCATCTGGGAGTCCAGTGCACCCAACTGTCATGCCACCTGCTGGCCCTGGCATAGTGTTTTTAAGTTTCAACTATGTCGTAGCATGTATCAGTCTGTCATTCTTTTTTATGACTGAATAATATTCCATTGTATAGATGGCCCACATTTTGTTTATCCATTCCTCAGTTTGAGTTATTTCTATATTTTGGTTCCTGTGAATTAGGCTGCTGAGAACTTTCATGTACAATTTTTGTGTGTTCCTAAGTTTTATTTCTCCCGGGTACATATGAGGTGGTGGAAACATATTTTACAGTGCTTCTTTTTTTCCTTTCTATTTGGAAAATGAAAGGGAAGCTCTCCTTGCTGATAGAAGCTCTGGGGAGGAGAGAACATCAAATAGGATGCAGGATTGTGGGTTAGAGTTCCAGGTCTGGTTCTGACTGTTCACGTTAAGGAAATTCATTCTCCTTCCTCAGTTGTAGAATGAAGTAGTTTTATCAGATTTTTTAAAAAAATATTTTCTATAGGGCACGTGTACTCACTGGGGAGAGACAGACGGCGGTGGGGGTGAGGAGTGAGAAAGCACCCCCCAGGGGATGGCCATGTCACAGTCCCTTCCCCTCCACTCTCCTCTCATGATTTTCATCCAAAGACGTCTACTTTAATATTTTGGTGTGTTGCCTGTCAGAGTGTTTCTACTTGAGGTTGTTTTATTGTTTATTGAGCTGCAGTCATATTCATGACACAGTTTTCTACTGGGATTCTGTTTTGATTGCCCTTGAGACCCATGTTCATTTCACTTACATGCTTATTACTCGGGTTGAAGAACTTTTGAAAGTGGAAAGTCTTTTGGAAATGGTTTTGGGAAAGCTATAAGAATTTTGAAAGTGTAAAGGTGTTCCCAAAACTATTGGGTTGTCGGAAAAGTCATGTCGCGTTTTCTCTGTTTCTCTGTATAAAAATGTATTATGACTTTTCCGACAACCCAATATATTACAGCATACAGTAGAGAGATCTGTATATTGTCAAGACATGAAGCTGTAAGTTAAAGTCGAATAGTTTTATACCCTAGAGCAGCTAATCCATTTTCCCTTCCTGTATTTTGACTGATTGAGGGGCCGTCAAAATGCTTATTTCTATCACAATATATTTTGCTCAAAAGTTTCTGATTGTGGTTTTAAATTGACCACATATTCCCAGCAAACACACTCCCAGGATTCTTTCCTGTGTTGGAAGAAAGGCTGAACTTGAGTTTCCTTTTGCCTACTTGCTGGTTTCCAAGCTCAGCAACTTGAAAATTTGTGTTGACCCCTTATGTCCCTGAGAGCCCCCTCTGTACAGTGGAGTCCCTTCTGTCCTGGGGAAGGATCAGCTCCTTCCAAGGGGCTTGTGTTGACCCCTTATGTCCCTGAGAGCCCCCCTTCTGTCCTGGGGAAAGATCAGCTCCTTCCAAGGGGCCTTCCCAGGAGGGTCTTCCCTGCTGGCAACAAGAGCCTCAGAGTGTGCCCTTGTTACCTTCTCTGGACGTCATGGTTTCCCTTTGTGGTTAGGGAGTAAGCTGGTCATACGCTCCCTGCCTTTCTTTCTTCTACTTTTTAAAAAATGCGTGGCACCAGACTCAACCTTCTCACAGTGTTCCTTGTGGTTACAATAAATTCTGAAACCATAGAGGCAGATATTAGGACCAGCAAAGTTAACCACTAGGATCAACTGCCTCTTCATTATGACTGCTTGCCTTGTTCATCGATTTTGCAGGTGCAAGGGAGAGAGAACGGTGACTCTATTTTATTCTTCAAAACAGTGGCCCACCCCTGGAAAGAGCCACTCAGCACATGTAGAGTGCTGAGCAAGCAGTTCTGCTCCTCTTGTAGGAGGGAGTGAATGGAGGATGGAGACGCTGAGTGGGGAAACAGCAGAAGTGCTCACATCCCTTGGCCATGGAAGTGCTGGAGAGGTTCCAAAGCACCTCACTTCCCAGCACCATCCAGCAAGAGACCTCCCTTTCATACCTGCCAATTTTTTCACACCTACCATTTTCCTAATTCTGGGCCATTCTTCTTACCTGGGAGGCTCTGGTACTCTGGGACTCATCTCTTGACAAAGACTCAACTGGATTTTGATCAGTTTGTGCACTAATCTCCTAAAGCATTTATTGTCTTCAGCTATAGTAAACATTTCCTGGTAGACCCAAATCAGGATGCATGCTCTGAAATACGGGAAAATAATGAGTGATGGTTACAATTTCCATATGGTTTATTCTAGCACTTTGACACATCTTGCACTGTTACTTAATCTTACATTATTATTTAATAGATTTAGGAGTACTTGATTTAGTTCTTTAGCTAAATCGTAATCTCGCCACCTGTGCATATGTGTGTGTATAAAATAGACACCCATATGACACTTAGAAATAAAGTGGTTGATACGTATTTAATAGATTTCTTTTTCATCCTTTCTTTTCTTTCTGCTATCCCTTCCTCTTCCTTTTTGTAGTGCTTTCTGTCTCTTACATTGCTGATGAAAGGTTTAGACATGAGGATATAAATGACTAGGGTGACATCTAAGACCACTATAAAATTCAAGGGCAGACTAGAACTGTGTGGACTCGATGAATTTTGGAAATGTATTTCCTGTCTACACAGGTTCCAGCCCATCTATTTCTTACTTTTCATGTGGTCTATCTTCTTGTGATTGGTTGGCTCAGTGAAGCAGATCCCTGTATCAAGGTCCTCAATTTAGGACTCAGGTGCCTGGTGAGCTTCATCACATTCATATATAGTTTTCACTTCAGAGACCAGGGAGCAGAGTGTGGGTGGGCCATGGACTTTATTAGTACTCCAGGGCCTACAGCTTAGAGCCTCTGCCCTGCAGATTGGGCATGACTTTAATGCCTCTTTAAGCTTATATTCTCATCTGTAAAGTGAGAATAAATCATGGGATAATTATGAGGCTTAAATGAGAACAATGCAGGGTGAATCTTAGAACAGTGCCTAGTGTAGATAAATATTAAGCACTGAATAGATGTTAGTTAGTATTTTCATACAAAGACATGTAGATATGAATATCGTCATAATGTTGCCTAGGTTAATGAAGTTCCTTGAGAGTATTATCTCCTACAACTCAACAGCTTATTTCTGGTTTTAGTATCATGTGTGGGGCCACTCAGTCACTAAAGTTGTTATATGAGTGTTGGTTAATCAGTAGCTGGTTATCATGCCTGACAGATGTAGCTTTATATCAACCTTGGAAAACATGAGGAGCAAAGAACCCGAAAGAATATTCATTTTGTAGGGCCAGCAGATGGTATGGTAGTTTAGACATTGGATCCCACATGGCCAATTCTGTGGTTCGAGTCCCAGACCTGGTGGCTTGAAAAATCATGCTGGGCATGTATGTACATGTATGTCCAAAATCCTGAGAGGAAAATGGAGAAGGGATTGCAGTATGGCCATTGTCCCCCCGCTCCCCCTTGGGGGTGGGGAGTGATTCTTACTTTCTTTCTCTCTTTATCTCTGTCCAGTGAGTGCATCCTATGGCAAAAATCCAAAAAAAAAAAAAAAAAAAAAAAAAAAAGAAAAAGAAAAAGAAAAAAAAGAAAAAGGAAAAATAATTCATTTTTAAAAATTATAATTTCTGATTTACATATAACCAATGTCTATCTTTGTGGGTTAGAATATAGCTATTTATTAGAGAGAAATTTTTCACTATATGGTGTGTGTGCTTGCCAGAGAGACAAGAGACAGAAAGTGGGAATTACCCTCCAGGGAAGATGGCCATGCTGCAAACCCTTCTCCTCCATTCTCCTCTTAGGATTTTGGGCATGCACGCCCACGCATGTAGCATGAGTTTTAAGCTGCCGGGTCCAGGACTTGAACCATGGTCAACTACTTGGGAATCCAGCGATGTAACTATAATGCCATCTGCTGGTCCCTTAGTATGGCTTTTTAAGGCATGCATACAGTGTACGGTAATCAAATCAAGGCTATTCCCGCATTCATCTTCTTCAACAAGGAACATTACATTATATTGGACATGTACTCAGTTGCATAGTATAATCATGTGACCTGAAAAACACTGGAATAGGTTTGCATATGCTGCATGAGACCAACTATATTAAGATGGTTTTACAAATAGATTGGCTTGATATACATAAAAATTAAACAATGATTATCTTTGGATGTTGGTGGGATTATCAATGATTACCCCCCTCCCAATTTTGCTCCTTTGTATAGTCAATATTTATATATGTGTACTACTATCATAGATAGGGAGAAAAAAAAGTCTTTGTCATAGAAGTAAATAATAGGGGATGGCAGGTGGTATGGTGGTTAAAAATTTCCACATGACTGGCCATGGTTTGCGTCTCAGACCTGGCAACTTGCTTTTTCACATTCTCTTTCTCTCTCCCTCTCTCCCTCTCTCTCTGTTCAAGTTTAAAAAGTAATAATAATAATGATGATGAATAAAATTAAATAAAACAGTTTAAAAAAAGTGGTAGGCAAAAAGCCAGGGTATTTGACTTATAATTTTACAATCTTAAAAATTCATATACGGGGTTGGCAGGTGGTATGGTGAGTAAGGGTGTTGTACTCCCACATGGCTGACTGAGGTTTGGGTACTGGACCTGGAGGCTTTCTTTCTTTCTTTCTTTTCTTTTTTTCTTTTTCTTTTTTTTTTTACTTTCACTCTCTTTGTCCTTCTCTGGTCAAATTAAAAATAAATAAACAAATAAATAAATAAAGTTAAATAAAAGAATTCTTTAAAAAAACCTCAAATGTATGAGGTACAGAACCGAATTATTTGTTATGTATTCCTAAAAGAGGAATAATAGTGTGGTATAAGCTAAATTATAAAGACACAGTCCTCTGGAGTTCGAGATAGCTTTAGCTTTTTGAGAAATTTTGGAGAAGCAGCAAAAATGTAAAATTCTAGCTAATGCACATGTGCAATTTTCTTTTCCAGCCCTAAAGTTTGGTATTCTTAGCCATTTTGGTTGTTGGAGATTTGAGAATGTCATTTCCTTCTAAAAGTCTGACAGCTACATGCTTTTAGCTAGCAGCAAATGGGGTGCAAATGCATTTTTAATATGAAAACTCTTCTTAGAGAAAGAGAGCCACCACAACCATCGTTAGTAGTTCATTCAGGCAACATTCAGGCTCCCTCCCTAATCCTGCTCCTATGCTATTTAGTAGCCATGCATGTTCACCAGATGTGCACCAAGCCCTCTCATGTACACACTGTTTATGGCAATTCATGGTGTATTGTTCTGCTCATAAATAAATTCGTGCCAAATAAGCTCTTTTCACGTTTCTATGCTGCAGTATCACATTTGTTTGTTTCAAAGCAGAAAAATATCTAATAGGTCCTAACTATTTTTCACATCTTGACCGCACATAGGACTGTTTATATCTTCAAAATGTGTATATTTAAAGCCAGGCACAGTGCTGTGTTCCTCCCAGCTAATCAGAAGACTGAGGCAAGAGGATTGTGAGTTCAAGGCCAGCCTGGGAAATGTAGCAACCCTGTCTCTAAAAAAAACAGTATGTGCTTATTGTGGGTAATTTAAAAAATACATTCAATATATGCACAAGAAGATAACATTTATCTAGAGGTAGCTACTGTTAACATTTTGGTATGTTTCCTCCCACTAATTTTTGTGAATACTTTTTAAACAAATGTTACCAGTTGTGTGTTTATTTTTTAGCTTGTTTTTATTGCCTGTCCTATTCATTCTGGTAGGTGTAGATCTAACTCATTCTTATAAACTACTTAATCGTGATATGACTGTATTAGCGCTTATTTAGTCATCCTTTTATTAATAGACATTTATGTTGTTTCTCCTGTTGTTGTTCTTTTGCTTTTTTTGCCTGGGCCCCTTGAAACCCCACACAGTTCAAATTCCAGCCAAAGATTTGAGCAGTATTTTTAGAGAGATTTTTTTGCTATAGGGCATATATGCTTTCCAGAGAGACGGAAAGCCAGAAATCACCCCCCGGGGGGGATGGCCAGTCCACAATCCCTTTTCTCCCATTCTCTTCTTGGGATTTTAGGCATGCATGCACCTGCACCGGGCATGAGTTTTAAGCCACTAGGTCTTGGATTTGAACTGCATTTGACTATGTGGGAGTTCAGCGACTTTACCATTATTCCATCTGCTGGTCCTGAGCAGTTTATAATGTGGATTTTGGGACATCTCCTCTGTGGTTCTCACCCTTCTTGGCATTTTCTCCACTGATTTCTTTTCCTTTAGCACATCTCAGTTCTGTTTCCAGTCACTCACAAAACTACTAAAATTGCCTTTCTGCTGAATTTGTGGCTTTTTCACACCACCTGGGTGTGTCCTCATGTAAAAAACGGCCGATGAGTCCAGCTGCAGTGGGGTAAGCAGGAGAGTACCACTGCACAGTGGCTGAGGCCTCATGGGAGGCCTGGGTTTCATTCCTGCCCCAGGCTAACTAGGCCAGGCATGGTGGTACTCATCTGTGGTCTTAGCTGACTGGGAGGCTAGACAGGAGGATTGTGACATGAGGCCCTGTCAAAAATACCTACCTTGGGACCAGCAGTTAGTGTAATGGCTATGTCGCTGGACTACCATGTAGTCGACTGTGGTTCAAGTTCTGGACCTGGTGGCTTAAATTCACACCGGGCGCATGTGCGTGCGTGCCCAAGATCCCGAGAGGAGAATAGAAGAGAAGGGATTGTGGCGTGGCCATCCCCCCGGGGGGGTGATTTCTCACTTTCTGTCTCTGTCTCTCTCTGTCTTTCTGGTGAGCATACATGCCCTATGGCAAAAATCTCTTCAAAAAAAAGAAAGAAAGAAAGAAAAGAAAACCTACCTAAGCCCAGTCATGGTAATGCAGATGTGAGGGTGCCATTGGGTGGGACTGGAGCTGTATGGGAGTCCTCATTTCTCTAGTCAGCCTGAGAATGGCAGCCTGCACCCTGGCTGGCTGGGAGACTAGAGAGAGGATTGCAGTGTGAAAGACCCCATCCAGGGCACCTGTCTCCTTCCTTTTCTCACACATTTCTCTCTCTTCATCTCTCATGAAAAAAAAAAAAAAGCAGGGACTAGTGGATAGCATAATGGTTACATTACTGAACTCCCATGTAACTGACTGCGGTTCAAGTCCCAGACCTGGAGGCTTGAGACTCATGCCAGGTGTGTGTGTGTTAGTCCAAAATCCTGAGAGGAGAATGGAGGAGAAGGGATATATATATATACACACACACATATATATATGTAGTGTATAAATTTGTATTGGGTTGTCAGGAAAGTTGTGATGTATTTTTCTTTTCTTTTCTTTCTTTCTTTCTTTCTTTCTTTCTTTCTTTCTTTTTTTTTTTTTGAGAGATTTTTGCTATAGGGCACATGTGCTCGCCAGAAAGACAGAGAGAGACAGAGAGACAGAAAGTGAAAAATCACCCCCCAGGGGGATGGCTACGCTGCAATCCCTTCTCCTCCATTCTCCTCTCGGGATCTTGGGCATGCACATGTGCCCGGCATGAGTTTAAGCTATCAAGTCCAGGACTCGAACTGCAGTTGACTACATGGGAATCCAACGACATAGCCATTATGCCAACTGCTGGTCCCAAGTCATGATGTATTTTTCTATGCAAAAATGTATCCTGACTTTTCCGATGACCCAATAATTATTCTCTACCTCAAGGTTAGTTTGATGAGAACTATTCTGCCTTTACTGGAAGCAGAAACTCATGTAAATGCTTATGGATATTGTCAAATGACTCTCTACAGTAGGTTTTTATCCATGTTTTTCATCAATGTTTTATCAATGTTTCTATTTCCCCATATGTTTCATAACAGTGTTGTAAAGCTGTTTTCGTAGTACCTTATGATGGTAAAAAATGTTACTTTACTGTTTTAACTGGTGTTTTCCTAAATTCTAGTGAGGTTGGGAATATTTTCATATCCCTTAGGAAGTGCTGTTTTTTATTTTGTAACTTGATATTCTCTTTTCTCTGTTTCCCTGTGGCTTGTCTTTTTCTTATTGATTATACACATATTACATTAAATTGTCAGCTGTCTCTTAGGTCCTTGAGAAAGTCATGACATTTTTCCATTTTCCTGTGCAAAAATACATGATGACTTTCCTGACAGCCCTATACATTGCAGGAACTTCTTATAGTCTACCTTCACCTTTGCTCATAATGACTTTTTTTTCTGAGAGAGATTTTTGCTATTGGGTACGTGTGCTTGCTGGAGAGACAGAGAGATAGCAAGTGAGAAATAATCCCCCAGGGGTTGATGGTCACACCACAATCTCTTCTTCATTCTCTTTCAGGAATCTTGGGCATGCACGCACACATGCCTGGTGTGATTTTCAAGCCACCGGGTCCAGGACTCAAATCAGCCATGTGGGAGTCCAGCGACGTAACTATGACACCATTGGCTGGTCCCCATAATGTCTTTTAGCCTACAAAAGTTTTAAGTCTTTAGTAAAATTTATCTTTCATATCTTTTGCTTTTTATGCTAGTACTCTCTCACTCTCTCTTTCCTTCTTTCCTTTCTTCTCTCATTCCTTCCTTCCTTCTTTCGTTTTTGCCGTAGATTGTGTGTGCTCGCTAGAGAGAGAGAGAGAGAGAGACAGAGAGGGAGAGAGGGAGAGGGAGCGAGAGAGAAAGAGAGAGAGAGAGAGAAAGAGAAATAACCCCCCACCCCTGAGGGGATGACCACACCATAATCTCTTCTCCATTCTCTTCTTTGGGCTTTGGGCGTGTACTCACATGTACCTGGCATATTTTTCCTTAACCACCGTCCACCTGCTGGCCCAAGACTTTCTTTCTTAAAATGTACTAATTATTTCTTTACTTAGGTATGTATTTCTTTTATTCCCATTTTGGTAAGTTGTAATGAATAAAATTTGGGATATTGAACATCAATTTCAGAGCAACAGTTTAGCCATTATTTGTGTGTATCCCCTATTGCATATCTTAACACTAAAATCCTAAGGTGTGTTTGGCTCTTAAAGGATATTGGTAATGTGGGATCTTAAGGCCATTGGTTCTCTTTTCAAGGGCAGGAATTCCTTATAACCACTTCCAAGAGATGGTCAGCAATACAAGGCATTCCTTTTGAGACTTGGAAGACCTTTCTGAAGGTTTAAAGGTCTCTAATTTTTTTTTTCTTTGTTAAGGTTTTTGCCATAGGTAGGGCATGTTCACTTGCTGGAGAGAGAAAGAGAGAGACTGTGAGAGGAACAGTGAGAAATCACACCCTCTGGAGGGGCAGCCATTCTGTAATCCCCTCTCCATTCTCCTCCTGGCACTTGGGCACACACACACATGCACCCAGTGTTACTTTCAAGCCACCAGGTCTGGGACTCAAGCCACGATCGGCCATGTGGGAGTCCTGTGCCTTAACCATCATGCCACCTACCAATCCCAAAGTTCTCTAATTTTAATCCATTAGAATCTAAACAATGGAACCACACAAAGTAAAGTCTATGTTCTGATCCACATTTACTCTGCTCATTTTTTTTGGCATTACCATGACCCTGCTTGACAGAGCACCTCAGCAGCAGAGGAACTCTTACATACATTCTTTCTCTGCTAAGTGGGACTAACTACCCTGGATGCGAAGAGCATATGTTCTCTTTGTATTTAGTTTTTGTACAGATGAGAATACGGTGGGCACATGAAAAATAAATAAAGCCAATGGTTTGGGGCTGGCAGGTGACGTGGTGGTTAAGGCACTTGACTCTCACATCGCTGACTGTGGTTCAAGTCACAGACCTGGCGGCTTGTTGACTGAATGTGTCTTTCCTGGTGTGGTAGGAAAACACAGTAGAGGGCTCTTAAACTCCTACTCCTTGAGTTGGATTCTAAGTAAAACTCTTATCCATTAAAATATGTTTCATGGGGCTAGCAGATAGTGTGGTGGTTAAGGTGTTGGATCCTGCATGGCCAATAGTGGTTTGAATCCTGGTCTTGGCTGCTTGAAAATCATGCTGGGCATTGTGTGTGCATGCTCAAAATCCCAGGAGGAGGATAGAGGAGAAGGGACTGCAGCATGGCCATCCCCTCTTGGGGGTGATTTTGCACTTTCCCTCTCACTGTCTCTGGAGAGCACACATGCCCTATGGCAAAAACCTTAATATATATTTTATGAAACAATATATTCTAAGGCAGTTCATAAAAACTGATGTCGTAGCATAGTGTGGACTTTATATATGGGAATGCTTTGCTTTATTCATAGTTCCTCATTTCCACTTTCTTTGTTGGCTTCTGTTAGGGCAAATAAATTCAGCAAACTCTTGTGTATCAATGAAGCTTCAAAATGTGAACTCCTCTTTCAGCTTGCAGGAGAATTAAAAATCTTTTCATCATGAGTAGCAGACAATCTGCCAAAGAATCCACAAAAGCAAAACAATCCATAACCAATCACCACAACAAAAACAGTATGACCTCTGCTTAATTACCAAGAAGCCAGTGTGCCTGTTCATAATTGTAATACATCCCTTTCATCTTTTCCCCATGCACCAACACTTATCTGAGAGAAGCAGGGTGAAAAAGGGAGCAGCGCTGAGTTTACCCAGCTCTGCGGTTCTGGAAGGAGGCCAGTGTCCAGGCCGCCTGGAGGTGGCTGCTTCCAGGTGTGCTCAGCCGTTCCGCTACCACAGCAATGCCAGGATGCACTGAGTGCTTTTCAAGGCATTTGGGTGTGTGTTACTGCATTGGATCCGCACCTCTAGAGTTAGCAGGAGTGGTGGCCTTGTCTCCACTCACCCCAAGAATAAACTGAGCACAGAAAGGGACTTTCCAGAGTTCATACTGTGCTCCTGAAGCAGGATGAGAACCCTGATGTCTCAGCTGCAAGCCTGGGGCTCCTGCTGGGCTGCACCACCTGCTCAGATGCTGGTGTGAATCTGTGAAGCAGCTTGTACTGAGTAAATACGCTCATTGCAGGGGCTCTGGATGGAGGTACTGGAAAGGAAGTGAACTGAAAGGAAGAAGGAAAAACTATCAGCATCTTAGATCTTTGTTCTTCTTAGAAAGAAGAAGAACAGTAGAACAGGCAGCTGGATGATTTGACTTATGTTTTAACAATAAATCATGACCTTTACCATATAACCATGACACAGAAAGATGGAGTCTATAAACTACTTGGAGAATCCATTTCCTTTAATTTATACAGAAAGTGTCTTTGGAGCTAAATGTGCTTATGAGACAGAGATATGGTAAAGAATTGACCCCAGTCTTTAGAAATAGTCACTGAGGGGCTGGCAGGTGGCCTGATTGTTAAGGTGCTGGACTCCCACATGGCCAACTGTGGTTCAAGTCCTGGACCTCGAGGCTTGCTTTCTCACTTTCTCTGTCTCTCTCTGTTTAAATTAAAAAATAATAGCAAATAAAATTAAATAAATAATTATTAAAAATAAAAAGAAGTAGTCATTGAGGTGTGAAGGATTTATTTCCTTGGAAACAGTGGAGGTAGGTCAGGGTAGAACTTTAGACTTTTTCAGTCAGTGCCCCATCAGCTGACACAATGGTGACCAGATGCAGTAGGCAAAGAAGCCCCTTGCAAGTAACATGTCACCAGTAGGAGGTATAAAAGAGTAAGAATGTGTGCAGGAGAAGGGTCCAGAATGGTATAAAGAAACATGAAGTGGTTCCTCATTTTCCATCTGTTTGTTTTAATACCCACATTACTACTGTTACTTTCAGTCTGACTGCTTAGCTCTCTCTTGCTCCCATTTGCTGTCTCACAGTGGCAGCAAATCAGATTTAGAGCCGTCTGTCTGTGCCTCTAGGGCTCAAGAATGGGGTACTTTATTATTATTATTTTTTAATGAAGGACCAGATGAACCAGGGAAATACTGATCGACAGTCCCTTGAAGGTTCATGCTAGCTTGGTTGTCAGCTTAGTTAAGTTTTGAGAACACGAAGGTCAAACTCATCAGGGTCAATATTAGCATAAAGGAATGTGAAACCCAGTTTCATCGGCTTATAGACTTTAAAAAATGTGCTTCATTTCCACTTTGCATGAAAAGAAGAAGGATGAAGGAAAACGAGAGAGGAAGGAGTAATGAATTATAAGAATAACATGACCACATACTGTATTATTGCTTGGAGATGCACCTGGACTGGAGAATTGCTGTCCATGGCTTATATCCGTCTCCACATCCTGAAACACGTGGGAGTCTCTCCCCTCAGCCAAATGGCTGGTCATAGCAACCCACGGGGTTAGGGAGAGAGATGTTCTAGACGGCAGAGGGTCACGGAACAGTATTATTCAAATTCTTGGGTAGGTGGCTGGATGGTGGAGCAGCAGCGAAATGTGATGCTCTGTGGGGCTGACCCACATTGGAAGGGCTCAGGTTCAAGAACAGGCCTCCCTGAGTACATAGGACTCAGGTGTGCCCATGATCTGGTGCCCATGGCTGGGGCCGGGCTAGATTGAGATTGCTGTATGGAGACCCTGTTGGTGGTACTGGCTCTTTCTTGCTGGTGGAAGAAATAAATAAACTTAAAAAAAAAGCCTCAGGAATAGGGGCACTAAAAAAAAAAAAAGCCTCAGGAATAGGGGCACCACACCCCGAGGCCTGTTGGGAAGGAGCGCCCACTTCACTTGAGAGCTCTGTGTGATTGCAGGAGAAATGGCATCCCAGGCTCTGTGTGACTGTTTTCATGATGGGACAGTAGCACCAGGTATGTGTTGATATAAAGTCATGGAGCCAGGGACATTTTTGGAGGCACCCATTTCTTAATCCCTCCGGTGTGTGACTTGTTATGATGGGACAGTAGCACCAGGTATGTGTTGAGATAAAGTCATGGAGCCAGGGACATTTTGGGAGGCACCCATTTCTTAATCCCTTCGGTGTGTGACTTGTAGGATCAGACACCTGGCAGCCTGAGAGAGGAAAAGACCACAGCGAGTTCTGTGCGATGCATCTCATCCATCCCTGGTGAAGCCTCAGTGCTGCATAGAGAGGGTCGGTGCATCTGTGAGAGGCTGGGCCTTGGTTCTCTTCATCTAAAACTGACAGACGTAAAGAACATGTTTAGTAACTTAAAACCATGCAGCACTATTTGAATTAATGATGTATGTGAAACAGTATATATTTTAAAAATGATTTTTCTGTTGTATATTTTAAAAATGGTTTTGGATCTTAACTTAAACATCACTCATTTGACCGACATCATTTACTTTCCTATGAATATACAAGCAATATTAAAAAGACCTGGATGTAGTTTTGAAAATGGAATAGCTATATTGTTGGTTATAAAGCTATGCATGCTTATTGTAAATGATTCAAACAATACACAAATGGAAAACAGACATTTCAATATTCAAAAGTATTCAAAGGAATATGCAGATAGGTATACATTTTTGTTGGTTATATAGCTATACGTGCTTAATGTAAATGAGTCAAACAGTATAGAAACGTAGAAAGTAGTGGTGGCCTGGTAATGCCTTTCCCCAGAAACTGCCGGTGTTAGCTGTCAAGTTATTTGTAACTTAAAGAAGCTTAAGGACCTTAAGAGTTTTAAGTGAGCCTGTCTTTATAGACTGGGTTGCATTTGTTCTCTCTGCAGATACAAGTGGCATAAACAGCAACAAACACATTATAATAAAACCCAGAAAACCAACTACCATACTACCTGCTGGCCCCTCCCTATAAACTTGAAAAAATCTGCATGTGAATCATTTCTCTGGTTGGCTAGGCTACCTGAATGTGACTATATAGACAACTGATTGTCGTGGGTGACTGAAGCAAATTGAGTAGGTTAGTTAGTTATACCTTTATGTTTCTTTACTGATGATCATTTATGCACTAAATGTTATTAAGAGCTTTCTGTGTGCCTGGCACAGTGCTAGCATCCAGGGTACAGGGACAAGGGTGACAGAAAAGAGAGACATATAATTGGACAGCTCAAGGCAGTGTCAGAAAAAAAGGTGTCCAGGACTACTGCACAGAAGATAGACTGACTCTTTCTTGCCAAAAATTTCCATGGAAGGATTCTTTTAAAGGAATTGACATTTCAGTGGCATACGTCAAGAAGTACAGTAAGAAGTTATAAATGCAGAAGGGGTTGAGGATGAAGGAAGAAACGGAGTATGTGGAGACAAAGAGATGGGCTAGAAGAGAGAATTACCGTTGACAGGTGCCTGTTGGGTTCCAGGCCCTGGATCTCAGTGCAGTCAATCCTATAAGGCATATACGAGAGATTTCAAAAAGTAGGTGGGGGGACCAGCAGTTAGCATAATGGCTATGTTGCTGAACTCCCATGTAGTCAACCGTGGTTGGAGTCCTGGACCTGGTGGCTTAAACTCATGCCAGGCGCATGTGCGTGCATGCCCAAAATCCTGAGAGGAGAATGGAGGAGAAGGGATTGCGGTGTGGCCATCCCCCCTGGGGGGGTGATTTCTCGCTTTCTCTTTTCTATCTCTTTGTCTCTATGGCGAGTGCATGTACCCTATAGCAAAAAATCTCTCCAAGGAAAAAAAAAAAAAGTAGGTGGGAAAATGGAATTGAAGTATGGGCTTATTTTGGTGTACACACATTTTGAAATCCATGTAAAGTTTTATCAAAATCTGCATTTTTCATGAACTTTTTGAAGATTCCCTAATTTATCATTTCATAAGAAACAGGCCCAGAAAGAAAAAAAATAACTTGTCCGAGATCTCATAAGCTGAATTAACACGTGGAGGTGTCGGACTTCATATACCGGCCTGGTGTTTCCTCAGACACCAAGCTCTACATGGCAGGAGGGTCAGGAGGGAACTGGATCGTCCAGAGGGGTGATGTGACATGGCTGAGTATGTGCGTTGGAAGGAACAGGCAAAAAAGAAGGGGAAACATGGAGGGTGAGACCAGTTTGTAAAGGATCTCGTCAGCATCCATCAGGCCTGCTCTTAGTATCTGAGAATCCCGGTGAAGGTTGGGAAGCAGATATGACAGCTCTAGTTTATCTTTGGGAAGAAAACTCTGGCTGCCTTGTTTGGGATGGAAGGAGTTGGCAAAGACTGGAGGCAGGGTCATAGATCACCCTTACTACACCTAGGTGTGCAAAGAAAATATTTTCTAAATTTCATTTTTCCTTTTAAGAACCCCCTTCCTGCTGCTACATGGAGAAAAAAGAACCTGGGTTAAGTTGAGAGTAATAAACTCAACTTGATATTGGAGCAATGAACTCCAATAATAAGTTCAATAACTCAATAGTAAACTCAATAAACTTCATAGTGGAGCAGCAAACTCCAGTAATGTAAAAGATTTCTTTCGGCAATTTGTTCTTCCCACTGTGCCTCCCAGAGGTGGTGTCTCAGTAAAAGGGGGCTCAGGGGCTGGCAAGTGGCATGGTGGTTAAGGGTGCTGAATTCCCACATGGTCAACCATGGTTCAAGTCCCGAACCTGGTGGCTTGCCTTCTCACTTTCCCTCTCTCTCTCACTCTGTCCATCTCTGGTCAAATATAAATAAATAAATGAACAAATCAACAAACAAACAAATAAATAAAAGATAACATTAAATAAAATAATTCTTAAAAAAAGGGGGGGCTTATATCCTTCAGGGTGTGTAGATAACATTAAATAAAATAATTCTTAAAAAAGGGGGGGGCTTATATCCTTGAGGGTGTGGGTATATGTGTGTGTCCGAGGGTGGACTGTCCTCTTGGTGCTGACGAGGGTCTGACACTGTTCTGGTTCTGCCTTAGGCATGCTTTTGGTGTCTCTGGCTGAAATGTGAGGCTGCTTTGACATGTGGTCCATTCTCTCTGGGGTCCATTTTACTTATTTGATTTCCACCCTCTCATCACTCACCCAGGATCTTGCTGGGGTTCATAGCACCCCGGGTCTGACGGGCACATCCCTTCACTGTCCTCCACAGTATACTTGGGATGTCCACACCACATGAAAGCCTAGGGGAGGCTCTGGATGGCTAAATCTAGGCCCTTTACCTAGTGCTGTGACACCAGTTACATGTGGGCACCACCTGGGGTCACCACCCATGCATGCTGCTGTGAGGGTGGGGCTGGGGCAGGAGGACATTCCGTGAGAGGACGTTCTCTGGAGCCCGCAGATACAGTGCTGTTGAAGCTCCGTGGCTTTGACTTTGTCATCTACTTTTAACTCCTCCCCCTTCTCTGGGATTTCAGCCCAGAGTGGGGGGACGCTGTGTCCCGTGTGTCTCCTTTTTCTTTTTCTGCCTGCCACCACCTCAGACTTCTCTCTGCACTTGGCCTTGTGTCTCCAGCTTACTGGGACTTCCCCTGGGTCATTCCGTCCTCCTTCGTGAGAGGCCATTAGCCTACTTTGGGCTGGATGAGCAGCCAGGGTACTTGGGGGGAGATAGAGCCGAGCAGCTATGAGAGAAAGCAACAGGAACTGGGAAGCGTTAGAGCTGTAGGGCCTGCTCTCTGGGAGAGCTGCTAGAGAGGTGAGGTGAGGTGAAATAAAGGCCAGGCGAGCGTCCCAGGGAGCACTGGTGGTGTCAGATGGAGGGGCCGACAAGGAGAAGTTGAGGGTGACTTTGGGGTTCCTAGCTGGAACCACTTTGGAGACAGGTGAGCTTTGCAGAGAAAAGACCTGAGAAGAAGGAGCTCTTGAGACGGCAGGGGGTAGGGAGAGGGGCCTTGGGGTGAGAAGGAGGGAAGGCAGGTAACCAGGGGGCTGAGTTTTGGACATGATTGGAATGCTGTGTAACAGAAATCGGGGGCTGGCATCTGGGCGAGAATCTGGCTAGAAAAATGGACTTGGGACCGGGGAGGAAAACAAAGAAGAGAAAGTCACTGTCACGTGTTGAATGTAAAGACTTAAGCTAGGTCATGACTGCGTTTTAATTCTTCCTTGCAGTTCATGATGACCCAGCACTCGATAATGTCGCTCCGTGTTCCAGCAGTAGACAGGTCACAGGATACCACCACGGGTGTCTGCTGCTATTTGGAACACCCCAGGGCACCTGGGAACACCCCAGGCCTAAGAAATATTATAGATCTGTGGTATACTGAGTTCATCATCGGAGCAAGGCCAGGTGACACCAAGAAGACTCGTGGATAATGAGCTGAAAATAAATAATTTTCAGGCACATGCAGAGGCAGTGTCTACTTGTGAATGGTTAAACTAGCTCCTGAATTGGTTAAACTAGCTCCTGGAAATGCAAAATGTCCTTGTCATAACACTTTCTACCATTGTTTTGCTTGAGGCGTCGTTAATCTGTGGACGCATTCTGCTAATGCGGTCACCTTGCTGTTTCTTAAAGGTGGCTTTTAATTGGGTTCCCGAGCAGCAGCGCTGTTGAGGTGCGGGCTGCAGCCTTTAGGTGGATTGGATCCATTCATTAAGGGTTTGCTCTCCCAGACCAGGCAGCAGGACTTGGAGGGTAGCCAGCAGTTACTCAAATGCCATCAGTTTTGGCACTGCCTTTTAAACCATCGATTTGTTATTTTATTGAGTTTTGACTCTTCCTCTCATATCGAAATGGCTCTTTACGGAATATAATGTGAAACACGCTTCCCATTCTCAGTGGCCTTTCCATCTTTCTAGTTTATAGCATTTAGTCCCCTTTCTCAGTGGCCTTTCCATCTTTCTAGTTTATAGTATTTCTTCCCCTCCTTACACTAGGGTTTAAGAGCTAAAGACAGCCGCCATTTGTGGGGCTCGGGACTGCCCCTGGGGAAATGTGGGGGATTATCTCTAATACGTGGCTCAAAATGGTTCAATCGTTGTTGATGTACCCAGATAACCTGAGAAGTCTCTTAGCTTGTTATATATTTTTTTCTTTCATTTTTTTTGTAAAACTGTGCTGAAATTTCTATCTCTAGGACTCAGAGGTTAGAAAGATCATTGACATGAGGGTTTTAATCTGTTCAAAGGAAAGGAGTTTGTAACTGTCATACTAGAGAAGCAGAACTGGGGTGGGGCACAAGGGACAATAGAAAAAACTCTGTCTTGTTCACCCTCCCAGAGGAGCTCTGTGGGCTGGTTCTTTGCAGGCCCCAGGATGAGGCCTGGGGCAGGCCCTGTGCATTTTCCGATCACTCTAATGTAATAAAAAGCTCTCTGGTCGCATTTTCTCTCAGCCAGTCTCAGTTTGGTAATTAGTGTGTCCGGCTCCAGCTAGACTAAAGGTGAAAATGCAAGCTTGCTCTCCTCCTCCCTCCTCACATCTTCCCCACTGGAGCTTGCTGCAGGGAAAGATGCGTGCCAGGGGGCTCTTGTCTCTGGTGTTCTTGCTGGCTCCTGGGCTGCTCTGGCTTTTCTGAGTTGGGACCCATCTGGCATGGGTTTCCTCTGTGTGCAACTGGTATTTAAAGCTCCGTCCCTGGCATACTCCTCAGAGAAGCTCTTCCTCAGCTGGAGACTGCACATCAAGATGCAAGAAATGTATCTCCTCTCCTGTGACTCCCATCCCATCTCCTCAGCACGAAGTGGGACAACTTCAGCCTCCTTCTGCTGCAGCTCCTGGCCCTTCAGGACTGCCCTCTCAAGCCCAGCCTGGCTTCCTGAGGTGTGGCCAAAGGAAATGCTGCCTTATGCCCTGAAGTTGGCCCCTGGGGGAGCACTACTTCCCAGACGCAGTACTCTTATTTTTGCCACTTGGCAGGACACTCCAAGACATTAGCCTTCTTGATTTTTGCCAAATGGCCAAGCACCAACTTGAGAAAACACCGGAGCTTTTCTGACCAAGCTCCTGGGAGCCCCTCTCACTAGTTCAAGGTCAGAAAATCCTGCCCCTTTCCCGAGGGTGGAGGGGACAGGCAGAGGGACAGGGACTCAGGACACACTATTCCGTATGAGGAAATCTAGAATCTCCAAGAGTTTGGCCATTTCGAATTTAACTCTTACGCCCTTGAGTGAGTAAAGGTCAAAATAATTTTTAACAACTTCCTTTCCAAGTCAGACATGATTGCTCACCTTGTCACATGGCATTGGCCTCTGTTTGTGTCTTGGGGCAGCAGCAGACACTGACATGCAAAGTCCTATTTTAACATATGGTTGAGGACATGCAGTGTTTCCCTTTCATAGTTATGGCTTATTAACATTGCATTTTCTAAATAGATTCAACCACTGAATGAAATGACAGGATCTCCCTGCTCTTTATGGCTGAGTAGTATTCCACTGCATATATGTGCTGTATTTTTATAATCCAGTCATGGTTGTTGGACACTTAAGTTGATTTCACATCTTAGCTCTTGTGAATAATGCTGCAATAAACATGGCTCATGGCTCAATGTGTACCAAATACCTGAACTCTCTGCCATAAATGGAAAGATTTGAAGACCTGGAAGTACAGAAAACAGTTATAGATACCAGGGACCATATAAGGAATGTGTGTGGGGGGAATAGGAGAGATTAGGAACAATGTTTTTAACGGACACAGGGATGCAGGTATATGGGCCAAATGGGTTGCAGAACAGCATACAACAGCAGAGTGAAAAAAACAAGACATTGCCTGTCTTTGTGTGTGTGTGTGTGTGTGTGTGTGTGTGTGTACCTATATCTCAAATGTGGTGACCTTTGTTGAAAATGATGAATACGATACTATCCTTGATTTGATTGTCACACACTCCATGCATGCTTTGAAAATCTGTGTTGTGCCTCACAAAGATATACAATACTTACATGTAAATAAGAAAGTATAAAATAAATGAAAATAAAATAAAATAAAATAAAAACCAGCAACAAAGACACTTAGTTACCTTGGAAGCTGTTATCTTGTGCTTCTTAGATATAGCCTATAGGCTGCTACAGTCACTTGGAGCTGGAGCCAGTGGACTGGAAGGTCTCCAAAGTCTTTAGCCACCTCAGGATTGCTAGAAATGGAGGGGTTTTTTTCTCCCTCATGGAGCTAATCTCCCCATTTGATAACCTGTTTGTATTTTCTTGGCAGGATTAAACAAACTTTCTCCTTGCACCATTTTCCTCTTTTGTCTCCCTCCTTTCTTCCCTCCATTTCTTTTCTTCCTCCCACTTTCCCCTTCTTCTCCTTCCTCTTTCTCTCCTTCCTTCCCTTATTCCCTTCTTTCTTCCATCCTTCCTCTTGTTTTCACCTTTTCTGTTTCTTCTGGGCCCGTTTTTCCTCTTGGCCATTGAAGGAGACTTACATTCTTCTCTATTTAGGCTCTCCTGATGGTTTCTCTAAGGCCAAGTCTCTGAGGGTGTCCACTAGGGAGCCTCTGCCTCCTCATTCAAATGCAGCCTAGGAAATGGCCCCCTCAGTCCTAGCTGGGATTTACACTCTACCCACACTGGAATGCTTGACATGCGCTCCAGAACTCCTCCCGCCATTGTGTTCACTCCACTCTCAAGTGTAAATTCTTCATGCTGTAAATTCGCTGGGCTTTGATAACGTGTGATGGCATCTATCCACCTTGACTGCCTTTTCTTTTTGAGGTGATAAAGATCATGGTGATGGTTTCACACCCTGGTGCCTATTCTAAAAGTCACTGAATCGTACGCTTGAAAATGGTGAATTTTAAGTACATGATTTATATCACAGTTTTGAAAAGTGGGGAAAAATAAGCGAAACAAAACTGAGCAGGGGAACAGCTAGTTGCAAATTCCAGGGTTTCCTAATACTCATCGTTCTTAAGTATTCGCAAAATCTTTTCTCAGATTTTTCAGACTTAACAAGTTGGTTTTACTTTGCTCTGTCCTTTATTCAACAATTGTTGATTGAACATCTTTCTTCAAAAATAAAAAAGTTCATGGAAATGGTCCTCTGCCTTCTTGCCTTCTAAGCCTTAAAAATACCTATATAGCTTTTACAAATCATTCTACTGTCACACTTTTAAAAATTAATTCACCTAGATTTTCTGTTTGGCTTAGCTACATTGGCAAAATTGCGTGGAGATACAGCAGCATCCAGTGGTCACCACGTTGTTCTCCACTCCTGCTCGCTCCCATTCACTATTCTGCCTGCTGCCTACTCAATTCCCTGTGTCTGTGTGCACAGCTAGAGTGTTGAGGGTGGAGTGGACATACCTGGAATCCTAATATAAACTACGAGCTTATTAATGGTAATATACAATATTTATTCCTCAATTGTAATAAGTGTATCACAGATATTAAAAAAAAAAATTCAGGCAACCGTGTGTGTGGGATTAGAGATATGGCAGCCACCTGTACTTTCAGCTCAACTTTTCTGTAAACCCCAAACTGCTTTGGACAGTTCTATTAATTAAAAATAATAATAATAATGAAGCCTTGCACTGACTCTCTCTACTCTCCTTTCCCTTTGGTCCTGGCAACCACTTACCTACATTCAATCTCTTGTGTACGTACTTTAAGAAGCATTTAAGCAGTTTGTTTTGGTAGTTAAGATGGTGCTGAGAGTTCATACATTAAAATTTCACATCCTTGTAAACCCCATCTACCCTTGCTCTAAATATCACTGAAGAATACAAAACGCTTTAGAAAGTAAAGTGGCATAGCTGTTTATAAGAATAAGATAAAAATCTTGATCTGGAAATATAACCAAAACATTTCTTTCTATGCAGCACCTGAAGTTGCTAAAAGCATTTCAAGAATGGCCTAGGATTAGTCAGGTTCAGAGCCTTGAGCTGGGAGCTATAGTGGGTCCTCAGGAGCAACATGCATATATGGTGGTTTATCTGAGTAACTGAAACATCGGAGAAAATTGTGGACATAAATATCTGGGTGGAGAGGCTCACAATGATTAGATCAGCAACAGCTGCAGTATCACTACAGGAGGGAAAATTGAACTTACCAGTGAAAGAGGGGGTTCTGGTCTGGAAGTTTTGAGGGGCCAAGTAAATGGATAAAAGTGGAGGGAAGCTCTTCTACTCTAGATGAGCCTGCAAGCTGACATTCTGAAAGACACACTCAGAAAGACATTCAAAAAGCTGAACAATCAGACCAGCAGGTGGTGTGGGAGTTAAGGCACCTGGAACTCACATGGCTGACTTCATGGTCTGAGTCCTGGACCAGCAGCTTGAAAATTACTCTGGGCACGGGAACCAGCAGTTAGCGTAATGGCTATGTCACTGGACTCCCATGTAGTTGACCGCGGTTTGCATCCCGGACCCGGTGGCTTAAAACTCACGCCGGGCGCGTGTGCGTGTGTGCCCAAGATCCTGAGAGGAGAATGGAGGAGAAGGGATTGCGGCGTGACCATCCCTCCTGGGGGGTGATTTCTTGCTTTCTGTCTCTCTGTCTCTCTCTGGCGAGTGCACGTGCCCTGTAGCGAAAACCTCTCAAAAAAAAAAAAAATTACTCTGGGCGCGTGCACATGTGTGCCCAAAATCTGGAAGGAAGACCGGAGGAGAAGGGACTGTAGTGTAGCCATTGCCCCTGGGAAGTGATTTCCCACACACGCTGACCCCTGTCTCTCTCCAGCTAACACACATGCTCTACGGCAAAAACCTAAAAATAAATAAATAAATAAATAAAAAGCAGAAACACTATATATTAAAAAGAGCTGAGCAATCAGGGAATAAATTATTCTCAGTGAAGTTCAAATAATAGTCTTCAATGTGAATATGATTAAAAGCACTTTTCATTATGTATGATATAAAAATCATTTTTGGGAACCTTATAAAAATAAATGAAGAAATGTCATCCATGAAAAGAACAAGAAAGATTAAAATAAAAATTGGTAGATAGGAACCCAGGACAGATAGATATAAAAATGATTCCATTAGATATTATGGAAATAAACATTTTTGCCATTAAAGTAAACAAGCAAAAATAAACTGGATAAACTTTCAACTAAATACAGCTGAATAAAGAATTAATACATTAGAAGAGTCTCAAAGAATTAATCTAATATAGAATATACAGAGATAAAGAAAAAATATGGATCTAAAAGGTGATATTAAGGCATATGGATAATACATTTAAAATTCAACATCCAATGGGAGTTACAGAAAGAGAGAATGCAGGACATGACAGAGAAATAATATTTAAAGAAGGGCTAAATCTCAAGCATTTAAACCAAGAAGCTAGGGAGGAACCCCAGGACAAATGCCCAAAGAATAGATTTTAAAAGGAATATAGAGAAGAAATGAATAAAACTGGAAAACAACAGCAGAGATCAAGAAAGCCTACTTCCGTGGGTCAGCAAATGGTGTGATGGTTAAGGCATTGGATTACCTTGAGGCCAGTGGCAATTTTAGTCCAGCACCTGGTGGCTTGAAAAATCACACTGGGTGCTTGTGCATGCGTGCCCAAAGTCCTAAGAGGAGAATGGAAGAGAAGGGATTGTGGCATGGCCATAGCCCTGGTGGGTGATTTCTCACTTTCCCTTTTCCTGTCTATCTCTGGGGCATTCATGCACATATGGCAAAAACCAGGAAGAAGAAAGACAAAAAAAAAAAAGAGAGAGAGAGAAAGAAAGAAGGAGGAAGAAAGAAGAAAGAGAGAGAAAGAGAAAGAAAGAAAAAGAGAGTTTACTTCTTGAGAAGACAAATTCCTTGTGAGACTGATTTTTAAAAATAGCACAATAATAGATGAGACAGAGCAATAAATACTGTGAAAATACTAAGAGTACTGTTATTGTAATCTCTTGAAAATTTAGATAAAGTGGACAATTTGGAGGCTAATTTTATTCATTTTGCCTTTTTTCTTTTCCTGGTACTACCTTCATATTTAAAAATCATACGCTTACAGTATTATTTCTTAGATTATGAATTTTAAATATTTTTATTGTATTGTTATGGTTGTTGAAGATTTAGTTCTATTTCCTGCTCTCCTCTTCCCCTTTTTTAAAGATTTATTTATTTGTTTATTCATTCATTCATTTATTATAATTTGACCAGAGAGAAACACAGAGAGAGAGAGGAAAGTGAGAAAGCAAGTCACCAGGTCCAGGACTTGAACTGTGGTCAGCCATGTGGGAGTGTTCAGTGCCTTAACCACCACACCACCTGCTGGTCCCTTCCCTTTTATTTCTGTGCATAATCACATCACTAGTTTTGATTAAATCAGTGATTATTATTAGCACTATTCTAACTTTGGAACTATCACTCACCGTAGAGCCAAATAGTATACTATGGTTACTTTTTCTTTCCTAGGTCTGTTTATATTTTTTCCTGAAGTTAATAATTGTCATCTCATTCCCCATCCTCCTATTTGCTTAGTTTTCTGTTTGCATATCCCTACTTATTGATCAATATTTCAATATACTGTGCCACTCTTAACTATATATATTTTTTATGCATTTATTTATATATTTTATTAACAATAGCTTACAAATACAAACTAATGATAAGCTACAATTTCACAAAAGATTATAAACATTTTGCGCACGTGTCAACCCTTCTTGTTTTAAGAGAGGGATTTTTGCTATATGGCGCATGTGCTCCTCAGAATGACAGAGACAGAAAGAGAGTAAGCAAGAAATCACACTCCAGAGGATGGCCATAATCCCTTCTCCATTTTTCTCTCAGGATTTTGGGCACACACACGTGTGTGTGAGTTTCAAGCCTCAGGTCTGGGACTTGAACAGTAGTCAGCGTGTGGGAGTCCAATGACTTCACTACTACATCACCTGTTGACTCCGTCAGTCCTTCCTCTTAGGCAGAGTGCTGTTTTGATAACAAATGAATTAACAGATACGCACTAGAGTGAACTATTTCTAGATAATACAAAAAGAAGTTTTGATTTCTTTTTCTCTTGTAGACATAAGTTTATCACTTATGGTCTTCAAACATATTGCACTTAAACTTTCATAATTTGGGGACCAGCAGTTGGCATAATGGCTATGTCACTGAACTCCCATGTAGTCGACCGCGGTTTGAGTCCTGGACCCGGTGGCTTGAAACTCACAACCGGCACGTGTGCGTGCGTGCCCAGGATCCCGAGAGGCGAATGGAAGAGAAAGGATTGCGGCATGGCCTTACCCCCCCGGGGGATGATTTCTCTCGCTTTCTATGTGTCTCTCTCTGTCTTTCTGGCAAGCGCATGCACCCTATAGCAAAAAAACAAAACAAAACAAAACAAAAAAACAAACAAAAAAACAAACAAAAAACCTCACCCCCCCAAAAAAAACCTTTCATAATTTGATAAAGCATTCATGAAACAATCTGCAGACTAGCTTAACAGGCAAATAACACTTTTAAGCAGACATGACTGTTATAAAAAATATTTTTTCTCACACCCTTCATCCACTACTGACTTTCTACTAACTACTTTCCCCTCTTACAGTCTCTAGCATCCATACCCATCCTCTCCACCATCACATCTTCAGATCTTTCAGTCTGCCATAAGGTGCAGACACTTGGTACAAATAGAGTGGGGATATACAATGCATATCTTTCAAAGTCTGGGTCATTTCACTCAGCATTAAGTGTTCTATATTCATCTATTTTGAATCAAGAGATAGGATCTCATTGTTTCTTATAGCTGTGAATATTCCATAGTATATATGTATGCTACTGTTTCTCAACCCAGTCTTCAGTTTTTAGACACTGAGGTCGGTTCCATGTTTTAATGATTGTGAATAATGTTACAAGAAACATGGATGTGCAAGTGTCTTTCTGACTGACTGTTTTCCTATCCTTTGGGTAAATACCAAGAAGTGGGATTACTGGGTCATAGGGTAGTTCTATTTCTAGGTTTTTGCCAGAGGGCGATGCCATGGTGCCCACATATTGCCTTCCCAGAGGTTGAGCTATTGCATTTTGACCAACAGTGTAAGAGGGTACCCTTTCCACCACAGCCTCTCCAGCACTTGCTTTTTTTTTTTTTTTTTTTTAATCTTAGCCATTCTAACTGGGGTTAAAGGGTATCTGAGTGCCTCATTGTGTTTTGTTTTGTTTTGTTTTTGAGAGGTTTTTGCTATAGGGCATGTGCGCTCAATAGAAAGAAAGAGACAGAGAGACAGAAAGCAAGAAATCACCACCCAGGGAGAATGGCCACGACGCAATCCCTTCTCCTCCATTCTCCTCTTGTGATCTTGGGCACACGTGCACATGTGCCTGCTGTGAGTTTAAGCCACTGGGTCCGGGACTTGAACTGCAGTCAACTACATGGAGTCCAGCGGCATAGCCATTACGCGAACTGCTGGTCCCTCTCATTATGGTTTTAATTTGCATTCCCTTTATGGCAGGAGAGTTTGAAAACTTTTTCAGATGTCTCTTGGTCATTCCTAAGTCTTCCTTGGAGAGTTGTCTATTCAATTCATTTGCCCATGTTTTAATTGAATTACTCATTTTTTTTTAAATGAGCAAGACACTTAAGTTTTCTATATATTCTAAGTATCAATCCTTTGAGGAATAATTTGCAAATATTTTCTCTCATTCTCTCATTCAAAAGTCTCCCCTATATTTTCTACTGGTAGTTTTTTTTTTTTAAGATTTATTTATTACATTTATTTATCATCATTATTATTTTTAAAATTTTCTGCAGGGCGTATGCGCTCATGAGGGAGACAGAGAGAGATAGGGAGAGACAAAGTGAGAAAGCAAGCCCCTAGGTCCAGGACTTGAACCACAGTCAGCCATGTGGGAGTCCAGTGCTTTAACCACCATGCCACCTGCTCACTCACTGCTAGCAGATTTATTTTCTCAAAATACTTAAAGACATTATATATTATTCCAGATATTTTATCAATATTATTTTTTTGTTCTTGGAGGCTTCCTTTCAGGTCTTTTCCTTTTTTGTCCAAATTGAGTTGGTTCCTCTCTAGGCCTGCTATTCAGTTGTCATTCTGCTCTTTTCCTATGTTAAATTCCTTTGTCAGGACCCTGATTTTCTGAACCCTTTGTACTTCTACTTCATAGTTAATCCTTTAATTTGCAAAAGTGTACATACATTAACTTCCTTGGAAAGGGATTCTGGGATATTCATCTCTTCATACTGTCTAGAAATATTTAGTCTGTCTTAATACTTGATTGGCAGTTTATTTGAATACAGAATTCTAGGTTTAAAATAACACTTCCTTCAGGATATTGAAGGCATTACTGTACTTTCTCCCTGCAACTCTTGATGCCATCTTGATTTCACATCCCTTGTATGTGACTTTTTAATTTTCTGTCTCTCTCTGGAAGCTCATAGAATCCTCATTTTATTAATCTCATTTGAAATTTCATCATGATGAAAGATCTTTAGTTGTCTCAAATTTATTATGCAATATTAAGACAAATATAGAGGACAATTCATTCAATGTCTGTGTACTTTTACTCATTTCAGGATATAAAAATATCAATACAGGGGTTGGCAGGTGGTGTGGTGGTTAAGGTGTTGGAATCCCACATGGCCAACTTTGGTTCGGGTCCCGGACCTGGTGGCTTGTTTTCTCACTTTTTCTCTCTGGTAAGTGTGCATATCCTATAGAAAACTTTAAAAAAAAAGAAAATCATAATAGAAAAATCAGTACAAAAATGATTCATGCAAAATGGTTGGAGACGCAGGGGAGAGGAGAGGCAGAGAGGAGAGGAGCGGGAAGAGGACATGGGGATACATATACACACAGAAAGGGAAAATACATGAGGCAAAATATACGAAAAGGTGTATCTAGATAAGGTGTTCATTGTACACTACTTGGGACTTTTTTGAAGATTTTTAAATTTCCAAAATAAAAAGCCTTTATCA
The DNA here is from genome assembly GCF_000334495.1 of Tupaia belangeri chinensis. Lineage (NCBI taxonomy): Eukaryota > Metazoa > Chordata > Mammalia > Scandentia > Tupaiidae > Tupaia > Tupaia belangeri. Next base: position 3,689,719 of record NW_006159563.1, on the reverse strand, counting down.
AGAAAAATTTCAGTAGAAATCCCCTGTGTACTCCTCCTTGAAACCTCACCTAATCCTTTTCCTTCTAGAGAGAATGATTATCTTGAGTTTGTTATTGTTTCCATGTATGTCTTCATACCTTTCTAATGATATATATCTAAAAATAAACAGCTTAATATATATAGTTTTAAGCTTCATGCAAATAGTAGTTTACCATATATAATGAGAAATTTTCTTTTGCTCAACATTGAGGATACTCAGCTATGATGTTCATTGTAGCTCTGATTGTTCACCTAATTGCTTTGTGGTATGCCACTGTACAAATATACCTCATTGTATTTGTTCTGTCCCTTGGCAGGCATTTGAATGGATTCTAATTTTTTTGTAATGGCAAAATATGTTAGGAAAATTCTTGTACTTTTTCCCTTGCACCAGTGTGTAATTGCTTCTTTATGGTGTATGTGAAGAAGATGAATTGTGAGGGTCATAGGATATTTGCATCTTCAGTTTTACCAGAGTTAATTAAATTATTTTCCGAAGAGGTTGTACCAGTTTGTGCTACCATAGTATATGATTATTTCCAGTGTTTTGTCTCCTTGGCAACACTCTTTACTGTCAGGTCTTTTAATTTCTGTCTATTTAATGCATATGAATTGTTTTTAAATTTTCATCTATCTGATTCTTAGTGTAGTTGAATCTTTTTTCCTTTTTAACATATTTTTGCTGTAGGGCACATGTGCTCACTGGAGAGAGAGAGAGAAAGAGAGAGAAAGAGAGAGAGAGTAAGCAAGAAATCACTCCTCAAGGGGGATGGCCAACCTGAGATTCCTTTTCTTCCATTCTTCTCTCAGGATTTTGGGAGCTCATGCACATGTGCCCATGTGAGTTTAAGCTACTGGGTCTGGGACTTGAAACGCGGTCAACTACATGGGAGTCCAGTGACGTAACTATTATCCTATCTGCTGGTCCCAGAATCTTTTAAAGTTTATTGAGCGTTGGTAATTTTTCTTTTTCTTTTCCTTTTTTATAAGAAGTTTTTGCTATAGGGCGCGTGCGCTCACCAGACAGAGAGAGACAGAGAGACAGAAAGCGAGAAATCACCCCCCGGGGGGATGGCCATGCCGCAATCCCTTCTCCTCCATTCTCCTCTTGGGATCTTGGGCATGCATGCACACGCACCCAAAGTGAGTTTTAAGTCACTGGGTCCGGGACGTGTACCGCATTCGACTACGTGGGAGTCCAGCGACATAGCCATTATGCTAACTGCTGGTCCCCAATTTTTCTTTTGAATATTATGTGTTTATATCTTTTGCCTATTTTTATATCAAGTTGACTGTATTCTTAAAATACAGATTTTGGGCCAGCAGGTGGCATGGAGGTTAAGTTTGCTGTACCCCACGTGGCCGACTGCATGGTTTGAGTCCTGGACCTGGTGGCTTGAAAATCATGCTGAGTACGTGTGTGTATGTTCCCAGAGTCTTTAGAGGAGACTGGAGAGGGACTGCAGCATGACCATCTCCCCCAGGGGATGATTTCTCACTTTCTCCCACTTTCTCTCTTCCTGCTGCTGATCACACATGCCCTATAGTAAACTAAAATAAATAAATTAATTTAATAAATAAATGATTTTTAAGTATTTGTCTATTCTTGATATTAAATATTAGTAACATGTTGCAAATATCTTATTCAAATTTGTGGCTTTTCTTTGTGTGTGTGTGTGTGTGTGTGTGTGTGTGTCTGTTACTGCATAAGGTTTTAAGTAGTAATGTAATCTTAATATTTAATTATTTCTTTTAGGATTTTAGTTTTGCATCATTTAACAAATACTTTTCCTTTGCAAGACCATAAAAAACCATTATTTCATGTTACTTTTTGAAAGTTTTAAAGTTCACTTTCTACCAAGGTTTGAATCTTCCTTAGAAAGTTTTGTGTATGGGGTGAGGCATAAATCTCTCATTTTGTTTTCTTTTCCCAGAGGTATAACCAGTTGTTCTAGGACCATTTAATGGAGAGTCTAGTCTTCTGTACCTACCTTTGTCATGAATCCTTCTTCTGTAAATCTGGAAGTTTTTATCTGACTTTTTATTTTGTTTTATTGGCGTATTGGTCTATTCTTGTACCTTGTCAACACTGATTTTATCTTGATGTTTGAGGAGATATTTCTCTCCATGTTGTTGTTTTCTTTCAAAATTGTCTTGCTCTTTTTTTAGCTCTGTGCAATTTCATGCATATTTTTGATCAATCTGTCAAGTTATGCTTCTGCCATATATCAGATTCCTATATATGCCTAGAGTTACGGCTTGGCTTTTTGTTTCTGCCATTGGTCTATTTGATTATCTTTGTACAAGTTAACATAGTTTTATCTTGATATCTCTTGAAATTCTCAGATCCCATGCGAAAAAGCTATTTTTTAAAAAATTGGAATACATTGAAATTATAAATGAATTTACTTTTCTTAGATTTATCCTTAAGCTATTAATATTTCTTTGCTCCTGTGAATGTTATTTAAAAATTCAGTTTCTGTTTGTTGATATTATAGCAAAGTGCAGTGAAGTTTTATGAATTGATTTATAGGCAAAAATTTTATAGAATATTCTTATTCTAATAATATTTCCACAAATTTTAAATATAGGCAGTGAGATAGTCTATGAAAAACTGTATTTTTCCTTTCCATTTTGTGCATCTTTTTCACTTTATTTTTCTGTGTTGTCCTCCAGAGTTAGTAAATGGAAGTGGTGATAATTACCATTTTTTCCCCTATTTTTTAAAAAAAATTATTTGTTCAGTTTTATTTATTATTATTATTTCATTTGACTAGAAAGGGATGGAAAGAGAATGGGAAAGTGAGAAAGCAAGCTGCCAGGCTTGGGACTTGAACCAGTCAGTCCTGCGGGAGTCCAATGCCTTAACCATCACGCTACCTGCTGGCCCCACGATCTTTTTCTTCTTTATTTACTTTAGAGAGGTTGCTTCCAAAAGTTCACCATTAGGTACTAAGCTTGAGGTAGAGATAGTCTTTATCAGGTTCAGAAATTTCACTTTGTAGTTTGCAAAGAATTTATTCATGTAATTTGTGTAGCGTTCTATCAAATAACATTGTATGTATTTAATTAGATGATCACCTTATCTTTTTCTCTTTTAGTTTGCTAGGGGAAGATATTATATTCTTAGTATTTTTTTATGTGGGCCATATATTTACATTTTTGGATTAATTTGATTTGGCTTACATGCTTTTTATAATATACATTGTTGGATTTAGCTTGACAATATTCTGTTTGTAATATTTTGGTAACAATATTTGCATCTACATTTATGAATGACCTTGGCCTCTGATCTTTCATTATTGAACTTTCTTTGCCAACTTTTGAATCCACAATTCACAAGCTCTGCGAGATGTGTTGGAAAGCATTCCTTCTTTAACCACTTCCTGTTTTTGTAAGGTTGGACACATCTATTTTTTGAATATTTGGTACAACTCATGAATAAACATGGGCTGAAAGTTTTGTTCTTTAATCAGCAAATTTCATAAGTTTGAAAATATTTTAATGGCTTTTGATTTATTTGGTTTTTCTGTTTCTTTTTGAGTCAGTTTTGGCCAGTTAGAATTTTTTGGTAAGTGCCCATTTCTTCTCTTTTTAGTTATTAGCATAAATAAAACTTTTTGGTATTTTTGCTCTGTGTATTTTATTTTCTTTTATTAACTTCTGTTCTTATTTTTATCATTAAGAAAATTACATCTTTCAAAATAGCCTCCTGTATTGGCAGTCCCCAAAACCACCCTCCAGTTCTTTGATCTGTGAGGACAACGTACAGGATTCAGAACATAGTCGTACTCGTGGCTACAGTTTATTGCAAAGTAAAGTCAGCGAAGAGAAAAGGCACATGGAGGACGCGGTCCAAGGGAAACCAGCACAAACTTCAAGGAGTCCACTCTCAATGGAGCCACATAGGACGTGCTTGAATTTTTCCGGCAATGAATTGTGACAGCACAGATGAAATGTCTACCAGGGAAGCTTACTTGAATTTCGGTGCCGGGATTTTCACTGGGGATAGTTATGTAGGCATCGTCTGGTTGCATGTCCCTAAATTCCAGACACCCAGAACAAAAGCAGATATTCAGCATAAACCATACAGTTTGTACCATTTAGGCATATTCTTTTTTAAAAATCATTTATTTTATTTTATTTATTATTATTATTTTAAAATTTGCTACAGGGCAAGTTTGTTCACCAGAGAGAGAGCAAGAAAAAGTGAGAAAGCAAGCCACCAGGTCCAGTACTTGAGTCACAGTCAGCCATGTGGGAGTCCAGTATCTTCATCCCTATGTCATCTCTTGGCCCCTATGCATATATATATATATTTTTTTTTTTCCAAGAGAAATTTTTGGTATAGGTGTGTATGCTCGTCAGAGAGACAGAGGGAGAGTGAGAAATCACCCCCTAGGAGGGATGGCCATGTTGCAATCCCTTCTCTATTCTCCTTCTGGGTTTTTGGTCATGCATAAGTACATGCCGAGCATGCGTTTCAAGCCTTCAGGTGGCACCTGAACCATGGTCAACCATGTGGGAGTCTGGTGCTTTACACTATGCCTGCTGGCCCCTCCTAGGCATATTCTTATCAGAGAATGGGAGGAGCCTTCCCCAAATTCCTGTTCCTAGTTGCCAGCAAAGGGATAACTTTGTGAGCAGGTCTTTCCAGGAATAGTTTCAGGCCTGCTATGTTAACTCTTTTCTGCACACTTCCTAAATTGGCTATTAGTTCATTAATGTTTCTTTTTCCTTATTTTAAAAATAAGCGTTTTTAATGTTGTGTTCTGTATTTCTTTCTTGGAACTGCTCTGACATTTGATGTTTGATATATAGTATCTTCATCATAAAGAATATTTTTGATGTTTTCGCTATAATTTATTTTGCAACTAGGATGTTATTTAGAGTTTGGTGGTGTGTGTGTGTGTGTGTGTGTGTGTGTGTGTGTGTTTAGAAGAGCTTTTAGAGTTATGTTTCTGTACTTCATGGCTAATTTGATTCTGTCATGGTTAGAAAGCGTGATCTACATGACATAGCATCTCTACATGTTGCTTTATGGTCTTATTTAATTTTTATAAATGTTGTTCAAGTACTTGAGAAGTATTTTTAATTAGTGGGTTGTGTATAAGGTACTATTAGGTCAATAGAAAAGTCTGATGTGTTGTTTTTTTAGAGAGAGATTTTTGCTATAGAGTGTGTGTGCTTACTGGAGAGACAGAGAGAGACAGAGAGAAAGTGATAAATCATCCCCTGGGGGGATAACCATGCCACAATCCCTTCTCCTCCATTCTCCTCCTGGGATCTTTGGCATGCATGCACACGTGTCCGGCGTGAATTTCAAGCCACTGGGCCCAGGACTTGAACCGTGGTTGTGTACATGGAAGTCCAGAGACATAACCATTATGCTATCTGCTGGCCCCACTTTATGTATTTTAATACTATAATATTAGTATGTATAGATCTTGGAATGTTATACTTTCTAATAAGTCAAATCTTTATCATAAACTATATATTTGACATTGTTGTCTAATTTTGCCTCTTGATTAGTGTTTACTTGCTATTTATTTTCAATCATTTAATTTTTATGTTATCTTTTTATATTTTAAATGTATTCTTTAAACTACTTTTGCAGTAACTCAATTTTTTATTATATTTTTGAAATAACTAAGTTTGTAGAAAAGTTGTAAGAAACATAAAATTGAGTTATTATAAAAGTAATTCAACTATGAAAGTTGAAAATACTTTCATAGGAGTGCTATTAATAAAACTTACTTATGAATAGACTAAGGCAAAAAAATCTTGTGATTATCTTTTTTTTTTTTTTTTTTTTGAGAGGGATTTTTTTTGTTCTAGGGTGCATATACTTGCCAGAGAGACAGACAGAAAGTGAGAAATCACCCCCTCCCCCCCGGGGGATGGCCATGCCACCATCCCTACTCCTCCATTCTCCTCTTGGGATTTGGGCACCCATGCACACCCACCTGGCATGAATTTTAAGCTGTCAGGTCTGGGACTCGAACCGCAGTTGACTGTGTGGGAGTCCAGTGACGTAACCATTTCACCATCTGCTGGTCCCTCTTGTGATTTTCTTTATATATTAAGGATTACTTCCCTTTTATGCAGAGTGCATATATTTTACCAGTTTGTCATATGTCCTTATGCATTGTTTATAATGGTTTGTTAGGCAGAAGTATTTTATTTTCATGCAATCGAATGGTCAGTCTTTTAACATTGCTGAATTTCAAGTCATAGTTTTTCCTGCTCGAAGGTATAGTAGCATTCACTCGTTTAAGAAAAATTGTACTGCTTAAGTTTTTTGTATTAAAACTTCTAATTCATTTGGAAATGAGTCTAGGGAACTTGTAGTTTTTCTAGTCTCTATTACATAGAGGTGGCAGTCTTTCGTGTACCCTCCTATTATGCCTGGGTCTTAGTTTCAATTTTTTTAAAAATACATTTTATTACATTTAAATTTTTATACACTCCTTATAATACTCTTTACTTTTTTAAAAAAAATATTTATTCATTCATTCATTTTAATTTGACCAGAGGGACACACACACACACACACTCACACAGAGGGAAAGTGAGAAGCAAGCCACCATCTGGGACTCAAACCGTGTTTGGCCATGTGGGAGTGTCCAGCGCCTTAACCACTACACCACCTGCTGGTCCCTTTAGTTTCAACTTGAAACTACTTTGAATAGTCCCAAGACCATATGTTCCAATGCCCTTTAGGATGTTAGAATACTTTATCTCCTAGGGTTTCTGCTCTGGTTTTACCTTTCACTTTTGTTTCTAGTACTTGAGGATTCTTTCTTTTTTTTTTTCTAAAGAATTATTTTATTTTTACTTTATTCATTATTATTATCATTATTATTTTCCAGTTTGATCAGAGAGAGAGAGAGAGAGAGGGAGAGAGAGAGAGAGAGAAAGTGAGAAAGCAAGCCACCAGGTCCAGGACTTGAACCGTGGTTGGCCATGTGGGAGTCCAGCACTTTTAACCACCATGCCACTTGCCAGCCCCTAGTACCTGAGGATTCTTTCTCATCCTCAATTAAGTGTGGTTATGTATGTTTGACTTAGTTGGGGATTTTCCCATAGTGGAAGTACTGAGTAGAACTTACTCTGGAAGTACTATTTTAGTTTTTCTGGCTCTAGAAGCTTGTTTTAAAGCACTTTAAAACTCTGTAGGCTAGAGCAAATCTTCAGATATCCATCTGTTCATTTACAGTGTAAAGTTTCTGAGATTGTACTGAATCATCTTAATCTACTGGGTGTATTGTTCATGAAGTTGCCAAAGGCCAATGTATCTTCAACTCAGGCATTTATCACTGTTTAATTCAAAGCCTACTCGGAACTAAATATGCATACATATTTCTGTGTATTTTGCATGAAAAATTTCCATATATTAACATAGATTACTCCAAGTTTCATATATTTTTTTAAATTTTTAAATTAAAAAAAAATTTTTTTTAAGCTTTTGTAGTAGGGCATGTGTGTTCTCCAGAAAGACAGAGAGGAACAGTAAGAAATCTCCCCCTAGAGGGGATGGTTGTGCCACAGTCCCTTCTCGATTCTCCTCTCAGGATTTTGGGCACATGTGCACAAACATCCAGTGTGTTTTTCTAACCACTTGGTCCCATACTCAGTCTGCTTAGTTGGCCATGTGGGATTCAACCATGATGCCACTGGCTAGCCCTTCAAGATTATTTTTTTAAAATTTCAGTTTTAGGGGCCAGGTGATACAATTGGACCCACATGAGAAAGGTCCCGAGTTCCAGGCTCAGGACATCTTCTGAGTGTGACAGCTGGAAGATGCATGCCTGTAATAAAGGGCAGGCTGAGCCAAGGGGTGGGTCATGCATGAAGACCCTGCTGGGATGCATATCACTGTCTTTGTCTTCCTCTCTCTCTCATAGAAGGAATAAATGAATAAATTTCTTTTAAAATTTTCTGTTTTTTTTTTTTTGAGAGGTTTTTGCTATAGGGCGCGTGCGCTCGCCAGAGAGAAAGAGAGATAGAAAGCGAGAAATCACCCCCCAGGGGGGATGGCCATGCCTCCATTCTCCTCTCGGGATCTTGGGCATGCAGGCACTTGCACCCGGCATTGAGTTTAAGCCACCGGGTCTGGGACTCGAACCGCGGTTGACTACGTGGGAGTCCAGCGACATAGCCATTAAGCCAACTGTTGGTCCCCAAAATTTCTGTTTTTTACTTATGATCTACAATACTCTGCTTACTGTTGAAAAGTTCCCTATTTCATGTCTATCTTTACTGGAACATGGAGTGGTTTAGTGTGAGTTTGAGAGTCTGTGAATCTTGGTTATATAATTATTTATAGTTATAATTATTTCTGTTGTGGAACCCTCATAAGAGCTTTGGGAAACCATTTATAATTGTTGAATTTTTGTATTAACTGTGTAAATTTGACCCTTTTTTGTGCTGAGTTGTGTGAGCTTGAATACATATTTGGATTTGTGTAACCTTCAAAACCAGGATGCAGATGGTTTTATCACCCACAGAACTCCTTCATGGTGTCTGTCTGTAGTCACACACTTCCACCCTTGACCCTGGGAACCACTGATCTATTCTCTGTTACTATTTCAAGAATATCATGTGAAAGGCGTTATAGAGTATGTAACCTTTTGGGACTGATGTCTTTTTTTTTTTTAATTTTATTTATTTCTTTCTTCCATGAGAGAAACATGGAGACAGAGAGATAGACACGGTCTTTGCACTGTGATTGGCCTCTAGCCTCAATGGCTTAGATCTTAGGCACACGTGCCCAATGTGTATAAGGTGGCCCTGGGATGTGAACCCAAGACCTTTTCATATGGGTTCAGTTGTGTTACATTTACACTACCATCTGGCTTCACGACTGACTTTTTAAATCAACATGGTGCTTTCAAGAGATATGCAAGTTGTTAGGTGTATCAGGAGGTTGTTCCTTTTTAGTACGGAGTGATATTCCACTGTATGGATATACCACTATTAGTTTATTTGCTCTCTTAGTAAGGGATATTTTGGTTGTTTCCAGTTTTTGGTGATTTTGAATAAAGAGGAATCATTTTACTCCTCAAACATATCATTATTTTCTCTAGTTAAGCTCAATTCCTCCTATACAACAATAAGTTAGATTATCCTTTAACAAAAAGAAAATTCTGATCATGTCTTACCTCTATGGTTGACAATTAGATTTCCTTTCCCATGTCAAATATCGTCCATTGTATGCGGCTCTTTGGAATACTGTGTTGAACAAAATTGCAAAGCCACCTCTGAGAAAACAGGAACCATAACAATTGGTGACATCTGCTAAGGATGTAGGAGAGGTGACAGTAACTGGACTGCATAATTATAAGCATATTGCATTTCAGGATGGAGCATTGAGACTAGGATGTGTAATAGAATTAGCCAGTGCAGTGTAGATTCAGATGTCTCTGTAGCTTTATCACACCCCCAAAAAGGAGAACTTTGGAAAATATCATGTTCATTTTATTTGCATAGCCTGATATGTGCAATGTTCTTTTTTGTACTTGTATAAAAAGATAAATTATAGTAGGATTGTGGGTTGACTCTTACAGAGAGGTGTTAAGATGCAGTCTGTGGTGGCATCTAGGTGCAAAGTCATTGCCAACTGGACCAGGAGTGACATTACATTTTGAAATACAATTTACATAATGCTGATGCATTTTACAAATATATATCCTTGGTAGGCAAATACTGTCTTCTGATGCTGTTATGTTTAAGAAGTATAACTAAGCCTTTTGTGTTTGTTTTTCTTTCCAGTATTACTTTACTGTTCTTTTTGGACATGAAGGTCAGAAACCACTAGAGCTGCGCTGTGAGGAGGAGCAGGATGGTAAAGAGTGGATGGAGGCCATTCACCAAGCCAGGTATGGCCAGAGATCCTCTCAATTATTTGTGAGATGGGTATTATGATTATTCCCACTTCTGTAGATAAGGAAACTGAGGTCTGGAAGGTTACTTTGCTTGCCTGAAGTTGCACAGCTAGTAAATGGCAGAGCTGCGATATGGACTCAGCTGAGCCCAGATTCATCAGCTATGCCCTGTGTAGCATGGTTATGGAAAAAGGTGACAGTAGTTGCTATCTAAGGAAATAGAAGAGTGTGATTTCCCTTCCTTATGAGAAATCCCAGGAAGGTGGAAAGGCATGCACCAGGCCTTAAATGGAAATGACAAATCTGAAAGAGATGCGAAGCAGATCCTTCTCTTTTATTTTTTCGATTCATTTCTTAATACTGGTCCATTTTTGCTTCAAATGCCTCCTGTGCTCATTGCTTTTGCCCATCCAATTCCTAATCCAGGTCGTTGCTCTGAAACTCTCTGCTCTCTGGTCTTGCTCATGTCCTCCATCGGGGCCAAACTCAGTTGCTGCATATTTTCTTTCTCTTTAGTTCACCAGCTGTCCCCTCTCCTGTACGTTCACTGGTCTCTCTGCCACCCCATTCCTGAGCCTTCCTCCCAACATGGCAGCACCCCCTCTCTGTGTTGTTACAGCATTTTCATTCTGTACTGGACTTGGGATACTTAGCAATTCAGGCTTCTTTTTGTGTGTTTTGTGTGTGTGATTTGTTTCCTGAGTGGGATTGTATGCACCTTGAGAATGAGGAGGATTGGGTACACATGTTTCTGAATGAAGTACATTGCTCATTAAGTAGAAGTAATCAAATATTTTGTTTGATTCCAAAAAAAGAAGGAAGCATTTGTTCTGAGTTCAAGCTGTTCTTTGAATTCTTGTGACTTTTTTCTCCAAAAGTCTCCCTTCTTCTCCACTCCCTCTTCTCGTCCTTCTCCCTCTGTGTTCAGCTACTTTGTATTGATCACCTTCTCTGTGACAGATGGCATGCTAAGTGCTTTACTTCCTTATATTTTTTTACCCTTTGCAACAACCCAGTAGGATATTATAAGCCTCATTTTACAAACAAGAAAATAAAAAGATTGGCCAAGAGCTTTTTCATTTTTAAAATTTTACTGGAGGGCGTATGTACTTGCCAGAGGAAAAGAGACAGAGGAGAGAGGGAGAAGGGGAAAGTGCCCCCTGATGGGGCTTGGTCATACACAGTCTCTTCTCCGTTTCTCCTTTCTGAGGGGATTTAGGGCATGCACACATGCTCAGCATGCTTTTTAAACCACTGGTGATAGGGTTCGAACTGTACAGTTGGCCATGTGGGATCTGGCTGCCTTAACCACGAGGCCACAGAACCTGCTCATGACTGGCCAAGATCTAACACAAATTTCTTAAGCTGTAGAGCTAGGATTCAAACCCAAGTTAGTCAAACTCCAGAACTTTTAACCAATGTGCCATATTGCCCTTCTACTCCTTATCGTTCCTTTTTCTCTTCAGTTTTTTGTTGTTTTCATTTCCTTTTCTCCTCTTCAAAGGTGAAAATGGATTAATGTGAGGTTAGGGTTGAGAGTACAAAATTTTTTTTGTTTCTTTTTTTTTTCCTTCTCTCCCCTCAAATATTTATCTGAGCCTCACAAGGTTGGCAGCTCAATGCTGCTCACTACATGGGGCCCCAGGGCAGTTTGCTGACCTCATGGTCCGGGTGCCGTTCAGCTCTGGTCCTTGCTCTGGGTTTCTCTGTCTGAGGGTTTTGCTTCAGTCTTAGGACTAATGCAGAATGCTTTGCTGTAGAAAGAAAGGCAAGTCTTCGAAGGTAAAAGAAGCATCAAATTGGCGAGGTAGAGCCCTTGGGTCAATTTCAGACATAAACTTTGTAGCCCATCTATTGCTTTCCACCTGAGAGTGAAAATGAAGCACATAAGTAAAACCACAGTCTGTTTACCTATCGTTTTCATTCCAGAAGAACAAGTACCATCAATAGCCTATATATCTTTGTAGTTCCCAAGAAAATATCTTGGTGAACCAAACCTAAGCAATGTGAACTAGTTTGAAGGTGGTTAGATTAAAAAAA